>NC_137872.1:3858525-3864463 GCF_963924005.1 Protomyctophum bolini
AACAACAAGCCTTTCAGTGACAACTTTAAAATATAAATAACTATCTTTCGCACTCTCTATTTTACCACCATATAGTCTCCATCCTGTCTGACTGTTTCTTTCCTTCTTTTTGTTCTCTTGAATCTGAAAACACGCACGCACACACGTGCACACGCACACACACACACACACACACACACACACACACACACACACACACACACACACACACACACACACACACACACACACACACACACACACACACACACACTCACATGTACTCACACTCACACTCACACTCTGTTTCTGTCTCACTACCACACACTATCCTTTCTTCCTCAATCTCTACCCCCCCCCACTCTCTCTCTCTCTCTCTCTCTCTCTCTCTCTCTCTCTCTCTCTCTCCCTCCTCTGTCTCCTTCTCTCGTTCCCTCTCTCCCTTGCACCTGCGTAGGGTGGAACAGGTGCACAGAATATCCCCCGTTGAAGCAGATCACTCAGGCTTGCAAGAGTAACCACTGGGCTGTGTTACAAGTGCGTGCGTGCATGCGTTCGTGCTTGTGGTATAGATTCTGTTTTTTTGTGCCAGTCAAACCTGACCAGCTCATACTCTTACCTTTAAGTGCAGTATTTATAGTCACTTTAATCAGTGGTGGAAAAAGTACTCAAAGTTTTTACTTATAAGTAAATGTATCAATACTGAAATATAGAAATACTTTGTTATAGTATAGAAGTCTGGAATTCAAAATGTAGCCTACTTGAGTGAAAGTACAAAAGTTTTGGCATCAAAATATACTTTAAGGGCCTGGGCCATGGCTCAGCGGTCCAGGCTCCTTGGCTGGTATAATCCAGTCTGGCAGTGTGCCGCGGGTTCGACTCCCGATCCCGACGGCCTTTAATGTATGTCTTCCCCCCCCCCCCATCTCTCTCCCCCATTTCCTGTCAGCCTCCATAACAAAATATAAAATAAAGGCGAAAGCCACCAAAAAAAACCCATAAAAAAATATATATATATATTTATATATATATTTAAGTACCAAAAGTATAGTAAGTACTCATTCTGCAGAATGTCCCATTGCAAGTTCTTAATTGTATGAAAGATATTTAGAAAATAGCCGATCTACAAGCTCACAATGCGTCGCATCGCAACACATTTTGAGCTTGTAGATCGGCTATTTTCAAATGGCCGAAATGTATAGGACTGAAGTGGTTAGCATGCTTTGCAATAATAATCAAAATCTACAAAGTAACTATAACGTTAAAATACAATATTTGCCTCTGAGACGTAGTGGAGTAGAAGTAAAAGTATTAGAAATTCGAAATACAATACATAAAGTTACAAATAACTCAAAATTGGACTTAAGTACACTGAAGTAAATGTACTTATATAGTTACTTTACACCAGTGACTTTAATTGTTACTGACTGACGTTGATCTTTGATCAAGTCTTCATTAATTAAACCCACCGTAATCCAAGAAGAGACTCCTCCCTGATAGCACTCAATATACTATCAGTTACGACCCTCAATTAAAATGTCAAGCAGGTCTTCAAAAGGCTTAATAAAAATAATTCAGCATTCCACAAGACCTCTAGTCTCTGCCCTCTCTAACCCAACCTCTCTATTCTTGTGTGTAATAAATCGATGCAGCTGTGTTACGTTTAAATCGGTCCCCCACTTGGAGTGTGTGTGTGTGTGTGTGAGTGACTCCAGCTATGAATCCTGTCTTTGTGCTCATATATACACCACACTGAATGTCCTATTCTTTTGTGTTGCATGGCTTGTCTTTCTCAGTAGATGCTGGTTGGGGAGGGGGTTAGAACTGGTTGGGGAGGGGGTTAGAACTGGTATATGTGTGATGGGACTCGATGGGAGGTATAAGAACTTGGACTGGCCCCCACTGCAGCTGGGAAAGGAAAGGAAAGGTACTATGTTTACCCAGGGTAACTGGACTAAGGAAAGGAAAGGTACTATGTTTACCCAGGGTAACTGGACTAAGGAAAGGAAAGGTACTATGTTTACCCAGGGTAACTGGACTAAGGAAAGGAAAGGTACTATGTTTACCCAGGGTAACTGGACTAAGGAAAGGAAAGGTACTATGTTTACGAGGGTAACTGGACTATAAGCTCAAGAACTTGTTTACAGCCAGGCCCTGCTCATAGAAAGGTTCAATGCCTTGCTCAAGGGCACTTCAGCGGTGGTAATTTTAACGTGCCGGTCCGGAGATACGAACCTTCCGATATCAAGACCGCTCTGCAAACCGTTCGGCCACCGCTGCCCCGAACGGTCCGTCTCTGTGTCTCTGTGTGTGTGTGTGTTACAATTACATACATTACATGTTTTCATGCATGTAGACCATTTTTATATCCATTTTACCATTGTGTTTTAGAGGACAGTTTCGGACCATGGTTTAGGTATGCGGTCTAGCCTAACTTGGACTCAGGGGGGTGGACGCCTCTGCCTTGCATAGTCCCCCAGTGAAGAGGCATGTTGCCCCTTCACTGGTAACCCTATTTTGGAATTATTTTTTAAATATATGAAGGTATTGTGGGCTGGGCTTTTTACAAAAAGCCCCCCTTTTAAATACTACACACATACATACATACATACATATCTACATGCATACATTTCAGAAGTTTTAGCAGTTTTTAAGGACCCACTTTTAGGCCAGTGCATCAGAGCAAGCTCTTGCCTTTTTTAAACCCCACCCATTTTAACCAAATACATACATACATACCGGTACATACATACATACATACATACCGGTACATACATACAGGGTGAATTGGAGGGTGCCGTTGCGGGCAGGGCGGGTATTGGGGATGGTTCTACGGGCCCTTCGTGGAGTCGGGGTGTGTGGGGGTTGGTTCTACGGGCCCTTCGTGGACTCGGGGTGTGTGGGGTTGGTGGAAACTGCATTGCTTGCTTAATGAATAGCCCATTGTACGCCCTGCTTCATATCTCCACTGGTCGGCCAAAGGGAAGAATCTAGTTACTCCCAATTGTGTGAGTGGAACATCTAAAGGAAATTGATATGGGGGGGGTTTTGTGGGGGGCGAGGGTCCCAGGTGAGAGGGAGAGAGAGAGAGAGAGAGAGAGAGAGAGAGAGAGGAGAAGAGAGAGAGAGAGAGAGAGAGAGAGAGAGAGAGAGAGAGAGGGGAGGGGGGGATTAGTTACCTGTGCGCTGGCTGATCTCCACTGGTATTCCGTAATAATCAGGCCCTATTGCTCTAGTTTATGACATTGCAACTCACGAGCCAAACAATGTTAACATACGTACCAGGCATTGAACCTCTACCATGGAATGTTCTATGAGCAGGGCCTGGCTGTAAACAAGTTATTGAGCTTAGTCCAGTTACCCTGGGTAAACATAGTACCTTTCCTTTCCTTTACCACTCAGTCCAATGAGAAAACGGTGCGGCGACAATGTGTGCATTTCCACTATATTTGTTTGTATTTTATAACGATCATCACTTCTTGAGGGAAGTTTCCGACGTTGCCAGGTTGAGTGCATGGAAGCAGAATGGTCATGTAAATCTGCTAGTCCCATGCAGGGACGCGCAGAGAGCGTTAGAGAGGCAGCGGCAATGATGTCTGCAAGGGCCTGTCTGAAAGGGCCTGTCTGCAAGGGCCCTGTACAGTAGTGACTACTGTACAGGGTTTGATGAGGTCTGGCAATATATGGAATGTCAGAACAGGTCAGCTCCATATATGGAAATCAAATGGTTTGAGGTTTTAGGTCAGATGTAGAGTTGCTGGCCGGCTCCATATATGCAGATGCATGGCTTCAACATGTATGGTTATCCAGGGTTTGACGCAGTCAGTGTCCTGAGTGTCGAGATCTTCATATATTGAGACGGCCATATATGGAGCGTGTCACAAGACGTGACTGACTGACGGGCCATATATGATGGCGTGACTGACTGACGGACCGACTGATTAATAATAATAATAATATAAGAAGAAGACATTGTATTTATGTAGTTATTATACAGTTATATAGATATATATATATATCCTTGTCTCTCCCTGTCTCTCTGTCTCTCTGTCTCTCTGTCTCTGTCTCTCTGTCTCTCTCTCTCTCTCTTTCTCATTCTTTCTCTCTCTCTCTCTCTCTCTCTCTCTCTCTCTCTCTCTCTCTCTCTCTCTTCTCTCTCTCTCTCTCTCTCTCATTCTCTCTCTCTCTCTCTCTCTCTCTCTCATTCTCTCTCTCTCTCTCTCTCTCTCTCTCTCTCTCTCTCTCTCTCTCCTCTCTCTCTCTCCACCAATGTCCTACTGCAGCTGTGAGTTAACCAGAAGGAGGGGGGTTGGGGGGGGGGGCAGCAGGATGAGGGGACAGAGCAGAGCCTTGTGTTCTGGTCCAGCCAATGAGCCCATCCCTCCTCTGTCTCCTGGAGCAGAATCTGTTGAGTTCATCACCAGTCACCACTCTCGCTCCATCTATCTGCGTCACCCTCCTCACTCCTGAGGCCACACAGTGTGTTTGCGTGTGCGCGCGTGTGTGTCACTGTGTGCGTGTCTGTGTGTTTGCGTACATGTGTGTGTGCGTGAGTGTGTGTGTGTGTGTGTGTGTGTGTGTGTGTGTGTGTGTGTGTGTGTGTGTGTGTGTTCGTGTTCGCGCATGTAATCGTGTATGCGTGTGTTTGCATGTCTGTCTGAGCATGAGGTACACTTTGTGTATGCCTGCTCATAGACACTTGCATACTGCATGGGTATGTGCTTTTGCTTGTGTGTGTGTGTGTGTGTGTGTGTGTGTGTGTGTGTGTGTGTGTGTGTGTGTGTGTGTGTGTGTGTGTTCGTGTTCGCGCATGTAATCGTGTATGCGTGTGTTTGCATGTCTGTCTGAGCATGAGGTACACTTTGTGTATGCCTGCTCATAGACACTTGCATACTGCATGGGTATGTGCTTTTGATTGTGTGTGTGCGTGCGTGCAGGGTGTGTGTTTTAAAGTGTGTATTATGTCTTCAACATACACATGCAGCAGCATCTTCTTAAGTGTGTCTTGAAGGGACTGAGAACAACAAACCTGTGCCTCAGATCAGTTCATTTTGGATTGTGCTTCTTTATGGATGTAGTGCGAGGGTCTGTGTGTCTGTGTGTCTGTGTCTGTGTGTCTGTGTGTGTGTCTGTGTGTCTGTGTGTCTGTGTGTGTGTCTGTGTGTCTGTGTCTGCGTGTCTGCGTGCTCTAGGGGTTTCACTTATAGTGATTTTTAATAGTTGACTATGTCATTATGGTGAATCACATCTTGATGATATTAATGACATACTCACATAGTAAAAGGTTACAAATGAGTGGAATGCCCCTTTAACTAGGCTATTTATTTATTTATTTATTTATTTGAATAGTAGTTGTACAAAAACTGTGTACATTGGTGACTGTATGACCAATAATCTACCTGATCTTGAGGCCTACAAAAATGACCCCCCCACCCCCCCACCTTTTGTTTTGTTTTTTCTTATCAACTATAGTCAACTAAAGTGGATTTACTAGTCGACTAGTTGAATAGTCGACTAGTTGAATAGTTGCCTATAAAGCCCTAGTGTGCACAGTTAGTTAGTTAGTTAGTTAGTTAGTTAGTTAGTTAGTTACTTTATTGACACAAATGTATGAAACATTGGGTCCAAACAATAATAAAAAACCCGGCCATTAATCAAAAACTTTAAAAAGGTACAGTACATTAAAATATACAATACACAATCCCTTTACAACAGGAGCTTAATTCTATTGCTCCACAAGTGACAGGCAGGCATGTAGCATAATTATGCAAAGTCTCTCTGTTAGTGCCACAGAGAGTGATCTCAAATCAATACCCTCATGTCCATATTTCACTCTGATATCTTGTGTGAGGTTGGAGGACACACCAGTATGTGCTGTTCGTTTTGTATACCAGTCTCACATTGGCCAAACCGCATGAGTTCATAACTCTCCCGTGCCACTTTGACCACCCAAAACTAT
>NC_137872.1:3864663-3869663 GCF_963924005.1 Protomyctophum bolini
TATCTTTTTACGATTTGTGTTTTGTGATAATTTAGTGATAATGTTGACCTCCTGCACGATAAACATGTATATGTTGTTTTCCCTATAGGCCTTATTCCTATTATAAACAAAAGTCTGAGAGGTCATTTTGACAGTTTTCTTTTAGATTCTGAAGTTAATTATCTTTGGCTCATGAAGCTTTCCCTTCCATGACCAATCATCATCCATCACCATTCCATCATCTCAGAATCTTTTGACATCTGAAACATTTTCTATAAATATGAATTTAAGCACATGCTACTTTTCTGTCTGATTTTACTTCAGACATGCTAGTGTAAACGAATCTGTCTGCATGTTTCTCGTTTGAAATTTGAGAGGCGGAGAGAATTCGAGCGAAATCGAAAAAAAGAAAAACATGAAAATAAATATGAAAACATATACTGTAGGCTATACGCTATAGGCCTATAGCCTAGGCTAAATGTGGCAGATAATATATACACACTGTGTTTGGTGAGATATTGGATCTTTGTTCGTTTGTTTGTTTATTTATTTATTTATTTACACATTTATTTATTTACAAATGTATACAAATGTATTTACAAATTTATTTAAAATTAATTAATAGGTTCCGTGAGCTCTGCATCATGATGTTTATACTTTATATTGACTTTGTATAGTTTGCAATACTTTAATTACGTTTATTTTATGAGTAATTATTTAGCCATTACGCAGATCTCTATAATACGCATATTACGCATGCGGATGCGGGTATTATAAGCCCAAATGTTCGCATATTATCGAGCATATTGATATTGAATATAAGCCATTTATCGATAATGACCACCATTAAGGATTATGACCATTATGGTGTGTCTGGTCAGAGAAAATAAGAGAAAATTAGGCCCACTTGACTCTTGGAGAGATGATATGAATGCACTGTGTCGGGGCGGAACAGTGCGTTACTTCATCGTTATGTGTGAGTTTTATAATTGCATCAGTGCACACTCACTTAGATACACAGAGCCCACATTTAAAACCAACCAGCATTTGCAGAAAAAATATAGAAAAAGGCAAAGAAGGGGCGAGAGAGAGAGAGAGAGAGAGAGAGAGAGAGACGGGAGGGGACATTATGGGCCGAACGCGGATACAAACACACGCGCTGTTCTTATCCATGCACAATGACCCCTTGTATCTCTCCTCAGCGCGACACACTGCCCCCATCCCAAAAAAAAAGAAGAAATCACCGCTTTTTTCATTACCCATGAATGTTGACTGTGATAAGGCATCCTGACCATGAGTGCATCTCTCTGTCTGATTCCCTCTCTCTCTCTCTCTCTCTCTCTCTCTCTCTCTCTCTCTCTCTCTCTCTCTCTCTCTCTCTCTCTCTCTCCCTTTCAGTCCCTTCGCTCGCCTCCTTTTCTTTGCGCCCTTTGTTTTATCTTCAGGTGAATTGTAATCATGTGATCAAACGAGCACCCCCCTTCCATTTACCCCCTTAAATGAAAAAATGAAGGAACAAAAAGCAGTTCTGTGTGTATAAAAAAGAAAGGGAGAAAAGAGAGGGAAAAACGTCTTGTGTCTCCTTACTTACTTCATGCAGCCCAAACGCTGCGCATTATAGAGGGGGAAAATGCTCCCGGACGGCCGGGCTATATACTTTTGCCGAGCTGGGATCATATCTGTGGTTCGGTTGGTTGGTACTGTCTGTCCGGCTTCTGGAGCTTTTAGACCGGGGACACTTAAAACGCGACTCCGGGGACTCCCGTCTCCCTCCTCCTCCTCCTCGTTCAGGGATTTGTGCCTGGCCCTCAGCTTGAAGTGAGTTTTTAATGTGTGGTAGAATAGAGGCTATATAATACTCGAGCAGTGAAGGTGCACGGGAGAGCAGACGGATGGATGGGTGGATTGGCTGGGGCCTGGGAGGCCGCAAAATGCATCATTTATTTGGATGTATTTTGTCGCACAGATTAGCTTGAGGTTTCTGTGACTGTCACAGACAGACAAAGACAGTCATGTCAGACTTTGGGCAACGATATTATTATTATATTATATGCAAATTGTACAAAAAAATATGCATTATTATAGAGGTTCTTTGGCTATTATATGTTTGTCACTTAATTGAAAGCAACTATAGGCGACCTAAATGTCTTTAAAACTGCATGTTGCATGGTTGCACTCATGCAGGGAGATGGTAACCTATATACTTTTAAAAATGTTGAATAACCTATTGCTTTTATAAACTAATAATGAACAACCTGTGTTGACGTTATATATTATGCGCTCGGAAATTGATTAGTTGGGTTTATAAAAACGTATTCAGAACAGCTTGCTCACACGGCAAAAAAAAAAAAAAAGAAAATCTGACTTCCACAGTGGAAGAAGTACTATACTGTGATACTACGATTCAATTTGAAAATAATTTAATATCAAATGTCGAGGGAGTTGGCAGGCCTGACACTGTGAGAGACACATTAGTGTTGGCCCTGCAGGGACTCGGGACTGGGAGAAGAAAAATCTTCTATTCGTGCGTTGTGTGGATTAAACGAAAATTGATAGTTTAGAATGTTTATTATTATTTATTTTTCAACCCGTTCGTTCTCTTGAAAACAGTTAAGGTCATTGTCAAATCTAAAATATGACCTTGACAAATTTCGTTATCTAAACTCCTAAACGCAACACAATATATACAGTAGAATATAATAATATGAAAATATTGAGGACGTTACAATTAATGCAGGACACATTGTTTTAACGATTTGAGCATATATTTAATTTCTATTAATCTGCACATGCATAACCCATTTCTCCTAATATATTGGTTTTTTTTATATATATATATATATATATATATATTTATATTAAAGGCCTATTATTTTACTTCAAATGAAATCATATCCAATTTCCATTGCAAAAAAAAAGTCATACAAAAACTGAACAAATTAAAAAAAAATCATGAATAGCCTAATTGATATGTCCCGTAGCCCAATTTACAATTATTCACACCAACATATTTATGCACCTTTGAAGCACAGGACCCCCAAAACGTCATATATAATCTTGGAACTTGTAAGACCTTTTAACAGTTTGATTTGACCCTTTTGATGCATTAGTTCACATGATTCGAATCCTGCAGGATATTAATTAAAGCCCTATACTTTGTCCTGTTACAAGCTCTTAGCTCATCAATAAGCTTAATTGGCAAACATGTGACAAAAGCATAAATTGGACTTTTCGTCACAAAACACAAGACAGCACAGATTTCACCACTGATTCAAATAGAATTAATAAATGGGGCTACAGGGATACTAAAATGCCTGTTTCACCACATGTGGTATACCATTGTAAATATTTACGGCCTGTATGACCTATTCTGTTTGTTTGTCCAGATCATACATGCATGGGCAACTGGTGGCCCGGGGGCCACATGCGGCCCCCACATTAATGCGGCCCGCAGGTTAATATCCCAACATTGATATATTATTGATTTCAGACTATAGTATTCTAATGTTATTGTCTTTTTTTGTATATGTCCAATGTATTTGTATATTTCGTTCTTAACATAACTATAACTAAATGCATTTGAAATTACATATTTTTTCTACTTTTGATTCCACTTCAAAACATTATCAGGATTTTAATTCAAATATATGCAACAATAGCTGATCTGAGCTTTATATAGATCGGCTATTTTTGCTACGTAATATGCAATATATTGGCCCTCTGGAGTGAGTGTGGAACTATTGTGGCCTCTGGAGTTGAGTGTGGAACTACAGTGGCCCTCTGGAGTGAGTGTGGAACTACAGTGGCCCTCTGGAGTGAGTGTGGAACTATAGTGGACTTCTGGAGTGAGTGTGGAAATATAGTGGCCTTCTGCAGTGAGTGTGGAACTATAGTGGCCCTCTGGAGTGAGTGTGGAACTATAGTGGCCCTCTGGAGTGAGTGTGGAACTATAGTGGCCCTCTGGAGTGAGTGTGGAAATATAGTGGCCCTCTGGAGTGAGTGTGGAACTATAGTGGCCCTCTGGAGTGAGTGTGGAACTATAGTGGCCCTCTGGAGTGAGTGTGGAACTATAGTGGCCCTCTGGAGTGAGTGTGGAACTATATAGTGGCCCTCTGGAGTGAGTGTGGAACTACAGTGACCCTCTGGAGTGAGTGTGGAACTATAGTGGCCCTCTGGAGTGAGTGTGGAACTATAGTGGCCCTCTGGAGTGAGTGTGGAACTATAGTGGCCCTCTGGAGTGAGTGTGGAACTATAGTGGCCCTCTGGAGTGAGTGTGGAACTATAGTGGCCCTCTGGAGTGAGTGTGGAACTATAGTGGCCCTCTGGGGTGAGTGTAGAACTATAGTGGCCCTCTGGGGTGAGTGTGGAACTATAGTGGCCCTCTGGAGTGAGTGTGGAACTATAGTGGCCCTCTGTGGGAGTGAGTGTGGAAATATAGTGGCCCTCTGGAGTGAGTGTGGAACTATAGTGGCCCTCTGGGGTGAGTGTGGAATTATAGTGGACTTCTGGAGTGAGTGTGGAAATATAGTGGCCTTCTGAGTGAGTGTGGAACTATAGTGGCCCTCTGGAGTGAGTGTGGAACTATAGTGGCCCTCTGGAGTGAGTGTGGAACTATAGTGGCCCTCTGGAGTGAGTGTGGAACTATAGTGGCCCTCTGGAGTGAGTGTGGAAATATAGTGGCCCTCTGGAGTGAGTGTGGAACTATAGTGGCCCTCTGGAGTGAGTGTGGAAATATAGTGGCCCTCTGGAGTGAGTGTGGAACTATAGTTGCCCTCTGGAGTGAGTGTGGAACTATAGTGGCCCTCTGGAGTCAGTGTGGAACTATAGTGGCCCTCTCCATCGTCAAAGCCCACCCCATGTCCAGATTAACACAGGCACACATTGAGCAGGTATACACATGAACTGCATATACATTCATAGCCGACACACAAGCATGTCGTATCCATCATAGACACAATCACAGAGATACAGACAAGCAGCTGAGGAGACGTCAGGAAGTCTTCTGACCATGGGAGGGCTTC
>NC_137872.1:3872163-3874663 GCF_963924005.1 Protomyctophum bolini
AATGTAGCGTACTTGAGTAAAAGTACAAAAGTATTGGCATCAAAATATACTTTAAGGGCCTGGGCCATGGCTCAGTGGTCCAGGCTCCTTGGCTGGTGGTAATCCAGTCTGGCAGTGTGCCATGGGTTCGACTCCCGATCCCGACGGCCTTTACTGCATGTCTTCCCCCCCCCCCCCCCCCCCATCTCTCTCCCCATTTCCTGTCAGCCTGTACAGTCTGCCCCTCCATAGAAATATATAAAATAAAGGCGAAAGCCACCAAAAAAAAGTATACCAAAAGTATAGTATAAGTACTCATTCTGCAGAATGTCCCATTGCAAGTTCTTAATTGTATGAAAGATATTTTTAAAATAGCTGATGTACAAGCTCACAATGTGTCGCATCGCAGCACATTTTGAGCTTGTAGATCGGCTATTTTCAAATGGCCAAAATGTATATAGGACTGAAGTGGTTAGCATGCTTTGCAAGAATAATCAAAATCTACAAAGTAACTATAACGTTAAAGTACAATATTTTCCTCTGAGATGTAGTGGAGTTAGAAGTAAAAGTATTGGAAATTCGAAATACATCAAGTAAAGTTACAAATAACTCAAAACTGGACTTAAGTACACTGAAGTAAATGTACTTATATAGTTACTTTACACCAGTGACTTTAATTCATACTGACTGACGTTGAACTTTGATCAAGTCTTCATTAATTAAACCCACCGTAATTCAAGAAGAGACTCCTCCCTGATAGCACTCAATACTATCAGTTACGACCCTCAATTAAAATGTCAAGCAGGTCTTCAAAAGGCTTAATAAAAATAATTCAGCATTCCACAAGACCTCTAGCCTCTGCCCTCTCTAACCCAACCTCTCTATTCTTGCCACCAATCCTCTTTTTTTGTGTGTGTGTGTGTGTAATAAATCGATGCAGCTGTGTTACGTTTAAATCGGTCCCCCACTTGGAGTGTGTGTGTGTGTGTGTGAGTGACTCCAGCTATGAATCCTGTCTTTGTGCTCATATATACACCACACTGAATGTCCTATTCTTTTGTGTTGCATGGCTTGTCTTTCTCAGTAGATGCTGGTTGGGGAGGGGGTTAGAACTGGTTGGGGAGGGGGTTAGAACTGGTATATGTATGTGTGATGGGAGGTATGAGAACTTGGACTGGCCCCCACTGCAGCTGGGAAAGGAAAGGTACTATGTTTACCCAGGGTAACTGGACTATAAGCTCAAGAACTTGTTTACAGCCAGGCCCTGCTCATAGAATATTTCATGGTAGAGGTTCAATGTCTTGCTCAAGGGCACTTCAGCGGTGGTCATTTTAACGTGCCGGTCCGGGGATACGAACCTTCCGATATCAAGACCGCTCTGCAAACCGTTCGGCCACCGCTGCCCAGAACGGTCGTCTCTGTGTCTCTGTGTGTGCAGTGTGTGTGTGTGTGTGTGTGTGTGTGTGTGTGTGTGTGTGTGTGTGTGTGTGTGTGTGTGTGTGTGTGTGTGTGTGTGTGTGTGTGTGTGTGTGTGTGTGTGTGTGTGTGTGCGCGTTCTTGCGTGGTATGCAAGCTGATGTGTGTATTGTTTGTTTGTGAAGTATGAGTTGTTTGTGATATGGTGGGCTGGGCTTTTTACAAAAAAGCCCCCCTTTTAAATATTACACACATACATACATGTATGCATATACCTACCTACATACATTTCAGAAGTTTTAGCAGTTTTTAAGGACCCACTTTTAGGCCAGTGCACCAGAGCAAGCTCTTGCCTTTTTTTAAACCCTACCCATTTTAACCAAATACATACATGTATACACACATACATCCACACATACATACATACGTACAGTGTGAATTGGAGGGTGTAGTTGCGGGCAGGGCGGTATTGGGGATGGTTCTACGGGCCCTTCATGGAGTCGGGGTGTGTGGGGTTGGTTCTACGGGCCCTTCATGGAGTCGGGGTGTGTGGGGTTGGTTCTACGGGCCCTTCATGGAGTCAGGGTGTGTGGGGGTGGTTCTACGGGCCCTTCATGGAGTCAGGGTGTGTGGGGGTGGTTCTACGGGCCCTTCGTGGAGTCGTGGTGGGGTGTGTGGGGTTGGTTCTACGGGCCCTTCGTGGAGTCGTGGTGGGGTGTGTGCGGTTGGTGGAAACTGCATTGCTTGCTTAATGAATAGCCCATTGTACGCCCTGCTTCATATCTCCACTGGTCGGCCAAAGGGAAGAATCTAGTTACTCCAATTGTGTGAGTGGAACATCTAAAGGAAATTGATATGTGTGGGGGGGGGGGGGCTTTTTGTGGGGGGGCGAGGGTCCCAGGTGAGAGGGGGAGAGAGAGAGAGAGAGAGAGAGAGAGAGAGAGAGAGAGAGAGAGAGGGGAGGGGGGGGATTAGTTACCTGTGCGCTGGCTGATCTCCACTGGTATTCCGTAATAATCAGGCCCTATAGCTCTAGTTTATGACATTGCAACTCACGAGCCAAACAATGTTAACATACCAGGCATTGAACCTCGACCATGAAATG
>NC_137872.1:3877163-3984663 GCF_963924005.1 Protomyctophum bolini
AAAACTGTGTACATTGGTGACTGTAACCATAATCTACCTGATCTTGAGGCCTACAAAAATGACCCCCCCACCCCCACCTTTAGTTTTGTTTTTTATTATCAACTATAGTCAACTAGTAGTGGATTTACTAGTCGACTAGTTGAATAGTCGACTAGTTGAATAGTTGCAGTGTTGTTTTTGGCAGCAAATTTCTATTTTAGTTTTAGTCGTTGTCTCTTGAAACGTTTTAGTCACATTTTAGTCACCTGGAATGTTCTAGTGTTTAGTGTTTAGTCGACTAAAATGTGTTTTGACAGGCCTTGATGTAGTTGTAATGACATATTTTACACTTGTTGCATGCATGGTTGCATGCTGAAAATATCAGATCTACAATCTCGCAACGCGTCGCCATGAAATTAAATTTTCAGCATGCAACCCAGCATATAACTGGATCTCTTGTCCACTAGTCCCTTCCTAACATTTTAGTCTAGTTTTTATTTGTTGATGAAATTGACAGTATATTTAGTCTTAGTTTTAGTCATCATAGATTCGTTTTTATTTAAGTTTTTATTTAGTTTTAGTCAGTGAAAAAAGGTAGTCGACGAACATTTTTCGTCTTAGTTTTAGTCGACGAAAACATGTACACTGACTAGTTGACTAGTTGAATAGTCGACTAGTTGCCTATAAAGCCACACATCCACACGCATGAGTTCATAATTCTCCCGTGCCACTTTGACCACCCAAAACTATATTTCTGTGCCGCCACCGCCGCCGCCATCACAAGATTTCATGAAGATTTTCGGAGAAAGAAAAAACCCCTCCCCAACAATTAACGAGCATGCTGCAGTTCCGTGTGAGAGAGAGGAGGCTATAATACAGGGCTCGGGAAAAATGATAATTGGGGCAGGAATGAGAAGCGAGGGATGGACGACGCAGCAGCAGAGATTGAGTCATTTGCAGTAAAATGCAGAAAATGATGTGCAAGAATTTCGGGCCTGCTGCATGCTGCGGGGAACAAGCCTGTCCTTTGTTGTCACGTCTCCCTGCTGTATGTCTGTCTGGAGGACACTGTGTGGATCAGGACGGTCACAGTGGCAGTGGCTCAGGGGTAGAGAGTGGCTGGATGGCAAACGCAAGGTTGCCAGTTCGAACCCTGTGGGCTCCCCCAGGGTTAGTGTCGAAGTGTCCTTGAGCAAGACACTGAACCCCTAATTGCTCCTGATGTGCTGGTTGGTTTCCTCTGCCATCGGTGTATGAATGTGTGTGTGAATGGGTGAACGTAATGCACAATCTATGTAAAGCGCCTTGGAGAAAGGCGCTATATAAATGCACCATTTACCACAGAGTCTCTCCCTGCAGTATGTCTGTCTGGAGGACACTGTGTGGATCAGGAGGACGGTCTCAGAGTCTCTCCCTGCAGTATGTCTGTCTGGAGGACACTGTGTGGATCAGGAGGATGGTCCCTGTCATGGTGGGGGTCCTTGGCATATCTTTTCAAACGGGGCGCGGGGGCGGTCCCCCGGCCTAATTAGTGTCAATTTGGAGGTCCTTGACATTTAAAGGTTTGAGAACCACTGGTCTCTCTCTGTGCTCGCTCTCTATCTCCTCTATCCAACTGGTCAAAGTTATTATACTATATCGGTATTCCTTTGTTTGAGTTGATGCCCTTGTTGTGTGTTGATGTGTGTGTTGTGTGTTGTGTGTTGATGTGTGTTAGGGGGCAGCAGTGGCCGAATGGTTTGCGGAGCGGTCTTGATATCGGACGGTCGCTCACGTTACAATTGCCACCGCTGAAGTGCCCTTGAGCAAGGCATTGAACCCCTACCATGAAATGTTCTATGAGCAGGGCCTGGCTGTAAACAAGTTCTTGAGCTTAGTCCAGTTACCCTGGGTAAACATAGTTCCTTTCCTTTGTTGTGCATGAGGAAGATCAGGACTTCCGTAGCATTCAGACTATACTTTCCCCCACACCTCACGTTACAAGTTGTAAAAGCAGCATCACTACTTCAACTCAATTGTAGTAACGCTGCTATTCTATAGAAGCAAAGCTAAGTCAGCTGTTTTGTTTTTGTTCATCAGAGAACTTCTCTTGCAAATGACTGAATTTCGTCTGTGTGCCATGTACAAACTGCCTACTTATTGGCCATTATAGTTACATTGAAATGAAATTGGTTTGAATTATGTTCCAGAATCAATAAACAACCTATTCTGGGATGTATAGGTTTGAATCGAATCCGAATCGGAGCGACAGGGGGCGGTATTGCAGTCACTGTACCGCTCACTGTTGTGACGAAAAGAGAGTTGAGTCAGAAGGCAAAGCTCTCTCTCTACCGAGCAATCTTCGTTCCTACTCTCACCTATATGGTCATGAAGTGTTCCTACTCTCACCTATGGTCATGAAGTGTTCCTACTCTCACCATTATGGTCATGAAGTGTTCCTACTCTCACCTATATGGTCATGAAGTGTTCCTACTCTCACCTCTATGGTCATGAAGTGTTCCTACTCTCACCTATGGTCATGAAGTGTTCCTACTCTCACCTATGGTCATGAAGTGTTCCTACTCTCACCTATGGTCATGAAGTGTGGGTCATGACTGAAAGAATAAGGTCGCGAATCCAAGCGGCCTAAATGAGTTATCTTCGACGGGTAGCTGGCATCTCCCTTAGAGATAGGGTGAGAAGTTCAGTTACGCGAGGGAGACTCGGAGTAGAACCGCTGCTTCTTCGCCTGGAAAGGAGCCAGCTGAGGTGGTTCGGGGCATCTGGTTAGGATGCCTCTCGGGCGCCTCCCTATGGAGGTCCTCGACGCATGTCCCACTGGGAGGAGACCCCCGGGGTAGACCAAGGACCACGTCCCACTGGGAGGAGACCCCCGGGGCAGACCAAGGATCACGTCCCACTGGGAGTAGACCCCGGGGCAGACCAAGGCGCAGTTGGAGGAAACACATCGACTCACTGGCCTTGGAACGTTTTGAAATCCAATGTCGTACAGCGCATCTCCACTAGCTAAGCTCCACAAGCTGTTGTGAGCTTGTAGATCTGCTATTTTTGTCCAAGTGCCCTCTTACGGGGATTTCAGCCCCTGCCTCTCTCACTTCCCGTCCCTGAAGAAGAGCACGGAGACAGGAGATAGAGCGGAGGAGGAAGAGGGGGAGAAAGAAAGGGGGAAAAAATAAGTCACTTTCCAATCATGAGTTTTGCTCGGAACATTGAATTAAGCACCGTGAATGGGTGGGGGCCTCAGGGTGGGGGCCTCAGGGTGGGGTGGTGGTTGGAGGGGGGGGGGGGGGGGCTGGGGGGGGGGGCAGGGGGTCTGAAGGCGGCCCGCAAAGATGCACGAATGAAAGAGCCCGTTTGTTTGAAGCTAGGAGAGCGGGAGATGAAAGGGGAGAGGGAGATGGGGAGGTTTGTTGGGCATCTCTCTCTCTCTCTCTCCCATTGCCTCCTCACCCTGCGGCCCTCCCTCACACTGCCCCATGTGAGCCCCTCCCTCACCCTGCCCCATGTGAGCCCCTCCCTCACACTGCCCCATGTGAGCCCCTCCCTCACCCTGCCCCATGTGAGCCCCTCCCTCACACTGCCCCATGTGAGCCCCTCCCTCACACTGCCCCATGTGAGCCGCAGTTCAAACACAGGCTCCACAGCTGCTCCCACATACTGACACACAAGTAGTATACAGCAGACGCACACATGCACATACAGCTGCACTCATGCACGCACGTTGCACGTGTAACGTGTGATCTGCGTTGTGTTGTGGAATAATGAAGTTCCGGACGACTTCTCTCTTTGTTGACAGTTTAATCTGGTAAATACACATGACGTATTATCTGGTCAGTTTCTGTCTGTGTAACACACCCAGTCCTCAGCACGTCATGGGATGGGCATGTCTCATGTTAGACTGAGGAACACATCTTACCTCATGGACATGTCTCATGTTAGACTGAGGAACACATCTTACCTCATGGACATGTCTCATGTTAGACTGAGGAACACATCTTACCTCATGGACATGTCTCATGTTAGACTGAGGAACACATCTTACCTCATGGACATGTCTCATGTTAGACTGAGGAACACATCTTACCTCATGGGCATGTCTCATGTTAGACTGAGGAACACATCTTACCTCATGGACATGTCTCATGTTAGACTGAGGAACACATCTTACCTCATGGGCATGTCTCATGTTAGACCGACACCACTCTAAACCTGGACACCAGTGTTATTCAATGAGGTGCCGCCCACTAACCAATAAGAAATGCCATTACTGATGGAGCAAGTGGAACCCACTAAACTCTGTTACACACGCACGCACGCACGCACACGTACAGTGCTGTGTACAGTGCTGTGTACAGCGCTAATCTTGAAAAATATATTGGCCCAAACGTATCAGTGCCAAACCTATACCGACTTAATAATACCTCCTTGTATTTTCTTCACGTTTTATTATATTTGAAATATTAATATTAATTTCATGATGGAATAATCAAGGGGGGTACGACCTGTCCCAGCATGTGGATCTCAAGATCTACATGATGATACCATCAATTATTGCAAAAACAGATTAGATAAAAGTTCTGTCAATCAATTGTTTTATCGTATCAGCCCAAGCATGAAGTTAAGATACACGCATGAAGATGTGGTACAGGGCAACCTTAGGCACAGGTGCCGACACTGGCATATATATAGGGAGGGTGATCACTGGCACACTGGCACTGGCATAGGGAGGGTGATCACTGGCACACTGGCATAGGGAGGGTGATCACTGCACTGGCATAGAGAGGGTGATCACTGGCACACTGGCATAGGGAGGGTGATCACTGGCACACTGGCATAGGGAGGGTGATCACTGGCACACTGGCATAGGGAGGGTGATCACTGCACTGGCATAGAGAGGGTGATCACTGGCACACTGGCATAGGGAGGGTGATCACTGGCACACTGGCATAGGGAGGGTGATCACTGCACTGGCATAGAGAGGGTGATCACTGGCACACTGGCATAGGGAGGGTGATCACTGGCACACTGGCATAGGGAGGGTGATCACTGCACTGGCATAGAGAGGGTGATCACTGGCACACTGGCATAGGGAGGGTGATCACTGGCACACTGGCACACTGGCATAGGGAGGGTGATCACTGGCACACTGGCATAGGGAGGGTTTTCTTTTTTTGTCCTGTTCTATGTCAAATGTTACATTTTTATGCGGTGTCACTCATAATTAAACTTAATTGACATGGCACACTCTGACTATCAAGAAAATGAAAACTTGGCACTTTGTGTCAAAAAGATTGCCAACAACTAATTTTTGCGATTTAAAAGAAATAACGGATCTACAAACTCGTAGCGCGGCACTTGTAGATTTGCTATTTTTCAACAGCCTAAAGTATAAACATAAATGCTTAAAACACCATCCCCGCGCAGAAGTCTGATCTCTATATTCCCAGTACTGGTGCATGCTGTGTTGACATGTTTCTATCACAGCACTAAGCATGCATGTTGGGCATAATATAGACCCCAACAATGCAGCCCTTGTATAGCAGCAGATGAAAGGCACTTTTTGCCACTGTTTAAGTGTTGTAACCATTTCATATTGATCAATTATTGACACGCCACTATTATTGACTGTGAATGTGTCTTTTGAGCACACTGACCTATATTTGCTACGAGGATGTTTCTATCCCTCATTCATGGGGTCATGGGTCAGGTCAAGGTCCAGTATACGTATACAGGTCAGAGTAATATAGTATGACACTATAGCGTTGACTCTCATCGTTACAATGGAATGTGGAAGTGCTCATTCTATCTCAATGGGATATAGTTCCAGCCATATTAGGAGCAATGTTTGGAACTAAGCGTGTCGCTACTCTCCTACTCTATACACTCTGGTACAGGTCAAGTATACTGTCTTGTCGATGTGTAACGGCATTACCAGGAGTGCAAATAGGGGTGCACATTTAATCACTTGAACCTCAGGCTATATATTAGTTGGTCCCCCTGCAGGGCTATGTACTTAGTACGCTCCTTTTTCCCTCTACACCAGTGGTTTTCAACGTGGACGGTTAAGACTGAGATTAGGTTTAGCAACCTATGTGGCTGATTAAGACTGAGGTTAGGGTTAGCGACCTACGTGGCCTGTTAAGACTGAAGCGTTGCCGGTTAATACTGAGGTTAGGGTTAGGGTTAGCGACCTACGTGGCCGGTTAAGACTGAAGCGTTGCCGGTTAAGACTGGGCTTAGGTTTTCCTGGGTTTGGGATAGCTGTTAGTAATCGCTCGGGCTAACGGGAGGTCATGTGAAGAATAGGCTTCCAGCAGTTCCGGGGAAGCTTCAGTCAGTCCTGTGTCAGAAATTATTTGATTGATTGACTGACTGACTGACTGACTGACTGATTGATTGATCGATCGATAGGCGCATGCATGTGTACGTACTACACACGCACAGACAGGTAACAGCTTGCATCTGTCTTTTCTCATCCCAAGATAATATACTGTAGACTTTCTTTGGCACAAAATATTTTGGGAATCTGTAACCGTACACCTCTAATCCTGGAGCAGCCGGTTTGGCCGAGGATCAGGCGAGTTGGAAAGTCGACAGAAAGTAGACGTTGTTATACTCGTGAATGAGACACATGACGAAGGTAGACGGATTTGATAGGCCGCCGGCGGACAATATGCACGGAGTGTAGCCTGGGCACCATTTCATTTAGGGCATATGATCCTGTCGGGAGCGGATGATATCGTTACGTCATGTTGTAGTATTGTTTTGTAGTCGACAGGCAGGAACAACAGGCGGCAACTTTATTGAGGGAAAAGGAAGGTTCCTTACTTTTCCCTCAATAAAAGCTACAGGCTATGAGAGCTTTTATTGATGTAAAAGGAAGGAACCTTCCTTTTCCCTCAATAAAGTTGTCATACGGACGTTTTGAAACAGAGACCAGGCTTTCCTCCGAGGTGGTGGAAAGCCTGGTGAGGCCAGGTTACTCGGAGCGTAAAATGGGACGTTAAAAAAACAATGAGCGCGAGATGGATTCAGATTTGTAGGAGCTGGTGGTGGAGGCATCATGGTGGCTGACTCGAAAACAGGGCAAAACAATGACTTTGGGAACAAGACGTTGGAAACGGAAACAACAGGAAGTGGGTCATTTCAGAGACGGAGAGAACAGTGGTGGGTGGCTGGGGTCAAGGGTCACAGGGCCTCCTGACTGAACAGAGAGACAAGCAGGAGGAAATATATAGTAGTGGAAATTATGGAAGGAAAAAAACATGAGAGATAGACATGCCGGCACGCACACACACACACACACACACACACACACACACACACACACACGCACACAGACACACACACGCACACACACACACACACACACACACACACACACACACACACACACACACGCACACACGCACATCCCCCATATAATTAGCATGCTAACGGGCAGTTAAATGTCTGACACAAAGGCTCACTGTTGCGCCTTAGCTTGGCTCCTCACTTTGGGAGACAATGTACAATGGGAAGTCAGTATAGGAGCACCCCCAAATCACCCTAATAGCTGCAGTTGAAACCCACCACCATTTCTCCTTCTTTAACCACCACCACCCCACTGAGCAGAGCTCATTCATTCACCCGCTGACTTTACTAATAAAGACCTGAGACTCAGAGAGAGAGCCCCGAGGCTCTGGAGTGGAGGAGTGAGTCGCTAAACAGCTCATTTATTTTTGGCCATCTTTCTTTTCATCTAGTGAGAAATTCCTCTTCCACGAATTCTTCTTCCTTCTCCCCCGAAGGTTCAAGAGGTCTGACATGCAACGCTGTTTTTTACCCCGTCCGTCGGACCCACCAGGTCACGACGGGGAGAGTGAGAGACAGAAAGATGGGAGGTGTGTGTGGGAGGGGGGAGGGGGTAGATAATTAAAGGGAGGTGGAGAGAGAGGATAGCTATGAAGTGTCCCGAAAGGGGAAGTGGCTTATTAGCCTGACAGAGGGTGATTTTAATTTGATTACAATCTGGAGAGAGAGAGGGAGAGAGAGAGAGGGAGAGGGAGAGGGAGAGGGAGAGGGAGAGAGAGAGAGAGAGGGGAGAGAGAGGGGGGAGAGAGGAGAGTGATTTAATTATGGTACAGGAACATGCACAGACTAATTAAAGAAAAGAAAATCTGATATACTTGACATGCAGCATAAACGCAGAGTAAAGTGGCTATACTGTACTACTGTAATCAGCGGTTTGAGTGGCCTGTGTCCAAGTTTCTGCACCGACCGGTGGACTGACATCCCAGAGCTTATCAGAGACAGACTGTAGGGCCGTATCACCCTGTAGGGCCGTATCACCCTGTAGGGCCGTATCACAGGGAGATCACAGACATGTGTTCATAAAGGTGCATCTACAATCAGATATAAGTTTGTTCCAACCCAACTCCCTTGGGAAACTTTGTGACAGCTGCTGAAAGTTGGGGTACCGTTATCAACCAATACAAGGCAAAGAATTCCAAATGTCATTATACTTTAAGTAGCATGTGACATGTCAAACTAGGGGTCGTTTCATGATGCTGAATCCATTAAAAGCATGAGTTTGGCACGAAAATACTCCTTGGGCTAAATTCGGCCAAATTCGGTACCCCAACTTCCAGCAGCTGTCACAAAGTTTCCCAAGGGAGTTGGGTTGGAACACATTTATATGTGATTGTAGACACCTTTATGAACACATCTGTGAAGAAAGCTAAGTGGTAAGCATTTATTTTGCAGATTTGCCACAACTTAAGCTTTAAACTTTACCTAACTAAACGTTTTAGACCTCTCTCACATTCTGGTACACTAAATCCTCAAGGCTTCCTGAGAACATCTACTGTATATCCATCACTTCTTCTATCAATAACTAATAACTACATCTCCTTGTTTTCTCAGTGGACGACTACTATAGTGTTAGTCTAGTTTTAGTCGACTAAATCTACAGTTGGTTTTTGTCGACAAAAGTATTCTTTATGGGCCTTGCATGCCGTCGTAATGGCCGGTTTTTACGCTTGCTGAAAATAGCCCATCTACAAGCCCATCATCTGTCACTAGAAAGCTAGTGGTAAGCATTTTTGTTGCAGATTTACCACAACCTAATAACTTTACCTATAACTAGTTAGACAGACCCCAGAGTGTGAATGTTGATGCAACGTTGCTGCTTTCTCACATGAAACAACAGCAAAGAAAGAGAGGGAAGAGAGAGAGAGGGAGGGAGGGAAAAGGAAAGGTACGATGTTTACCCTGCAGGGTAACTGGACTAAGCTCAAGAACTTGAGGGAGAGGGAGAGTCAGGATGACACAACTACATCCAGCAGGATTCAAACACATGTACAGTAGTGTGAGCTGAGGACAGCCGGTCTTATTACTGTCTGTCCTCAGCAATTAGTGGCAACGGTGTTATATAATTACTCCCGTATCGGTCAGTGGCGTGCACAGGCATTTAGAGGGGCAGGTGCTCAAAAAACCCACAATTTGCTATTTTATTTTTACTGATTATGTATATAGTATACGTATGACTAGCCCTAAATAATGACGTAAGACATATGGTCATTTATGTAATCTGGTCCCAGCAAACCAGGCACAGATTTGCTGTTTTTTTTGTATACACATCAAATGGCGGGTTGGCTGTCACGGTGAAGAGACCGGGTGAAATTATTACTTGTGCGCTCTGCTTGCGCAAGTAACAAATGAAAATTGAAAAAAGATTTTAAAAAATATGTCCCCCCCCCTTCATGAATTAGAAGGATAATATCAGTTACCATAGCCAGAGATGTCTGTTTTCCACGAGTCTTAACAAATGAATGTCAAATCTGAATCTGAATTAAGCAACCTGAAGTTGCTTTAAGTGTTTTAAAGTGAAATATCCCTTTTGGATTGAAATGTAATAGGGCCACAATGAAGGTCAATAGGTCAAGGGTGGGACAGATTGTCCTGAAACTTCCTGGTGCATCCTAGATTTTAGAGTCCCTCCTTATATTAAACGGAATTGAGTTGTATGCAAAATGACATCAGCGTAAATATTGTGATTTTTTTATACAGGTCTTGCTTTTGAGCCCCAAATCCCTTTGGCTATTTGGCCCCCGGTTGATTGTTGCTTGCTCGGGGGCCAACGAAGCACCTAAGTGAGTTGGAGGCATAGTAGCAGCTTTGAGATCTGGAGAAGTTGGATCTGTGTAGACTGAGAGGATGTCAGTTTGAATCATGGCTATACTTCAACAGCTCTGAATGTGTGTCACTGTGTGAAAGTGTAGCAGGAAGTGACTGAAAACCTACAAGAGGTAACACATACCCTGAGCAAATATAGGGCAAGAAGGAAGGAAAGAAAGAAAGCGCCTTAAAGGGAAACTTAACCCATTTAGCAAAACAATATATCTTAATGATGTTTAGAAGGTTTAGAACACTTTCCTGGGGGGTCATTATGTGTGTAATATGTGGTTTTAGATATTTTAGATTTTCTTACCAGTGGACACTGGGCTCACTTATTACTTCCTGGACTACATCAAGGTTAATCAAATAAGGACTCCATGTTGCTGAAGGACAGAAGACCGTACGGTGGACTCCATGTTGCTGAAGGACAGAAGACCGTACGGTGGACTCCATGTTGCTGAAGGACAGAAGACCGTACGGTGGACTCCATGTTGCTCCCTGGAAGGACAGAAGACCGTACGGTGGACTCCATGTTGCTCCCTGGAAGGACAGAAGACCGTACGGTGGACTCCATGTTGCTCCCTGGAAGGACAGAAGACCGTACGGTGGACTCCATGTTGCTCCCTGGAAGGAAAGAAACATGTGCAATGGGCTATAGCTATATATGCAGCCAACACTTCCGCGTTCAGCTTCCTTGGTCTCAATTGCGCATGTTTATTTTCTTCCAGGGCGCAACATGGAGTCCACCGTATGGTATATGGTCTTCGCTTCCTAACCTTATTTAATTAACCTTGTCTCTGTAAGACAGCCCTCCCCCTATCCACAAGGAGGAGCAGTGCACCAAAGCATTATGGGAATTGTAGTCCAGGAAGGAAGTGAGCCCCAGTGTCCATGACATCAGAGACACTGGGCTCACTGCTAAAATCTCCAAAACCACATATTACACATAAAGACCCCCAGGAAAGTGTTCTAAATCTTCTAAACGTCATTAGTGTCCCACTTTCACCCCATTTTGGGCATGCCATTGTGGCGCATATAGCCGGTATAAAAACGTTAAAACAATTTATGTTTAGGGCTTAAGTGGTTATCCAGAAAACGTAAGGCCTGTCATGGCTTGTTTGTTCCTTGTTATAGTATAATGTCCATATAAAATACAATACTCTTTTCACATTTCAAGCACATAAAATATCTATGTATATTATCCGCTTGCTTCTACTGTCTGACCGTGAATAATTGTTCTATGTTGATTCCTTTGAACAATCATTGGTCACTTGAATTATAATTCTTGCGCTGGAAAGGTCATAAAACACAAGCTCTTTGAAATGTACTGCTTACTGGCTATACTATTTCTATAAATAAAATGTACTTACTGGGCTATATAATACTGCACATTAGCTTTCTGCTTTGGAACCTTATGTTACTAGAAAGGAATTACATTTTCAAAAGCTTTAATTATAGGATTGACAATTAAGGCAGACCTGAAAGGCTCCACTGAGATAATTATTAACACGCCATAAATGCACACCCCTCCCTCATTACAACGGATCTAAAATGTGTTGAGACATTGATATTAGGCCTTATAAAGGACAGTATCTGTTCAGCGTCACATTTTGTTTGACAACCCGTCAACCCCCATACTGTAAATTAGGTCATGGGAAATATTACTAAGAGAGGATCAAAGAGACACTTCTAGACTATTCAGACATCCTCCTGTCATGGATTTCCACACAGCCTGAAACAAAGTCTTTGATGCACGTACATGTTTATAGATAGTTGAATGAAAAATACAAAAACATATTTTTTGTTATTCATGTCCTCACTGTATTGCATTACTGCTCTTGTTTTTTTATAATGTTTTTGCTTTGCTTTTCTTTTCTTTTCTTTTTTTTCTCCATTGCTCTGTAAAGCACTTTGGAAAAAAAGGGTGGGTTATATTGAAGCGTGCACCTACACACACACAGGCGCACATGCACAGGCGTATGCACACCTGGACCTGTAAATGAACAACACAAAAACGAAGGCACTGGTGTCGGACTTCTGGTTTACCGGAACGGGGTTCAACTCCCTGCAGTGCCCTGCTCAATGTGTTGTATTTACCGGAAAGGATGGGAAACATTAGCAAATTGCGGAGGATGGGAAACATTAGCAAATTGCGGAGTGTTTAAAAAAGAAATTCCGCAATTTCCGCAATTTTCAATTGAAATTGTAATTGCGGAAATTGCGGAAATGGAAATTGTGGAAATTGCGGAAATTGCGGAAATGGTAATTGCGGAAATTGCTCTTCAGTTATAGCTATATGGCCGTTTCTAACCCTAACCCTCTAAAGCATGATGAAATTCTAAATAAACAGATTCAGATATTTCAGGCCACAGCAGCCACTGCTAAAAGGTGTAGAAAACCAGTGGAGTGACATGGTCAGGTGACCATAGTATAAGTGTGACTTAAGATCACCATGTGCAACAATGCCATACGTCAGTCCCTCCCAACGAGCCTAATCACCCCCGACATCAGAGCCTCAACTCAGCCTGTTGCTGAGCAGCAAATCCCTGCAGCACATTTTCCAGCATTTAATATAGGCTAACGCTTTCCCGTCTGGCCAGGAGAGAGAGGACTGCACTCACTGCAGGTTATGGCAGCTATAGTAGGCCTACAATTCCATATAATTGAGGTTTTGGACAAGAAGGTGTACACATAGGTTTACAGTATATTACTCTCACTAGTCAGTACAAGGTTGTTCTATAATCTAAAGCCCATGCAACAGATTTATAAGTGTTTGCTGGACACAGGGCACCATTCACCACTAGAGGGACCATTACTGTTCTAACGTCTCCCTTGAAGCCCTGTGTGATAGAAAAGTGTCATCTAGTGGTGGCAATATGATAGTACAGCAAAGTCTGCTATCTGTGGCAGGGGTGGCCCACCCCTGGGCAACTTTGTTGATGGAGAGGACCACTATAGTTCCAGTGTCCACACTCACTCCAGAGGGCCACTATAGTTCCACACTCACTCCAGAGGGCCACTATAGTTCCACACTCACTCCAGAGGGCCATATAGTTCCACACTCATTCCAGAGGACCACTATAGTTCCACACTCACTCCAGAGGGCCACTATATTTCCACACTCACTCCAGAGGGCTACTGAGAAATGTATTTGAGATACAAATACATATTTTGTATTTTGAAAATACTGACGCAATGATTAGTAAATTCATAGATTGATTGCCAAGTGTTAAATTATATGTCAGAAATTCTAATCTACTGTACTGTACTTCACAGACACCATGTTACTGACACCATGGAGAGACCAGGACACTGACACCAGGATACTTACCAGAAGTACTGACCAGGACACTGACGCCAGGATACTTACCAGAAGTACTGACCAGGACACTGACGGCCAGGATACTTACCAGAAGTACTGACCAGGACACTGACGCCAGGATAATTAATACCAGAAGTACTGACCAGGACACTGACACCAGGATACTGACAACAGGATACTGACAACAGGACCAGGATACTGACACCAGGATACTGACAACAGGACCAGGATACTGATACCAGGATACTGACAACAGGACCATGATACTGACATCAGGATACTGACATTGAGAGCATAATCTCTAGTATTTTAACTATTAACCAGACAGGACAGAGTGAGTAAAAATGACACTCTCCATCCCTACATCTTTGGTGAACAACAGCAACTAACACTGCCAGCGTTTTTCTATTTTTGTGTCTGTTTCTGTTATTATTGATGCAACTTTCAAAAAACAATGAAATTAACCAGTTTCAGGTAATCTGTAAAAGTCAACAAAGTCTACCTCAGTTTGAGTATACAATAGATAGCAAACGTCTATTGCATTTGTTTACTCTCAACAGGCTAAAAGTTAGCTAAAATAAAAGTTTCAAAGTTTCAAGTCATTTTGATTGTTTTTGTTTGAGGAGGGAGGAGGTTGCAAGAATACATGAATGTTTGTAGGTATTAACAAAACAAATGGAGTGGTAACTTCCTGTACAATACAGTGTGTTAGTTATATTATGGTGACTTATATACAATACAGTGTGTTAGTTATATTGTTCTAAAAAGTATCATACAAAATATTATACCTTAGCTACACTTAACTGCACTTAAAATGGTCTTGTTATTATATTGCACAGTGCGCGGAACATATACTATAGATATCCAGGGATGCATTCTCAAAAAGAAGAATCTTTGATGAAACAGACAGACTCACCAAGCAATTATTGCAAATTTTGCAAAGTAGGCTATTTTATACTATTGCAGGCATTAAGATCAGTAAAATCAATCAACAAAACATAATTTATATTGCATTCAGTGTCCACTCAGTCTTAAAATGGTTCTAGTCAAGACTAAGAAAAATCTAAACCTCTGTTGCATTCATAGGCCCACAGTCTTTCATTTTACATCCACAAAAGGGAAACAAAAACAACTAAACAAGACTGTAAACTGTAACTATATATAATGTAATGATTTTCCCCAGTTATTTATGTTCAAAGTTTAGCAATCTGTGCCATGCCTTCATTTATGAAATAATGTCTGAATCTTAATCTGAGAATCCCTCAGAGATCATGCTGTTGTTATACTGCTTTTAGAATGATTTTCTTTCAAAACTGTTAATGCTCTTCAGTTAACTTAAAGGACCACTTCACCACTTTTCAACCTATTATGAAAGATCCTCCTCACTAATAATCATGATAAAATGGCTACCATTTTGTAGTTTCAGCTCCGGGGCTGTCCGATGATCGATCGACGACCACACAGCGTTAAACAGTCACTCACGACAGATAGATACCCATCCTGTAAGTTCACTTAAGAACTAAAACCAGCTCTTATTTTGAAAGAGGAAGAGGAAGTCTGTGTTCGGTTGTAGCCTACTTCCATGACAGACATGTTGTTTTTCCAGATCATGATGCCTGGCTGGGAAGGAAGGCCTGACAGACTGTAAACATTGATTAGAAGTGATGGTGGATTGCTTTAATAGCCAAAGTTTATGTTGCCATATGAAAGCCATGATGCTGTGCATCTTTGACAATGTGTAAACACTTTATAGTTTAGTATGTATGTTAAACATGGTGGAAGTGGATCCTGTCCAGCTACTGCGGCGGTAGCCAGCATTAGGTGAGTAATGAATTCATTGTAAAAGTATCACGCAACATTAACAGGCAGCAGGCTACAGTAGGCCTACAGTACTCTACAGTAGGCCTACAGCCCTACAGTACTATAGTGTCACTGCCTGCAAGGCCGGGCTATAATCATTTTAGTTCAGAAGTGGGTCCACTGCAGCTCCATCTGCATGGTGTTTGCACACATGCAGCAAGCATACAAAGAAGTAGGATTTGTAAATGGAAGCCATAATTCTCACAATAATACAAAATCTAAACATTTTTGCAAAAAACAAAATCTTGTTTAAAAACAAATCTGTCTAACGATGATGTCACTGCATGGTGGACGGCTTTCTGAACTTCCCACAGCCCTCCTATATGAGACACAGACTGAGTAGGAAAATAAATGGTGCCATTTTTTATCATGATTATTATAGAGAGTCGTCATCGGTCACGTGATGTGACGACTGGGTTTAAAAGGGAGTTGTCACATTATACTGCCGATTATCACCTGATGAAGGCCGTTCACGGCCGAAACGTTGTGTCTTATATGGTGTATTGAATAAAAAGCAAACACCTTGGAGCAAACCTGTGTGCGGACTCTCCTCTCTTCACTATTATAGAGAGGACCTATTATATGAAGATATAGGTTGAAAAGTGGTGAAGTGGTCCTTTAACACTGTGTGTGCATGGCCGTGTACAGTATGTATGGCAACTTATATTCTCCCAAGAGAAGAAACAAACATTCAACAGACTAAAAGTTCAAATACAGGCAAGGCATGAAAGGGTTTCAGTGACTGTAGTTACAGTACAACTATATATCCTGGAACTATACGTGCAGAATACATAACAGAACACGCCCTCTTCAAGACAAAACCAGGTCTATATACAATAATACAACAGGGACGTGCAGAGGGTGTTAAAGGGGCCAGGGGCTGAAATCCAGTAAAAGAGGGCACTTTTGGACAAAAATAGCAGATCTACAAGCTCACAGAGAGCTTGTAGATCAGCTATTTTCGGGCCTCAACCCAGCACTTGCGGTGGTGTACGACATGGATTTCTAAACAAATCAGTTCAACGCAAAATGCTGCGTTCACGTTCAGGAGAGCAGGACATTTGCATTTCTTTCACCATGTAGTAAACGCTGCATTCGTGGTCTGGAAAGGGCAGTTGTTTTACAGACGGGTAAAAAGGGCAGGGGCTGAAGCCCCCTTTGATGTCTATGTGTGTACGTCCCCTGCTATACAATATGATGGACTCTGTGGGGTGGGGGGGGGGGTAGGGGGTAGGAGGTAGGAGGTAGGGGGTAGGGGGTAGGGGGTAGGAGGTAGGGGGTAGGGGGTAGGAGGTAGGGGGTAGGGGGTAGGGGGTAGGAGGTAGGGGGTAGGAGGTAGGAGGTAGGAGGTAGGGGGTAGGAGGTAGGGGGAGGTAGGAGGTAGGGGGTAGCGGGTAGGAGGTAGGGGGTAGGAGGTAGGTAGGGGTGGGCAACTGGCGGTCCCCACCTTCACTTAATGTGGCAAACATGACCCGCTTTATTTACTTCAGTCTAAATTAGTAGCTCATTGCTTCAACACAAGTATAATTAAAGCCATTTGAAATTACATAAAAATTTAAATTTTCAGGATTCCAATTCAAAAATAGCAAAAATTCAAGATTTCAACTCGAAGATAGCAAACATAGCCGATCTACAAGTGCAAGACTGGTCGCAGCGTGACGCGTTTTGAGCTTGTAGATCGGCTATTTTTGCTACGACAGCAATATATGGCCCTATAGGCAGTTAGTGTGGAAATATAGTGGCCCTCTCCATCATCAAAGTTGCCCACCCCTGGGAGGTAGGAGGTAGGAGGTAGGGGGTAGGAGGTAGGGGGAGGTAGGATGCAGGAAGCACTATATACTTTCCCTTGCTATGACCATGCAGTGGTGGGAAGTAATTTATATGTAATAGTATATTTTTGAGGTATTTGTACTTGAGGTTTGACTTCTACTAATATTGTAAATATTATACTTTTACGCCACTACAATTATTTGAAAACTTTAGTTACTTTGTTGATTTTAGATTATTATTACAAAACACACTAGTAATAATTTAATGGGACATTCTGCACTCAATATACTTTTTACATTTTGATACCAAACTTTTGTAATTTTACTCAAGTAAATTGTATATTCCGGGCTTTTTACTTTACTTACTTACTTTCACAGAGTATATCTACACTGTACATTGCAGTAATGACACTTTTACTTAAGTAAAGAATAAAAGTATTGGCTACGACTCGGCCTTATAGGCCATTGAGTCCAGAGGGATGGTGGTGCGCAGAATGTCAAACTCCCTCTGGTGGTGGTCCATGCCCAGTACACACATGACATGACCATGGCCTGACGTCATGGTGGCATTGCCATTGTCCCGTAACATCTTCTGGAAGTCTGCGGAAACCAACGTCATCTTCTCTTCCCTCTCCTTCGCCACGACGACCCGAGAGGGATGGAAGACATTGTCCTCCTCCTCCTCCTCCTCGTCCTCCTCCTCGTCCCTGTAGCTCAGCGCCACCTCGTTCTCGTAGCAGAAGGCGCTGAGCGACCTGGGAACGATGAAGTCTTGGTCCTTATTGGCGGATTTCGATACCGCCGCCGCCGCGGCGGAGGAGGAGGCGGTGGGGGAAGAGGGCCAGCTGGCGGCCTCGTGGATCTCCTTGGCGCTGAGGTGGGTCATGGTCGGCACCTCGTAGGTCTTATGGAAGCGGGCGTAGTCCACCTTGTAGCGGCCCCGGTCTTCGAAGACCACGGACTCGAACCTCTGGCCCCAGAAGATCTCACTGGCCAGGTAGGAGCTGCGGAACTGCGTGGTCATGGCCGTGGCCTCCACCATGCCCTCCAGGATCACCACGATCTCAAAGCTCTCCGTCTGCAGAGCGGCCCTGCTCAGCGCGTACAGCGGGCTGTCCGCGTCCATCTCGTGCACTATGACCAGCGGAGACACCAGGAGCAGCCGGTCGATGCCCGTGTCGTAGCCCACATTGATGTCCATCTGCTCCAGGGGGATGAACTCGCCCTCGGCCGTGACGTGGGAGCGTATGAGCTGGGCGCGCACGTGAGCCTCCACGATGTGGCTCTTGCGCATGTTGCCGATGCGCCACATGAGGCACAGCTTGCCGTCGCGCAGCGCGATGACGGCGTGCTTGGAGAACACGAGCGTCTGGTTCCTCTTCTTGGGCCGCGCCATCTTGGCCATGACGGTGCCGATCATGAAGGAGTCGATGATGCATCCCAGGATGCACTGGGCGATCACCGTCGCCACGGCCACCGAGCACTCCTCGGTGACGCAGCGCCAGCCGTAGCCGATGGTGGTCTGGGTCTCCACGGAGAACAGGAGCGCCCCCACGAAGCCGTGCACGTGGAGGAGACACGGCCGCCACGGCTTCTGCCCTCCGACGCCACCACCGAGTCCACCGGGCATCATCCCCCCGCCGACCGTCATCGTCCCGTCGGGGGGCTCATCGAAGTCCCCGTGTGCCAGCGAGGCAAAGTAATAGATGAGGCCGAAGAAGAGCCAGGAGACCACGAAGCTGCTGCAGAAGATGAGCAGCAGGTACCTCCAGTTGATGTCCACGCAGGTGGTGAAGATGTCGGCCAGGTAGCGCCGTCTCTTCTCCTCCATGTTGGAGAACACCACGTTGCACTGGCCGTTCTTCTTCACGAAGCGGCTCCGCAGGTGACCGGAGCCCCCGGTCAGGATCTTGCCGCCGTTGAAGATGCTCCTCATGCTCCCTCGTTGTTGTTCCTGCATGCGGGCGGAGGTGGAGGAGGCTCCGGACCTCCTCCTGCTGTCGGTGTCCGTCTGGCAGGCCGAGTGGAGCTGGTAGCTGGGGGAACTATGGAGCTGGTAGCTGGGAGAACTGTGGAGCTTGTAGCTGGGGGAACTGTGGACCTGGTAGCTGGGGGAACTGTGGACCTGGTAGCTGGGGGAACTGTGGAGCTCGTAGCTGGGGGAACTGTGGACCTGGTAGCTGGGGGAACTGTGGACCTGGTAGCTGGGGGAACTGTGGAGCTCGTAGCTGGGGGAACTGTGGACCTGGTAGCTGGGGGAACTGTGGAGCTTGTAGCTGGGGGAACTGTGGAGCGCGTAGCTGGGGGAACTGTGGAGCTGGTAGCTGGGGGAACTATGGACCTGGTAGCTGGGGGAACTGTGGACCTGGTAGCTGGGGGAACTGTGGCTGATACCAAGCGCTAGGCTAGAGATCTTCTGGAGCTCCTCCTCTGGTAGGCCGATGTCTGATACGCTGCTGTACCTATAATCACAACCACAGAACGGAACACAATTAGACCTGAAGGCCATTCTACAAAATGTCTTCTAAATCCTGACAGTTTTCTGAAAAACCTCATGTTTCTATATTAGTGGTTCTCAAATTATTTCATGTCAAGGACGGACCCCAGAAATTGTATGAAATTTTGGCTGCCGACCCCCATCTGAAAATATGTTGTTCCAGGGACCCCCCCCCCCCCCTCCCCAGAAGCAAAGATTTGAGTTTAAAACGTTGCTCCGAAAGAATTATATATTGAAAGATTTGTGTCACATTTTCACGATAAAAAGAAAATGGGGGACGTTGACCAAGTGAACTATAAACGTTTTTGATGTTAAAGATTAATATAGCGTCGCAGTCCCGTCCCCTGACGAGCGGCCTGGAAGATAATTTCCAATTCATTTTTCCTAAATCAACTGTATTTAGTCAACTAAAATCAACACTAAAACATTCCAAAACTAAATGAAAACTGTTCAAGATCGAGACTATGACTAAAACTAAAATCTAAATTTGCTGCCCAAAACAACACTCACCTGTTGGTCCTATGTGTTTCCATGGCACCAGTGTGACCAGGAGTTAGGAGGTTTTACTTCAAAACAACACTCACCTGTTGGTCCTATGTGTTTCCATGGCACCAGTGTGACCAGGAGTTAGGAGGTTTTACTTCAAAACAACACTCACCTGTTGGTCCTATGTGTTTCCATGGCACCAGTGTGACCAGGAGTTAGGAGGTTTTTACTTCTCTCAAGGAATCATCATGGCAGTGATTCTGGTCCACACAACAGACAACTGCTACAAAGGGAGATAGATAACACAAATTAGACACTTTTTCCCACCCGGAATTCGATCAAATATAGATGCAACGCTGCAACGCTGCAAGTCCACGGCTGGTGACCTCTTGAAAATATATTTTATTATGTGTTGTTGATCAATGAGGAAGCAGTGAGGGAATAATCCCCAAGGAGAAGCAACATTTCTCAATTTTTTTTATAAAATAGAAATTTGACAATTCCTCATGCACAGGTGTTTTACCTTCTATAATCTAAATGGTCAAAATAATTACGATATTGAACATTTTAAAGCATTAATTTGTCTCCATGTCCACATGGTTTATTTCAGGGTATTCCCCTGAAATAAAGGTTTCAATCAATAAATATATCTATCTATCTATCAATCAATCATGGACCGGCGGTGGCTCAGGGATAGAGAGTGGCTGGATGGAAACCGCAAGGTTGCCAGTTCGAACCCTGTGGGCTCCCCCAGAGTTAGTGTCGAAGTGTCCTTGAGCAAGACTCTGAACCCCTAATTGCTCCTGATGTGCTGGTTGGTGCCTTGCATGGTTTCCGCTGCCATCGGTGTGTGAATGGGTGAATGTAATGCACAATCCTAGATGTAAAGCGCCTTGGATAAAGGCGCTATATAAATGCACCATTTATAATTTTAATCAAGGGTATGTTTAATTTGCATCTTCATTCACTCTTGCTCCCCTTACATCCTACAATTCAAGGAAGGCAGGAGAGAGGGGATGACATGCAGTATATGACACATATGTGCTTTACTAGGTCAGCTACAGTTTAAAAGAAATGTTTAGACTTCCCTATACCCCCTTCAAGTACTTGCTACTTTCTAGTATTCTTCAATGAAAACATTTATTTCCTGTAGAAAAAAATAATATTGTGCAAGCATTTAAATATACTGCCAGTATATATTCAGCTAACAAAAAAAAAAAAACTGCAGTTTCCAATTAAGGCTAATGTTGAGATGGCAGCCGATACAGCTCTCCCTGCCAGCCACAATTATTAGCTATGGCCATATGTGAGGCATATGTACTGTATCTGTTCTACGGGATAATGATAATGATAATGAATTTATTTATATAGCACATTTCAAGACATAGTCACAAAGTGCTTTACAGAACAGGGTAAAAAAAACCAACAACAACGTAGTCACAGCTACAACAACATTGAATGACAGCAGGCACAACATGAAAGCATACACACAATAGAATAAGGTATGCAAAAGGTTATTAAGAGAAAGCCTTAATGTAAAGGTGGGTTTTTTTAGAAGGGATTTAAAACATGACACAGATTTTGCGAGTCTTAAATTAATAGGTAGGGCGTACGTTCCATCATTTGGGAGCCTGAATTGCAAATGCCCTTTGGCTTTGTCTGAGGACCTGAGTGAACGTGTCTAGGCTTATAGGGAGCGGCCAGCATGTCGGGGACATACTGGGGGAGCCTGACCATTTACAGCTTTAAAAGTAAAAAGTAAAATCTTAAAATCAATTCTATAACTGACAGGTAACCTGCAGTGAAGCGTGGCTAAAATGGGGCTGATGTGGTCCCGTCTTTTTGAATTAGTTAGCAGTCTGGCAGCAGAATTCTGAACGAGTTGGAGACGGGATCTGGCCTTCTTCTTACACAGTCCAGAATAAATGGAGATGGAGCGGGACAGCTACACAGCCACTGAGAGCAGAGGGAACAGGGGACACAGGCAGATTGGTTGTGGGAGTGTTGAGGAGGTGGTTGGGATTAACATGAGAAAGGGCTCCATCTCCTAAAACACATACAAATTGGCAGAGGTAATCACCATTGAAGAGGCCCTGGCCCACTGAGCAATAGCCGGCTATTAGTCGTGTGTCTAAAAATGGGATACACACACACACACACACACACACACACACACACACATTTTTTTTATGTTTAAATGCCCTACATTGTATACTTAATCATATCGACAGTGTTGTGCAAAAGCACCGAAAGACAGAACACAATCATGTGACGCCTTGTGAGCTTGTATAGATCTTATACTGTAGTTTTTGAAAACCTTTGGGAAAGTGACTAAACAATATCTATATTCTACAGTATATTTGGATCCATTGGCATTATACCATAATATACTATCGGTTCTTTTTTTTAATGTCCTGAAAAGTAAAGGTTTTGGACAAACTGTACTAGCTTTCCACCTGAGAGTGATGATTTATACAGACTAGTAAGTATGACCTCAGACTTAGCAATCATTGCATCATATTGGAATCATATCTTGTCCATTAAGAATGGAGAGGTTTGCCAGACCGCCACTTTATAACACCGCAGATATGCCTTATTTATTATGGCACATTTATGTGCTTTATGCCCCATTGTACATTTATACAGTATATACACGTTTTACTGCCCATATTATGCTATGCTGACGTGAATATTACATCAGCATATTAGCATATTACTGAAGGCTTCTTCATATTTTATGCTTTGATCATATCTTAGTTTGTCTTTTTATTATTATTGTCATTGAATGTTATTGTATTATTATAGGACCCCACATAATTGCATTTATCTTCTTTTACCTTTAATAGTAGTGACAAATAAACCTTGATTCTTGGAGTATGGATTCTTCTTGCAGCATTATAGGCTACTTACAGTATGTAAACACTTGGATTCTAACGTTGGAAAAGAAAAAGAAAGGAACAAGTATAGGCTAATACAAGATTTAATTCTGGCATTCTAGCTACAAACAGTTGTGGATCAAACCAGGTCAGTGATTCTTCATTTTGGGATGAAAGCACTGTTTAGATTGCGGCATAAAAATAGTTTCATTGATGTCATCACTTGGCACTGCTGGAATTAAGCCAAGCTGATTGGATGCACAAATGGATGCACATTACAGAAATGGGTCTGCATAACACGAATCTCTGTTTATTTCTTTTTTTATTTAATTATCCAGTTTGGTTTTCCACTGCACCAAAACAAGACAAAATTAAGCTATTCTGATTGTTTCTTTAGATATAGCACTTTTCTCCAAAGCGCTTTACATTGTATTTGTATTTCACATTCACCCATTCACACACCGATGGCAGAATAAACCATGGTAGGCCAGTCAATCTATGGTAGGCCAGTCAATCTATTAATCAATCTATTAACCAGTCAATATATATAAAGATAAATAGTTTTAATAGAGGTAGGCCAGTCAATCTATTAAAGCAAATTAGTTTTTCGTGCAAAACTAATGCTTGCATTGATGATTCAGAATCATGAATAACCCCTAGTTTGACACATCACATGCTAATTAAAGTATATAATAAAAATGGAAATATATAGGTTTTTTCTAATGGTACCCCAACTTTCAACCTCTGAATTTACCACAGTTTTTCAATACAACAATTTTTAATATTTAGATGACCCTACGGATCATAAAAAACCTTGTACGATTACTATTGCAATTTATTTTGGGTAAAACCTTAGATTTAGACCTAATTAAGGCACGCATCAGGAGCAGTTCTTGCTCAAGGACACTTCGACACTGTCGCCCCCACTAGAGAACAGAACAGTCTAAAACAGAATTTTCTGTTATCCTTAAATCTTTTCCACAAGTTGAGCCATGAAAGAAATAGATGCCAAGTACATTGGCATCACAATGTACCAAAAGTAAAAGTACTTGAAATGTCCCATTTCAGGGTTTCAAATGTGTACACATCTTTTGAAAATATTTTCACATGGCCAAAATGTGTATGTATGGGCTGAAGTGGTTAATGTATGTTTTGTAATAATAATCAAAATATAACAAAGTAACTAAAGTTTTCAAATAAATGTAGTGGAGTAAAAGTACAATATTGGGATCCGAGATGTATGTGGAGTAGAAGTAAACTACTCAAGTAAAGTAAAACAAATACCTCAAAATTGTATTTAAAGGGATATTTCACTTTCAAAAAAACTTTTGGTCATTGTATCGTCTATAGGCTTATGTGAACACCCCAGACAGTTTTTAAGTTGCTCCATATTCAATATTTCGATATTCGATATTCATTCATATTATGGTCATGCCCATACATGTATGGAGATCTCTTTAACTGTCGGTCTCTACTGTCCCTTCCATGTTTGTCACAGTCAGCAACTCAGCTCAGCTGCCAGGGTCGACCGCTAGCCGACCGGCCAGCTGACTGGCGGGATATATACATTATACCTAATTATAAGTATAAATTATATACATATGTACGCACACACGTATGCATGCACGCAAAATAAATGGGGCATAATAGTTTCACTGAGGAGTATGCATCTCCACAAAGGTTATATAAACTACATCCTAGATAGCCCTATAAATGTAACTTTCAACAAAATGTGTTTTACCTTCAATTGCACTTGAACAATTTTCTGTTGTCAAATCTAAAACAAATGTGTCCATGTGTCACACTTTCAGTCAATACTGAACTATGAATAGACTCCAGGAAGAACATTAGCGCTGTTGGTGTATGTATAAGAGACAACATTTGCACCATGTCGCTGTTATTGCAGTTCAATAAATGTTGCCTCCAGTGATTTAATGACGGGGGGGAAAAAAGCAATTTGAAATGCTTTATTACAAAGAGTGCAAACACACTAATAATTGTACTAGTTGTTAGTCCAACTATAGTTATTACAATAAAGGACATTGTACATGGGAAATGTAGCATAGGAAGTGCAGTTAAAGGACCACTTCACCACTTTTCAACCTATCTTCATAGAATAGGTCCTCACTAATAATCATGATAAAATGTGTCTCATAGGAGGGCTGTGGGCAGTTTAGAAACCGTCTTCCAGTGACATCATCATTAGGCAGATTTTTTTTTAAACAAGATTCTTTTCCAAAAATGTTTAGATTTTCATTATCGTGAGAACGATGGCTTCCATTTTCACATTGCAACTTTGCAGGACTATAGAAAGCCTGCAGTTTCTATTAGCTTGTATTCCCCATCGATGATGTCACTGGAAGACGGGTTTCTGAACTGCCCACAGCCCTCCTATGAGACACAGACCGAGTAGAAAGAAATTGCGGCATTTTTTTCAGGATTATTAGTGAGGACCTCCTATTGTATGAAGATAGGTTGAAAAGTGGTGAAGTGGTCCTTTAATAAGCTGCTTGACCAGTTGTCCACATGTGCAAATTGGCATCATGGGCAAGGAGGCTTGGGATAACTGTTTAAAGCCTAGCTCAGTGGTCTAGTAGTGCACCCTCTATTTACTAAATACATGCTCTCTCTTTCCACGTAGAAAAACCTTTCATTGGTCTAGTAGTGCACCCTCTATTTACTAAATACATGCTCTCTCTCTCTCCAAGTAGAAAAACCTTTCATTGGTCTAGTAGTGCACCCTCTATTTACTAAATACATGCTCTCTCTTTCCAAGTGGAAAAACCTTTCAAAGTGTCCTTTTCACCACCTTCTTGAGCTTCCAGAAGCAGCAATTTTATTTTGTTTCATATACAGCCTCAATTAAAATGACAGTTTTCTGAAAAAGCTATGTTTCTATGTCAGTCGTTCTAGCAGACCTACAAGCTCGTAGCGCGCGCTATGAGCTTGTAGATCTGCTATTTTTCTCAAAATACAACAAATCAAAACTTATCAATCACAGTACAATTTATCTTATTTTTATTTGACCGCTATTGTAAGTGCAAAAGACAAACTTTCACTGCAGGCAATTAGTGTATTCAATCAATTAGATTGGTCATGTATATACAAACGTGAATTGTGTATTCCTGATGTGTCTCACAGGTGACAGGCAGATTGGCAGAGTATAGTCTGACTGTCTGCATGATCATAATCATAACTGCAAGTTTCCAGTGCTTCAGGTGACACTGTCCTTTACTGTACATTGAGTTGTGTGGAGTTCTGATGAAAGCCTATAAACTTTCGCACAAACAAAACCACAGCTTACTGTATGTACTGTAGGAGGTCTGCATTTCAAGTTCCTTAAAATAACAATCTGATATTTAACACAGTATAACTCTTAACAAGTGACATTTCTACATGGATTATTATTGGGTTATTGGATAAAATATAATACTCACCCTATAAGAGTGTATTGCCCTTTTATTCCACTTAACTACACATCTTTTCCGTTTGAATTTGTGGCTTCAGTAATTATAATGAAAAGCCTGTCCTGCCAGTGTTCATTCATGGCAAAGGCTCCATATTCTTAAGTCTCTGTTTTGTGTTCCTTGGGGGAAAAAAAAACGTCACCCACTTCTCCTTTTCTGAGCTCCTTTTCTTATTCCATTCTTGTCATCGTTGATTTGTATAAAATTATTGTTGTCCTTGTTTCCAGATCCTTCACATTATCCCTGTGTCCTATAATATAATACTGTGCGCTGCACTCTCCTGGAAACGCTGTGTCAATCTCCTCTAGCTCTGCAAAGCATGTGGGTTCGAGGGGGAGGGAGGCACGGACAGGAGAGAGAGGAGAGCAGAGGAGAGCAGAGGAAGGGGAGCAAAGGAGAAACATGGGTGGAAAAGAGAAAGAAAGAAAGAAGAGATGAAATGAGAAAAGAATATATAGGGAGAGGAGGAAAGAGTTAAGAGGTATAAGGGGGCCTGTTGATCACCTTCTCCTCTGTGTCGTTAAGCTGTGGCACTGTTTTCATCATCACACCTGGTGCGTTCATTCTAAAGAGTGAATGAGATTACATGTGTTTTGTGCATGACGGTCAACATTCATAACTTAGGCTACACTTTATCAAGGGAGAATGGTACTGCTGTACTAACAGTTGAGAAAGGAGGAAGATAAACTACGGTATGCATCGTTGGAAACCAATTTGGTCTGGCTATAATCACTGTGGTATAAAAACAAAGTGTATATATATATATATACCCACAGTCCACACACACGGTAAGATCCTGGGGATTCATTTAAATCATATGGATTTGACTGACTATACTCTAAAAGGATGATAGATCATACTATACACTATTTTGCATTACCATGGTCACGCCATTGCAAATATAGCCTTATATGTAACAAATAAAATCACATGTGCGTCCCCCCCCCCCCCCAGCACACAGTATAGAGCCATATGGTATGGGGATTTCTGCTGGTGCGGTGCTGCAGTGAGAACTGCGTCAGAACTGTCAGAACTGACTGTCAACTAAGTACACCCATATATCCCTATGTGGCACTGACAGCTCTCTGCTGAGCCTGGAGGGCACATATCTGCTCTTTAGAACGTTGTTTTTTTTTTTTACATAACCAATCCATTTATTGGTTATGGTTAGATCAGAGGGCTATACTTCCGACGTGTGTTTCCCCCTGATAAACAAGTTTATTTATATACTTGTTTCATTAAATTCATTTCAGCTTTTACTGTTTTTTTTCCTTTCTTACAGCTGGTTTATGTTATGTACTGTGTAGGCTACTGTACCGGCCACAGATTATACATTTGAAGCTTAATTCCTGACCCTTCTAGGGGAGTTCTGTCTGTGATTGATATGATCAAGTGGATCTGTCGTGCGTGTTCCCTATAGGCCTAGATGTAGGTCACAAATGGCGCTGATGATGAGACTTTATCCAAGGTGATGTGTGTACAGTATTAGTGTACAGACTGTACGTACACATGCTGGCTCAGAGTCACTACTATTATATAACTTGTACGTATAGGATAAGGCCAAATGCACAAGTTCAGTAAAAAGCCAAGGATTGTGTGAATTAAGGCTCACATACAATTTAGGCATTTAGCAGATGCTCTTAATCCAGGGCGATTCTTATGAATCATACGTATAAGCTAAGAACCTAACAGTGGAATATCTATCTAATGAAACTATAAGTGTATAGTACACTATAGAGTGTTATGTCTACATAAAGTGCTATTTAAGTTACATAAGTTGAGCCTACTGTATGCTAGGAGGTCGAGGCTATAGGGCAAGTTCAGTCAGACAACTCTTAGAGTGAATTTAGAATATATATTTATTGAGCATAATTGAGGGGTCCCAGATATAAATGGCATTAAATTGGGGTCAGTATCCTCTGCATGTCAACCTGGGGGTCCTTTTCAAATGGGGTCTTGCCCTGAACATTAATTTCAGGGCAAGACCTCGACCTCGCGCATGCCAACTCAGCCCCCAGCCTGGTACCCTAGTCAAAATATGGCCCTTGAGGAAAATGAATTGGGGAACCCTGTACTAGGCCATTAAAACTGCGACCCTTCGGTCGCAATAAATGCTTTATGTGCTATGATTATTGTTATAAATCATTATGAGTAGTACTTACTTATGAGTGCTTATAGCTGCAATTAGCCTATACATTGTTAAAAGCAAATGAAAATGCATCTATACTTGACCTTAAAAGTCATTATAAAAGTATAAAAGTGCGCAAAGAATGTCTATTAGAAACAAAATCACACCCGTGTGAAAAGTGCAGGGTGTGCTCTTATCATCATACAATACATCATCTCATTTCCGGCCAATTATAATTTGCGTCCTCACCTTCGTCTTCAATGTTTCTGTTTACACAAACACCAAAAGCTGGACATAGGAGGGGATATTAGCCCCCCTCAACAATAGAACATGTTATTATGTTTTACTTGTTCCCTTGCAAATATAATCTAACAGCAGCAGAACTTCCAGAACAGTTGATTTCTCCTTTCATTTCATATTCCTGTGAGCTGTCCTTGATTTACCTCTGTGTTGTTTCTGCTATACCTAGAAGACTCTGTACTCGTATCTCCTGTTTGCCACCCCCTCTCTTCGTTCCACTCTGAATCCGTCATATGTGGACAGACACCCACCCACCCTCCGATTCAGAAAGAGAGAGACACGTTGAAAAGAGGCCACCCCTACTCTATATTTTACACCAGAGAGAGGGAGAGAATGCAGTGGGGAATCAGTGGGGAAAGCAAAATGGATCAGTTTCCATAGAAACGGATTTGCTCATTTCGTTCAGTTACATATTCAAATGATGTTGGAGACTAAACAAAAAATAATGTTTCTCAGATGTTTCCAGTTAAGACAATTTGGGAAGTGTCGGTCTTGATTTTTCTTCAATACTATGTATCTGTGTGTCAACACTCCCAAGTTATAATATGCACTGCAGTGTCAAGTTTGCTTTGAGTTCCACTCTCAGCTTCTGTATTCTGATATGATAACCCTTAGAGTATATATTTATACTCTAAGTGATAACCCCATTGAACTCAACCAAATAAAAGCAGAGATTACGCATGATTAGAGCTATACTGCCTGTAACTGTTTTCTGATGCTGTGCATCTCTCTCCCAAAAGCTTTAACCCTACAGAACACCTTGCCCGGGTGATTTTCACACAGACAATTATGTTTGTGTTTTTCATGTGTGATTTTTAAATGTTTGTCCATGTTATGTTTTTAGTTTTTGGCTGTTTATGTTTCTTAAATAGGTTCTACGTTTTATGTTGCACTGCCAATAACTGAGGGGAAACGGTATTTCATGTGCTTTATGTATGAAGTACATGGGAAAATGACAAATACATTCTGAATAGATTCTGATTCTGATAACGTTGCTGATATCTGAGGTGGGTGGGTCCTTGGGTAGCTTCATGATGCTCAGTCTAATATATTGTATTGTTCTTGTATGAAGTATTGCTAAACGTTTATTTTATTTTTTTATTTTATGATGTAATTTTTATATGGAAAGCACTTTGGGTCAACTTCTGTTGTTTTTAAATGTGCTAAATAAATAAAGGTGACTTGACTTGACTTGATGTATGGAGCTGACCTGTTCTGACATCCCATATGTTGATCTGACCTCATCACACTCAACATACAATCCATATATGGCCAATGCACTTCTCGCCTGGTATCTTACTGGTATAAAAAATGGCCAATTTGCTCGTCCACATATTTAATGTTTGTGTTAGGACAAGAATCTACACTTTAGCCAAAATATTACAATGTATTATAATAATTTACTAGACCGGTTCCCATTGGGAACGATGCAAGTCGGCAACAGTGGCCAGGCCCGGAAATCACAATGGGGGAAAGACGGAGGACATTTAAATGCACCTTTATTACACCACTGAGGGAAACACCAAATAATTACACTGTTTATTGTCTACAAAAGTCAAATCAAATCGAACTTGCATGTATACAGATTGGTTGAAAAGTTCAAACGTTGGGCATGCATGTTGACATGCGTAGAAAAAAAAGAGAGCTTGAGGTTATTTTGGCACAGCTTTGTGTCCAGCTTAAAAATGGACAATATATTGTGGAACTGCATGGCTTCTCTCTATAATGCTACTATAGCTCCATGCATCTTTATTCTCTGCTTCCAATACAAATTGAAACATGGGTTTAAAGGCCTTTAATCCTTAATCCGGAAGTATTCAAAGCAAACGGGGGCGGCCTGCTGATGAAAACAAAGACAACATTGGATGAGAGTCATTTTCTTAAACTCAAATCCTTTAATATGCACAAATTTGGGCATGTACAACTTCCTGCTCTCAACTGCGCATGTTTCTTTCCTTCCATGGATGGAGCAACATGGCGTCCACCGTACGGTCTTCGCTTCTCGTCCTCTTTAGATATAGTCCTTGAAGGAAGGCAGGAAGAGCATGCCGTCTAGTGAGCTTAAGTAGTCCGCCCAATTGGTCAGCTGACTGCCACATCAGCGAATGACATGTGGGTCTCTTACACACACTGAATACACCCACATAGTAAAGCAGCATATTAACCCCTTGAGTATATGTATGCGCCCTTGAGCACGGCATGAAACTACGTATCATTTCATGCAGGGTACAAGGACATTTTTTTGACATCATTGATGGAAAAGGCACGCTCAACTCAAACAGTCTTTTAAGGATTCAGGCGTGTGCTGGGTGCAGATTCGAAAGGGAACATGTAGAAAGAGAATAAAAGATGTCATAGTAAGAGTCTTATTTAATAATGTAGAGAGGATCCGCAGCAGCAGTCAGACCAGACAAATGTGTTTCGGCGCACAGGCTTTCGTCAGTGTCAGTTTAACTATACCTCTCTGATGACGTGTGATCTACCCATGGACGGTGTTCTCTTCTTGGCTCTGGTATGAGTATTGCAGGGGATCTAGTTTATGTCAAAATATCAAATCAAGGCGCCCGCTGGCCTAGTGGTCCAGGCGGATGCCACATATGCGCTCTGGCCTAGGCAGCGTGTTCGAGTCCCGTTCGTGGCGACCTTTACTGCATGTCTCTCCCTGTTTCTCTCTCGATCTTTCCTGTATCGCCACTTGAGGCTATCGATAAAGGCAAAAAATATCTAATCAAATCAACCTTTACTTAGATAGCACATTTCACACAACCGAAATTGACCACAGTGCTACAGTAGAAAAAATCACGCCCGTGTGAATTGAGTGGTGAAATTCTTAGATTAGAAACAATCCCTTGAGATGAACCATCTCGTTTTCTAGGGGGTCCGCAATTCACATACACTTCATACATAAAGACACTTTTTTACAGACAATTCAACCAGACAAAACAAAACAAGACAAAACAATACAATTCCTAGATAAACAAGAAACAACAACAGAACTTTAGAACTTGAAAGGGGTTTGTGGGTTAAACATAGGCCTTCCTTAATTGTATTGAGGATGACTGATGCGTCATTGATGCGCACAAAGAGCATGCCAGGCAGTATGCCACCTTCCATTTATAGGACGCCTGGTATCGTATTAGTGGTAGACCTTTACCCGATGATATTAATAAGGATTAAATGGAGGTTGAAACTTTTCCAGTCGTGCACCGCCTCACTAAACAGCCAACAGACAGCAGACTGTCGCCATCTGCTGTAATAAGTGTATATTTTGTTTTTTTTTGGGGCGGCACACCAGCCAAACAGATCACGTCCTCCCCGCCCCTGGAAAGCCTGGAACACGGATGGATGGAGTCGGCTGTCAGCAGCCACGTCACCCACACAGTACACACAACAACTTTTTTTCCTGGACCATTCTCTCACGCGGCCGAATTCGCCTGGGCTGTTTCCGAATTTGCAGGGAATGTATTTGATTGCGTTTTGATCGCGAACGAGGCGAGCGTCGTTGAGGGAAGCTCTGTGGACTAGCATAGCTTTATGCTTTCTAAAGTAGCGTATAGTTAGCAGCGCTTCTATTTATAATTCACCGCAGATTCTTTCTTTTTTGACTTTTTGTTTTTGGGAGACTGCTTTCAGACGGCTTTTTGTAGGGCACACGATTTGCAAAAATGAACATCTTTCGGCTAGCTGGTGACGTGTCGCATCTCATAGCAATCATTATCTTGTTCCTGAAGATATGGAAGTCCAAATCCTGCTCTGGTATGTTGTTTAAATTTAATTCCAGTAGCCTGTATTAGTTGGTCAGCAATCTTGCAGCAGAGACTTTACGGTGCAGGGCAGGTTTTAGGGGGTGTCGCTTAAACTTAAGGCCCATTGCTGACTTAACATGTAGCCTAGAAGGCTATTATTTAGTTGAAAGAATTGGAAATTAGCATGATCAGGGACATCGAAACATTAAGTCAGTATAACGTCTCAGGAGAAAGCATCACAATTATTGATTTGTTGAAGAACTGCAACGGTGATCCAGTATATAGTTCTGCACTTGCAGTGTCAGCTACGTGGCAAACCCGGACGTTATTGTAACTATGGCAACAGTGGCCCAAACGGGTCATTAAATTGCTGAGCCTACTTGGCAGACCTTTAACTCTACACACCTTTTAGTATATACAATGCATTTGTGACGGTGATCAATCAAGCTCTCTTCTGAAGTCACAGGGCACATGCGGTTGCCACTGAATTGCATAAAGAAGATGTGTGCAAAACTATGCAAGCTATTTGAGGAATGAGGAATGAGCCAAAACTATCACTCTGAGCTATAATTTGTATAGGGCTGGTATATTATATTTTCGAAAATGTCTCGAAATGACTGTAATTCATTACTTTTGAAAAGGTTTGCTATAGGAGACGCTATAGGGTTCATGTGGTTTAAAATGGGGTTTTTTTGCATACAGTATTTTTTGTCTCCCTGTGTACTGTTTGTAGGTATCTCTGGGAAATCTCAGGTGCTGTTTGCGCTCGTGTTCACCACAAGATACCTGGACCTGTTCACTGCCTTCATCTCCATCTACAACACAGTCATGAAAGTAAGTGTGTGTAACACGCACACACACACACACACACACACACACACACACACACGCACACACAGTGTATAGAGTTTGGGGTCCTTTAGCTTTGCGGCAGGCACGTTCATGTTGATATACATGTAAACCTAAACACACTTTTTTTGGATGTTCGTGAACTATGCAAAGTTTTGGAAATATTTGAATGATGCGATGCATAATTGAATATTGTGTGCGTGTTGTACAGTAGGTACTATAATAACACATGTCATTCATCATTGTTGCATGATGAATGACAAGGAAATAATGCAAAGTAAACATCACAGTGGTTCGCCCTGTGCATACATCCTTCACTCACACTTCTTATTCCTGCCCACACACACACACACACACACACACACACACACACACAAGGAGTGTTCATTATATCGAAAACTGGTTACAAATGCATAGCATGAGCGAGCAACGTCATGAAATTGTTCCCCATTTGAGCATGAGTCGAAAGAGGTTAATTATTGCATTCGTCAGGCCGGTATGCAAACTGGTTTTGGTGGCATGTCTTCTTTTCATTGTTCAGCACAAATTGTACCTCGTCAATTAACCCCCCTCCTCCTCACGCTACACCGCTGATACCGTCAGTACCGTCCCTGACCAAACGGATGTCTTGTCTACGTGAGGAGGACGAGGATTGATTATATTATAATGTAACCTTCAGGACATTACGTTGTTCATCTTATGCTTATCCATCTCCGTCCCCTAGCTGCTGCTATGATATTTCATGTTTTACATGGTGTTAAGAGCCAAGTGTTGTTTGTTTATGGTACAGCTTGCCCTTGTGTAACAGAACGGTCCCTGATGTGCTCTCTGGGCAGAATAACTGCACCACAGGCCTGTACTCTGTGTGTACTACAGAGAGAGTACAGGTCTGCTGTATTAAAATAACCACCAACACCTTTTAACCCATTCTGACCTGAGATCAGATTCTAAAAATGTCTGTTTGAAAATGACAGTTTTCTGAAAAAGCTATGTTTCTATGTCAGTCGTTCTATACTACGGTCTACCTGATCTAATGTCTCTTTCTCTGCTGGTCAGGTGGTGTTCCTGGGGCCTGGCCTATGCTACGGTCTACCTGATCTAATGTCTCTCTTTCTCTCTGCTGGTCAGGTGGTGTTCCTGGGCCTGGCCTATGCTACGGTCTACCTGATCTACATGCGCTTCAGGAACACCTTTGACTCCGAGAACGACACGTTCCGCGTGGAGTTCCTGCTGGTGCCCGTCATCGGGCTGTCCTTCCTGGAGAACTACGCCTTCACTCCGCTGGAGGTGAATATATCATTAACCCATTCTGACCTGAGATCGGATTGATACAAGGTTTCCACTGGACACACACTGGTCTGATTAACCCATTCTGACCTGAGATCGGATTCTAAAAATGTCAGTCGATCTTTCAAAAATAGCAGACCTACAAGCTCGTAGCGCGCCACTCGGTGGCATGCTATGAGCTTGTAGATCTTCTTTTTTTCAATAGCTAAAGCATAACATAGTGCTGACACCAGAATGGGTTAAACGAGTGCTTCCTATAGTTCAGGTCAGGTTTTGCTGGCCTACTTCTGAGGACAAGGGCCCCGCGTCACATGAGAGCTATACTCTGCCTTGATGACTTTGGGTCCCACACCACAGTACAGTAGTAACTGCATAATTTGCTAAATTTGAGCCCCGGGGACAGAAACAGATGTAAACCCCCTGTGTTATCATCATCATACAATGATTTTTCAAAGGGTTCAGTGCCAGGACATTAAGGCAACTGAACGACTTCAACTCAAACAAAAATGAAGATCTTGTAGGAAACGGCGAGACAGGAGACAGGGAGGCTGTAGGTGTGGTTCCAAGGGGAAGATTCTTAATCATTGTACCATTCATTGATGGTACACACCCGTGTGAAGTGAGGGGCGCTCTTATCATCGTACATCATCATGACGTAAAATAGACACTGAGCCGATTTGCTCTGACACTATGACGTTAAAATTCTCCATTCATTGTCGATGGGAATTTAACGTTTGTGTAGGACAAAAATAGACAATAAGCTGATTTGCTCAGACACTACTTAAATTCTCCATTCATTGTCAAAGGGAATTACATTTTTGTCTAGATCGAAAATACCGATTTTGCTCGTCCACAATTCACATAAACATTCATTGTCAATGGGAATGTATTGTTTGTGTAAGACGAAAATCTACACTAATAGCTGAATATTGGACGTATAGCAAATGTGGCTACTTTGCCTATCATAAAAACCGTACATACAGTACCTATCCCATTCCTTTCTTTTTAGTATTTTAGTATTTTATTAAATTTCCACAAAGTTACAAGTCATCACATTACATATATCAAAATCTTGGAAATCCATACAAATATATGCTGCTTGTCATCATATAAAAACATCACATCAAATACATACATCATAATACATCATAATACATAATATATACATAAAATCCAATTAGCGCACAACCACTTAGGCGCCAGAGAGTGCGAGCATAACAGTACCATGCTTTGGTGCGATGTGTACTATCCGCAACACCCCCTAAAGCCCAAATGCCTGCGCCTGCATGTGCTGTTCTGAGGGTCTCGCCACCCGCCAACAAATAGCACCATGCTTTGGTGCCATGTGTGACTATCTGCTGGCATGCAACAAAACCCCCAGAGCCACACACTCAGTACAAACATTTAAAAGTATAAAATGTCCAAGAGGGAGTCCTCACATCAGGATAAGGCAGAATAAGGGCAGAAAAAATATATATACATTACAGTCTGGACTGTTCCTTTCAATGTCCCATCATCTCCAGATCCTGTGGACCTTCTCCATCTTCCTGGAGGCGGTGGCCATCATGCCTCAGCTCTTCATGATCACCAAGACGGGCGAGGCGGAGTCCATCACCACCCACTACCTGTTCTTCCTGGGCCTGTACCGCGCCCTCTACCTGGCCAACTGGGTGTGGCGCTACCACACCGAGGGCTTCCTGGACCAGATCGCGGTGGTGTCCGGCGTGGTGCAGACCATCTTCTACTGCGACTTCTTCTACCTGTATTTCACAAAGGGTGAGATAGAAGGTGACGCATGCAGAACGGGGGGGGGGGGGGGGGGATGGAGATTATATTGTGCTGTAAATTTAAATGTGTTAAAGTCTCTTTCAGCGCCACCTGGTGGTCACCAGTTTAGGCTTTTGAGTGCCAATTCTCCCATTATAAAGAAAGAAAGAATTTGTAATTATATTATGCATGTAATGTGCATGTCAACACCTGTACACCAGATTAGAGGAATTTTCAAATTATATATATAAAAATAAATAAATAAATAAAATAATCCGTGGCATCCGGTACATAATTGGCAATTAGACGTCTTGACGTTTTTGGCTCTTAAACTTAACAGTAAAACATAGCGTTAGTAACCCTAACCGTAGACTGGAACTCACTTATGCTTTCTATGGCATGGGCAGCTCCCTCCCGGCAGGAGTTATATGATTATCTGGCCACGCGAGACTAATGCATAAAGAAAAACCGAGCTCTTCATCAAAGCATTATATCGTTTAATTCAAAATATAAAATCTGATAAAATTGTTTATACACAATACTTGAAGTAGTGTTTTTGAAGTGTGTTATACTGAATACTATCACAATTTTGATCGACTTTGCAATCACAGCTGTGATGTTATATTCGTTATATTGCATATTGCATTAGACATTTAAAAGGCAATTGTTCTATGATAGTCACCTCAAATTGTATTCAATGATATTGTAATTACAGGAGCTTTGCCCCAGCTGGCTGTAGTAGACGCAAACATTTTGTCGTAGGTTTCAAAACCACTCTGGGGCAGCGGTGGCCGAACGGTTTGCGGAGCAGTCTTGATATCGGAAGGTCGCTAGTTCGTATCCCCGGACCGGCATGTTAAATAATTACCACTGTTGAAGTGCCCTTGAACAAGGCATTGAACCTCTACCATGAAATGTTCTATGAGCAGGGCCTGGCTGTAAACAAGTTCTTGAGCTTAGTCCAGTTACCCTGCAGGGTAAACATAGTACCTTTCCTTTCCTTTCCTCTTATGTCTTCATTTGCTCTCCTCTGTCCACAGTTCTTCGAGGGAGTGGAAAGATGAGCCTGCCGATGCCAGTTTAACGAGATGTGCCGCCATTGTTGTGTTCAAACCGCTACCATTCTGTGCCTCTGCTACTACACAGTTATGCAATGGAACACATAGTGTACAGTACCATGCCAATCAACTGTTGTGAGCGGTGGGACTAATGGCCTATCGGGCCATGATTGTGTGTGTAGGTCAAGATGAGGTGCGTGTGTGTGTGCGTGTGTGTGTGTGTGTGTGTGTGTGTGTGTGTGTGTGTGTGTGTGTGTGTGTGTGAGAGAATGTTTAGAGGCTTGCGTGAGTGCACGCATACAGTAGCTGTAGTGGTAAAGCTATTGCAATGTACAGTATGTTTTCTTTTTTATATAGAGTTCAAAAGTGACTACAATTGTGTGCATGTAGAACCTAAACATGATTTGGGACGGCAGAAATGATGAATTGTGCATTTGTTCCTTGCTTTATTTTTTTCACCCATGGATGCTGAGATAGACTCCAGTTAAATACCATTAAATGCAGTTATGTGGGATTTATCTTGTTTCCATAGCCAATGCTTACAGTATACCCACTAAAAAACTGTAAATATGGTTTGTTTAGCATATCGTACAACCCTCAGGTAGTCTAAGATACATGTCTTCCTGTACAGTAGCCCACATGTCTTTAGTTTTGACATGGCATACCGTATGCTCATACCTGTATGGCTATGGGCGTGTCTAGCTTTTACAGAATACCCAAATGTTTTTGAATCTCAACTTTCGCAAATTTTAATATTGCCATATAGGGACCATGAGCGATCATGAGCAATTCTAGTAACCATGTGAATGGGGAACCCATAAAAAATAATGCCAGAACCTGATTTTTTGTGTCATTGATTCAGCCAAATCATGACTATTTCACTGTATTTATTGATTCACTTAAAATTACCACAGTACACAAAATGCATCATTATCACCACTGCAGGGTCTATCTTCTATACGATCATTTGGGATGAGGGTCCATGGTGCCCCAAGGGGTCAGTGACCTGAAAAATGATATAAGAAACATACCTATACTTTGTATACATTGTACTTTAAGTTTGTAACTCTGGCTGTACTCTTCTTTCACTCTACGATGTTCGGATACAGGTCCAGTGGGCACCTAAACCTTGTGGGCACCTCGACATTAAATTGGCAATTTACAGAAATTCTAGACTACCGGTATGTCCTACATAATTTTAAAGATAAGATCCAACAGGAAGCACGCACATCTCCAGAAATTCTACAGGTGCTGGTCAAAAACATACGTACAATGAAAAGGAAGGGATGTCCTGGTAAACCTGACGAAGACCCACAAGGGTCCAAAAAACTTACCTTCAATATATCTGGTATCCTGATGATATCCTGGGATCAGTGAAGCAGTGTGCGGACATCCCTTCCTTTTCATTCTACATGATTTTAACCCACAATCCTAGCCTAAATTTATTGAAAAACATTAATAATTATCAGCCTTAAATTTACCCCATAAACTTCTTGTTTATCCCCAAAATTACTGTATTTATTATAGACATAATTATTGGCTATTGGGCCTTCCTTACATGTAATAAAAACATGTCGTTTTGGCCCCTCATTTGTGAATTGAATGTACTTTAGGTATAAAATAAACATGGTGCCCATGCAGGCCCCAGTGTTCTCAGGGGCCCCCTGAGAACACTGAGGCACTGGGGGTTCCCCAGTGTTCTCAGGCCCCCCCCCCAGTGTTCTCAGGGGCCCACTGTTCCGGTTACCCAATGGGATATTCCTTGTTTGCCACAACCAACGTATTTTGTCTTTAATGCCAAATATTACTTACTTTTTTTGTACTTCATTTGTCTATATTCTCTTTTTGATATACAGTATGTCAAGATTATTCTTTCAATGGGAGAAAAAAGGGCTCGGCAATTTGTGAAAAACCCAAAGATATGAGAAACTGTGGAGAGATACAGTAAAACAATTGTTTACAGTACTAACCTTTATTGTTCACTTCATACCCCACTTCTACATGTATCTAAATCTTTAATGGCACGTTATGTTATTCAACATCTGTCTTGTAGACAGATTTCTGGCACACCTTTACAAGTGTGCTACATCATTCTGAAATGGGTAGGACCACTTCACCACTTTTCAGCCTGTCTTCATATAATAGGTCCTCACTAATATTCATGATATTTTTTCCCCTACTCAGTCTGTGTCTCATAGGGTCGGCTGTGGGCAGTTCAGAAAACCTGTCCACCAGTGACATCATCGTTAGTCAGATCAAGATTCCTTTTTTTTGCAGCCTTTCAGGAATACAAAGCCTGCTGTTTCTATTATAGCTTGGAATTCCCCATCGATGATGTCACTGGTGGACGGGTTTCTGAACTGCCCACAGCCCCTCCCATGATGAGACACAGGCTGAGTAGGAGAAAAAAAGTGGCATTTTATCATGAACATTTAGTGAGGACCAATTATATGACGATTGGTTGAAAAGTAGTGAAGTGGTCCTTTAACATGGAATTGTAATGCGTGGTGTTGATTAACTTTATTGCTGATCTATTGAGTTGCAACACGCCAAGACTACACACACACACACACACACACACACACACACTATAACAGTATGATCAGAGGTCATTAATGATTAATCACTGATAATTAAGCAAACCATGTCATTGTTTCACACATGTTAGTGTCATGGGATCAGGCACATGTATGATGTGTACACCACCATACAAATAAGTTAACACAGTGAGGGATATAGTGTTGTTTTCGTCGACTAAAACTAATACGAAAAATGTTCGTCGACTACCTTTTTCCACTGACGAAAACTAAATGGAAACTAAATAAAAAACTAAAGCTATGATGACTAAAACTAAGACTAAATATACTGACAGTTTCATCAACAAATAAAAGCTAGACTGAAATGTTGAAATGTCATTTTACAATTCGTTGCATGCTGAAAATAGCAGATCTACGGCTATTTTCAGCAAGTGTAAAAACAGTCATTACGTCAAGGCCTGCCAAAATACATTTTAGTCGACTGAATCAACTGTAGATTTAGTCGACTAAAACTAGACTAACAATAAAACATTCCAGGTGACTAAAATGTGACTAAACTATAAGTGAAAACCATTCAAGATGACTAATGACTAAAACTAAAATCTGCTGCCAAAAACAACGCTAGGTGTGAGGGAGTCATAAGCTATCTTCACTTTATACACACCACCAATAAAATGTTAGTGACTGATAAAAGACCTGATTTAACACTATTAGTGAGTATACAGTCGCACAACAACCCTTGCTCTAAAGTCCAAGGCTTTTGCGGTGTTTGTACAACACTTTGCTCCCTTCTCTGACCGCGCCGCCCACCACTTTGGCGGCCGAACTGACCGTGAGAGGATTGGTGGCCAGCGCGGCGGCCTTCTGCACCACCTTCCCCTTCTTCAGCTTCCCCTTGTCCCCCTTACCCATGATGCCCGCCCCCTCCGCGGCCCCTTTCCCCAGGGCGGTCATCAGCTCGCACCAGAACAGTTTCTCCTCCGTCTTCCTGGCGAAATCTATCTCCTTCTTCTCCTCCTCCTCCATCCTCTTCCTCCTCTCCAGCTCGGTGCCCTTCGTGTCTTCTGGCTGCTGCTGCTCCAGCTCCGCCACCGGCTCCGCCTCTCTCTCTCTCCACGTGGGCATGCCGGCCCTGGCCGCCAGAATCCCTTCCTGTGCCAGTCGGATGGCCCTCTCCGCCTCCTGGAACATCTCCACGCTGTAGCAGCCGCCTCCGTTCTCCGCCACCATCTTCTCCACCTTGTCCAGGAGCCGCGTGACCTGCGGCCGCGGCGGGCATTTCGGGCGGGCTGGCGTTTCCGGCGACGCGTCCTCCTGTCTGCCCCCGTCGCCGCTGTTGTCAAAGACGTGGTAGCCCCCGTGGCAGCTGTCCACGAGCGCCGACAGCTCGTCGCTCTCCTCCAGGAAGTCCTGGATGCTCTTGCCCTTCAGCTGGTCTCCCCACGTGAACAGCACCATGGTGAACCGGGTCGCGGCGGGCCCAAACGTGGCCTTGATCCACTCCAGGGTGTCCCTCTCCTCGTGGGTGAACCTGCCCAGTTGGACGGTCAGCAGGAAGGCGTGGGGTCCCGGCGAGGCCAGTGACACGCATCGCCCCACCTCGGCCGTCACGGCCTGGGGAGAGAGGCACGTGTTGAAGAACCCCGGGGTGTCGATGACGGCCACGCCTCTTCGCCCGCCCTCCACCGCCCCGGTGGTCTGCCTCTCGCACCGCGTGGTGGCAGAGCGTGGCGACAGGGCGACCCGGAAGGGCGTCCCACGTCCCACGATGCTGTTGCCGGAGGCGCTTCTGCCCGAGCCGGTCTTCCCCACCAGAACGATTCGTAGGAGGTCACCACCGCCAGCGCTGGACTCTGCAGGCAGTGAAACAGTTAATTTATCAACACCACTGTTTATTTCCAGAAAATACTGTTAATCTGTATCAGTATATTTCACTCATCATCTTTCTAAGCCATAGATTCAGGAGGTCGAGCTAAGGAAGGTTTATCCATTCCTGCTATAGCATTAAGCAAGAAGACACTATTAGTAGGATGTAGGGCAGGCTATATGTATTTATGTGCAGGTGGAAAGAACACAAAATGCTGCCACTAGATGGTGCTAATTCTCTTGTTGGTGCAATGCAGGGAAATACAGTGCAGATTGCAGAAGCAGGAAGTAGGAAGTCAGATGCTAGGAGATGTATTCCATGCATGTTGTGGACAGGTGAACATCTGAAGGTAAATGTGTGCATGTTGTGGACAGGTGAACATCTGAAGGTAAATGTGTGCATGTTGTGGACAGGTGAACATCTGAAGGTAAATGTGTGTAAAAAAATGGCGATTGATTATCAACCACAGTGATGATGATACATGATGTACACTGTTAAGTTTTACATTGTGATGTTTTGTTTCTATGGATGGCAACAAGTCATTATTGTGAAGCTGTGAGCTGATCCCTTGGAGTGTGAGAACTATAAGCTGCTGAGAGAGTGGCAAAACATTGAGCAGCATGTTGGAGTGTTGGAGTTTGGAAGCGCTTGTTGTAAATCACTCAACCGTCCTGCCGTGCCACCTGTTTCTAAATGTCACATAATGCAGGAGGCAGCAAAATGTTGTGTTATTGAAAAACAAGCACTTCCAAACTCTGAAAAATAATCAAATGCAGGGCATTTCTTGATAGAAAGTAGCTCATAATAACGTTTCTATGGTGGATTTTTATGAAACTAAAACTTTGCAGATAGAAAGAGGATAATTCAAGCTTTTCGTACAGCTGCTATGTTGGTGAGTTTAACATTGTTTAATGCAATCAGACAGGACTTTTCTGTTTTGGATGAATGGGCTGTCGAGGCCAGAAAGTAGTTCTTTGCCACTCAGTGGGCGTTCCCGCATAACTTCCAGGTCACGCGCATACCCTCTATAGAATTGAATGTAGGCTATGTAGACTGCGCTGGAGCTTTGGCATGGAGGGGTCAGATCAACATATGGAATAAATTCTGTACTGGCCATACAGTATAAGGAGCATGTCTTGAGTGTACAGGGTTTGATGAGGTCAGATCAACATATGGAATGTCAGAACAGGTCAGCTCCATACAGTATATGGAGATCTAAGGGTGGTATAGCGGGGACATTTCTCTTGAGTGTAGTACAGGGTTTGATGAGAGCCCAGGTTGGGCCGGGCCATAATTCTTCGGGCCTGTTGAGAACTAGTTTTTTGCCGGCTGCCCGGGCACTAATAACTTTGGGGCAGGCCCGTCTAGAGTTTGAATGGACAGTTGGGCCTGTTGAGAACTCTAGTTTTCGCTGCCGGGCTGCACTACTTTGGGGCAGGCCCGTCTAGAGTTTGAAATTTGAATGGACAGGTAGGCCTATAAGTCAAAAGGGAGACATCGAAGAGGATGGATGGATTGGGAAGGATCAACATAATATGGAATGTCAGAACAGGTTCTGAAATATACCCATATATGGAGATCTAAGGGTTTGAGGTTTGAGGTCAGATAGAGTTACTGGCCAATAGTGATGAGTTGACAGGGACCAGGGATCTCCATATATATGGGCTTAACTGCAAGGTTGCATTTACTATGATATCAGGGTCGCCACATCTCCATTCTACATCCCTGATGATGTCACATGATGTCACGAGACCTGGGCACCATATTATGTTGAGACACTGACAGGAAATGCTCGGTCGCAATTAACCACATGTTTTATGTTTTCACTATTTTGTTATTTATTTTATTTTATGTATCGTTTGGGTAAAGTCTTGCTCATTGAGGCAAAAACAGACAAACACAGAAGCAGAATAAAGAACCCATTATTGTGGTTACTGGTTTGTGTCCTCATGGACACACACACACACACACACACACACACACACAGACACCGTACCTTTAGCTGACGCCGCACATTCCAGTGACGCCATCCTCCAGCTGGCGAGCTCACGAGCTCACGAGAGGACACAGCGAAGTCCAACTAATATAGCTACGTTGTTTGTTATCGTAATCGGTAAATCTCTAGCCTATTACACCAGGACTGGACACTAGTACGTACGTTTCCGTATAGATATGTTATATATTTACCATTATTTTAGATACAAAGCGATCTGTTCTCTCCAATATTGCGAAATAAATCTCTTCTTTCATCAATTTGCTTTCAACCAAGCTGCGAACGGCACGGTGCTGCTGCCAATGTCAAATGAGTAGAGGTGTGTGTTTGTGTTGTGGAATGCTATGCAGCGTGTACGTGGTGCGCACGCGGCTCATTCTGGGTGACAGCGACCTAGACCTGGCTATAATCTGAGTTCCCAGACATTGTATTTTTCGACCTGGCTGCATTGTGACGGACTATAGTGTCAATCAAACTTGAGCGTTATGAATCACCTGTCTCATGTCTGACTGAATGTGAACGTCATCATGGGTCCCCAAATGTGTTTTTTATGCCTAAAATAAAAGGGGGAAATATATATAGGTATATATACATATATGCCTACACATTTGGGGACCCATGATGACGTTCACATTCAGTCAGACAGGTCATTCATAACACTCAAGTTTGATTGACAGTCCGTCACAATGCCAAAACTGAGCATCAGCTAGGGCTGTTGTAATAATATATTCTTTAAAACTCTGTCAGAGGAGAAGCAAACCATTTGTAGAGGAGCTATAGGAGACCATTTGTAAGGATCATGATCAGGGGTCATCGCCATTTATTCTTTCAGAGCGAACGTTTTTGCTTCTGGGGGGTCCCTAGAAAAACATATTTTGAGGTGAGGGTCCGTGGCCAAATACAGATAATTCTGGGGGTCCTTGACATGAAAAAGCTTGAGCACCACGGATATAGAAACATAGACTTTTTTTAAATCGACCTCAGTCCTAAATGTAGGCTATATGGGTTTTAACACTAGAAATAGTTCGATCAAGATGACAATCAAGACACTTCAAATTGGTGAATTTTAATGTTTTTAAGTCATGAATAAATCACGTGAACATTGATGTGTGTAGAAGCTAAAACTCCCCCCCCCCCCCAACTCTTTCAAAATAAGATGACCCTTCCAAGGTTGTAGCCTCAGTCACCCAATAAGAAAAATAATAATACAAATTATCAGTTGAACAACATTTTTAAAACCGTTTTCAAATATACACACTATATCCACAACATGTCACCCCATCCATGCCACCACCCCTATACATACAATACATACTAATAATAATAATAATAATAATAATAATAAAGAAAACCATTGAATTAACAGCATTATAACAGTATTGTTTCAGTAAATGTCAAAAGTGCAGACCGGTACAGTGAATAGTTTGCTGACTGCAAAGCAACAATAATTATACTATTATGATCAATAATAATAATATCAATATCCTCAGTCCTGCAGGAGATAAGTGGCTTCCTTCACTTTAGCTTTATACTCCTGTTTTTTACCTCAGAATTTAGTTTATAGCTAAAGTAGCCTCCTAATATAAACTTGTAATTGTTCACATCAGATTCTCTAATGCACTGAATCTTATATCACAGAATAGAAGAGATATAAGTAGACGTTAATACAGACAGTTTTTGGTACTGTAGGTTTGTGTCTACAAACTAGGTTGTGATCTTGAGAGTTCCCTATAGTAAGTTGTTGTGGGGTAAATGTCATTGTTTGGGTTGATATGAAAAGCTCATATCCAGTCTGTAATATTCAATACTGAGTCGTGATGCAACTTGAATAAATACCTTTGAGATAAGAGATTAGCCAAAGAGCCAAAAGTACCAGTGAAAATGAAAGTAAAGGATGTCTACAGTAGCTTATCGTATACAGACAAAACTGTCACACGCATACCCTAGTCTATACAAACAGATTTTCAAGCATACTGTAGAATAAGATATGATACTTTGGCCATATTTTGTGCGGCGTCTTATGCCGTATGACTAATCTTATTAGGCATTTTTAGGCAAACTTTTGAAAAAAGACATTCATGTGAATCATGTCTATTCATAAGACATAAGACGCAATGCAAATTAGGCTCTGTGTGTTGTAGAATAACGATTACAATGACCCAAAAATGGGTCCCAAGAATGTTTTTCTGTGAGCAAACTGCAGCACCGTCTAGATAGAAAAATCAAAATGTCCTTCCCTGTAGGCTCCGGGGGGAACAGCAGGGATTTATTTAGTGGTCAGGAGGAGGAGTGATGTGTGCCTGGAAGTCACACAAAGCTTACTTAGCAAGTTATCCGGGGCTCGTAAAAGACATCAATACATCAATCATCAGGAGGAGGACATGTAAGAAGAGCTGTCCCACTCCACCTGGCTCCTCATCAGGAGGACATGTAAGAAGAGCTGTCCCACTCCACCTGGCTCCTCAACGGAACGCCGTTCCCCGTGTCGGGAAGCGACACGGCCGCCGCGTCCTGTGGGGGTGAGGAGTCCCGTCGCACGGCAGACGACGTGTCTCGACCCGGCAGAGCCACGGTGCTCTCACCGACCGCCTCCTCCTCCTCCTCCCAACAACCCGTCCCACTGTTAGGACAGATGTCCGAGTGCGAGAGACTCGTGGACTCGCCGCTCTCCAGGTCGTACAACGCGGCGGGGCTTTCGCCGATGCCCAGCCCGAAGCTCTCCAGCATCTCCAGCACGGACGGCGCGGCCGGGTCGCTCGGGAGGCTCTCCTCGTCGATGAGGCTGAGCGTGGGCAGGATGTGCACCAGTTCCGCCATCTCCATGGGTTCGATCACCTCGCTGATGCTGGGCGGAATGTCCGTGTCCGCGCTGGCGTAGGGCTGGATGTCCATCATGTCCCCGCTGGCGGTGCCCTCGGTGCCCCCCGGGTACCCCCCGTCAGACTGGCCCGCCGCAGCGGGCTCCGTCACCGACTGGATCAGGGCGCTTTCGCATCCTAGTTCCGACTGGCCGATGGTGGTCAGGTCCACGGTGGACTGGGCGTTGAGGTCGACGGGGTAGCCGCCCTTGGCCACGCCCTCCATCAGAACCAACGCGGCCTCTTCCTGGACGACCAGCAGGCCTCCGGGCGGAGCGGAGACCTCCACGCTGACCACCACGTCCGCAGGGATCACCACTAAGGTCTCTGGAAGGGAAACGGGTTCAAAGACCAGGAGATACATATTTACATCAGGATAATCATAATCCTCCTCAACATCCATAATTAGTTACATAAGTTGAGGTGTTTGTATTTTACTTACATTTCCACTACTTTTTACTTCTACTCCACTACATCTCAGAGGCAAATATTGTACTTTCACTCCACTACATTGATTTGAAAACTTTAGTTACTTTATACTGTAGATTTTGATTATTATTACAAAACACACATTATATTTTCTATGACAGATGTAGTCACTACGACCACAAATGTCCCAAGAAACTAGCTAGCCTAGCCACCGAGTTTGCTAGCGCTCTGGGAAAACAGAGCAGCTGAATTATTTTGATTTGATTAGGTGGTGAACGGTGCTGGTTTGATCCACGGCTATAGAAGCCGTTTCAACCAATCAGATTGCTTCCTCGAAACGACGAAGTAACATTTAACATTTGAGTACTTTTTTCCATCGTACCTGTGACCGTTCTCCGTGCCTGTAGCCGATGCGGCCAGGTCAGCCGGGCGGTCAGACTGCCCTCCTCTTCCTCTGTGTCGGGGGGAGGAGGAGGGTCTCCTCCCATCACCAGGCCCAGGGGCACCGCCCCCACCCACTGCCGGGAGCGAACGCACTGCAGGCAGTCCATGATCCAGCGGGAATCACGCCACACTGCGTCCAGACGCTACAGGAAGGAAAGGAAAGGTACCATGTTTAGCCAGGGTAACTGGACTAAGGAAAGGAAAGGTACCATGTTTAGCCAGGGTAACTGGACTAAGGAAAGGAAAGGTACCATGTTTACCCAGGGTAACTGGACTAAGGAAAGGAAAGGTACTATGTTTAGCCAGGGTAACTGGACTAAGGAAAGGAAAGGTACCATGTTTAGCCAGGGTAACTGGACTAAGGAAAGGAAAGGTACCATGTTTACCCAGGGTAACTGGACTAAGGAAAGGAAAGGTACCATGTTTAGCCAGGGTAACTGGACTAAGGAAAGGAAAGGTACTATGTTTACCCAGGGTAACTGGACTAAGCTCAAGAACTTGTTTACAGCCAGGCCCTGCTCATAGAACATTTCATGGTAGAGGTTCAATGCCTTGCTCAAAGAAACAAGTTGAAATGGAATGGGATGGTTTATGAATGATGCATGTATGAACCGTTGTGAACAGCAAAGGACCCAAACAGAATGTAGTGGGTTTTGATGTGGCCGACAGGCCGTCGTGTCCATCGGGTTCTCCACGGCAGTGGCGTTTTTCCAGGAATTACATTTTGGGGCAGGCAAGATGTGTTAATTGTCGTCTCCCCCCCCCCCGCGCACAATCATGTAGCACTAAAGGTTTTCAAAGAGATATACCTGCCAGACAGTAGGATACAAAGGCTGAAAGGCATGCATTTACATTCCAATGGGTGATTGAGGGTCGCACTCTACCACAAAACACATTTTTGTCGACTAAATCAACTGTATATTTTAATCGACCGAAATCTGACGATATTTAGTCGACACTAAACACTAAAACATTCCAGGTGACCAAAAATGTGACTTAAAACAAAATGAAAACCATTCAAGAGACTATGACTAAAACTAATCAGTATAAAAATCTAAATGTGCTGGCCAAATCAACACTAATATAAATGTCACCATTTTACCTGTAACAGCTGCGTGATGTGGCCCAGGCGTTCGCGGGCCTCCTGTACCTCTTTAGAGTCCAGGGCCTCTCGCAGAGCCAGCCCGGCCAGATGGGTGTCCAGCTCCAGTCTGACCCAAGCCTGGCAATACTGGGAGAGGAAGTCTCGCTCGTACGTCCAGAAGTGAACTGCAGGTCAACGGAAGAGACAAACAAATACTTAAAAAAAAATAGCTAAAGGTTTATTTTATTCATCATATTTTTCTAAGCAAATTTGTTTATTTGCTTAACCCATTTAGGCCTGATGTTGAAATTTTAAAAATGACAGTTTTCTGAAAAACCGTATGTTTCTATATCAGTGGTGCTCAATATTTCATGTCAAGGACCCCAATAATTATGTGTAATATGTCTCCGCGCCCCCATCTGAAAATATGTTGTTCCAGGGACCTCCCCAGAAGCAGAGATTTGAGTTAAAATGTTCACTCTGTAATAATATATATTCAAAGATTTGAGGCACATTTTCACGATTTTTCAAAAATAGCAGACCCACAAGTTCATAGCGCGGCACTCGGTGCCACACTATGAGCTTGTAGATCTGCAATTTTTCTAATAGCTAAAGTATAACAATGCTTTAAAACACCAAAGGGATTCCGGCCCAAAATGGGTTAAAGTTCCAAGGTCATGTAACAGTACTTTGATTTTACGTTTTAAGTTTACCCTAAATGCATATTTTTAGAGCAGCATATATATACGTAGGCTGCTCTTCTGTCACACGTCAGCCCCAGTTTTCGGAGCACTCATTATTTTAGAGATATAGCTGCTTTAGTCGTCCTACTTTTTTTATTTTCTGTGTCCTGAACACCGCTGTTCTAATAATTGTCCACCCTCGGGTACTTGGGAGTTGCTCCGCAGAAAGTAGCATCTAGGCCTGTGTGTGTGTGTGTGTGTGTGTGTGTGTGTGTGTGTGTGTGTGTGTGTGTGTGTGTCTGCAAAGTCCTCTAGCGCTGATGCAACATGGATGCAAGATATACAACCCAAGACCTTTCACACCTATAGAGCCCCCTTTCAGAAAAGCGAGTGGCCCAGGAAGTGGAAGCCCCATGCATTCTCCCATCGGCACTTTTAATATAATTTATTTAAAGACGGTTACGCCGCGGACAAAGCCAATTCGGATCGTGACGAATCATGACAATGAACACAATATTTTGGGACGATCAAATCATTAGAAAGAAGAAAAGAAAGTCAGGAGACAACACTATTTGTTTTGTTTTTCGTCTTATAAATTATTTGATCGGCCCAAAATATTGTGTTCATTGTCATGATTCGTCACGATCCGAATTGGCTTTGTTCCGCGGCGTAACCGTCTTTAAATAAATTATATTAAAAGTGCCGATGGGAGAATGCATGGGGCTTCCACTTCCTGGGCCACTCGCTTTTCTGAAAGGGGGCGGGACTGCGGCGCTCTATACCGGAGTTGCGTTGACCCTCCCCACGCTACGCGCCTGGACCTGGTGCACAGTGGTAATCATTGGAGAGGTCTTGGGGCTGTATGTCTTGCATCCATGTTGCATCGGTTCTGTAGGCTACGTACCCAGCTCAAAGACCTGCAGGGGCATGGTGAGGCCAGGCTCCTTGGTCCCCACCAGAGGCCAGTATGTACGTACCCAGCTCAAAGACCTGCAGGGGCATGGTGAGGCCAGGCTCCTTGGTCCCCACCAGAGGCCAGTATGTACGTACCCAGCTCAAAGACCTGCAGGGGCATGGTGAGGCCAGGCTCCTTGGTCCCCACCAGAGGCCAGTATGTACGTACCCAGCTCAAAGACCTGCAGGGGCATGGTGAGGCCAGGCTCCTTGGTTCCCACCAGAGGCCAGTATGTAGTACGTACCCAGCTCAAAGACCTGCAGGGGCATGGTGAGGCCAGGCTCCTTGGTTCCCACCAGAGGCCAGTATGTAGTACGTACCCAGCTCAAAGACCTGCAGGGGCATGGTGAGGCCAGGCTCCTTGGTCCCCACCAGAGGCCAGTAGCTGGAGCTGAAGTCCTCGCTGGGCGGCAGCAGGAGCAGCATGGACACCTTGTCTCCGAACTGCAGGAGCTCACGGGTGTACACGCCGTACTGATAGGCCTGGACGGACAGACAGACAGACAGACAGACAGACAGACATCATCATCATCACACTGTACACGCCGTACTGATAGGCCTGGACGGACGGACAGACAGACAGACAGACAGACAGACATCATCACACTGTACACGCCATACTGATAGGCCTGGACAGACAGACAGACAGACACACAGACAGACAGACATCACACTGCATTGTAATCACGGAATAGATTAATGCAAGATCTTGTGTTTCACAAACCACGTAATTATAGTGGCATCGTTTTATGAACAATCGAGACGTCACTAATTGGTCGAGGTGCTGACCAGGTGCTTGCTGGGTTAGGGTAATAAGTAAGTAGCCTTGCCGAGCCATGAGGCCCATATAGGGCAGGAGCCTATCTCCTGTTTCTGTAGCGTGAGGCAGCTTGATGTACAAGTACACCCCCTGGACATGACACTAGTATGTCACAGGGACTTATACCCCCAATCCAACCCTTGATGCTTGAGTGTCAAGCAGGGAGGCACTGGGTCCCATTTTTAGAGTCTTTGGTATGACCCGGCCCAGTCTCAGGGCGGACACTCTAACCACAAGGCCACTGAGCTGGTTAGGGTAATAGGGTGAGAGATGTGAGGTGTAATGTGCTGTTTTACCCTGTAGAGGGGGATGTTGAGCTTGGTCAGGAGCAGAGTGACGGCTGCTCTCAGGGCTCTGCTGAACTCTCCCAGGCCGCTGCTCTCCATCAGGCCCAGGTCGTCTTCGGCGCCGCTCAGTGAGTTCTGAGCGCTGTCGCTGGCCGTGCTGAAGATGTGGCTCTGGAGCCACGTCCATTCCTCCCTGTGTGGATCATCGCAACAAGCAGTGTTGGTGTTGTTTTTGGCAGCACATTTCTATTTTTTAGCTAATTTCTATTTTTTTCTTAACCCCTTTTGGTGTTAGCATTACGTTATGCTTTAGCTATTGAAAAATAGCAGATCTACAAGCTCATAGCGCGCCACCGAGTGGCGCGCTACGAGCTTGTAGGTCTACTATTTTTGAAAAATCGCTTTTTCAGAAAACTGTCATTTTCAAACAGACATTTTTAGAATCTGATCTCAGCTCAGAATGGGTTAAGTGTCAAATCAGTCATTACGACGGCATCAAGGCCTGCCAAAATACATTTTAGTGTATTTAGTGACTATAAATCAACTGTAGAATTAGTCGACTAAAATCTTATGGTATTGAGTCGACTAACACTAAAACATTCCAGGTGACTAAAATGTGACAAAAAAACGACATGAAAACGATTCAAGAAGACTATGACTAAAACTAAAAATCTACAATTTGCTGTCGAAATCAACACCGTTTAAAGCAATGATTCCCAAAGTGCGGCCCGGGGACCCCCAGGGGTCCTTGAGGGAGTTCCAGGGGGTCCCCAGCTAAATGATAGTTCTACCTGGACACGTGCGGGTTATGGCGAACCCGTATGTGGCAGAGCAGGTTGGGCAGCCTCTGCGGCACCAGAACCCGGATCTGTTCCACAGAACTGCACAGCTTCAGGATGCCCACGTAGAGCCCCGGCTGGGCCCACTGGATGCTGTGTCTGTGGAAGGACAGCTTCTCCTGGAGGAGAGGAGAGAGAGAGCAGGCACGGGCAGAGAGCGTTAGAGGGATGCTGTGTCTGTGGAAGGACAGCTTCTCCTGGAGGAGAGGAGAGGGAGAGAGAGTGTTAAGGCCTATTCATAGTCTGGATTTTCCGTCACCACCGGAAAATCGGTGAGGTGACCACCGCTCCGGCGGTGAGGTGACCACCGATCCGGTGGTGCTGTAATATCGTGGACCGGTGTTGAGTAAAAACAGAGAGAAGGGCTGGGGAGAGCAGTGGTTTGCTCTTCACCGTGGCTCAGTGACGTCATCTTGTAGTTCGGTGGTCACCTCACCACCGAAAATATTAGACTATGAATAACGCTTTAGAGGGCACTTTTGGACAAAAAATAGCGAAAATAGGAGATCTACAAGCGATCAACGCGTCGCAGCGCGCGCCGCGTTGAGTGCTTGTAGATCAGCTATTTTCGAGGCTCAACCTGGCCCAGGCACTCTTTATCTACTGGAGATACGGTGTGTGTATAACGACGTGGATTTTCGAAACAAATTTGTTCAGCGCAAAATGCTGCGCTCAAGTTCAGGAGACTCAGGGGGGGGGGGGGGGGAAGCAATTCTCCTGAACGCTGCCTTCCAGTATGGCAAGGAGAGGAGTGGCATTTAGCATTTCTTTCACCATGTAGCAAATGCTAAATGCGTTTTAGTAGGAGTTTTGTCCCCTCAGCCATCACAACAAACTGCCCCGCCGATAGGATGGTTCTGTACACAGTGGGGACCTCATGTTTTGTTTTTTGTACTGTCTTGGTGTTACAGTATGTGCTCTGTGTTGTTTTTGATGTGGGTGTTGAACTGTTGAACAGATTGTGAAGACAAATATCCTTCGGGACAATAAAGATAATTATTTATGCTGCATTCGTGGTCGCGAAGGAGGGCAGTTGTTTTACAGACGGGGTAAAAGGGGCAGGGGCTGAAGCCCCCCCTTTGACGTCTATCTGTGCACGTCCCTGATGGAGAGAACGAGGTGGAGGAGGAGGAGGAGGAGGAGGAGGAGGAGGGGGGAGGGGTGGTGGTTGTGAGGTTAGTTTTCTTCCACTGTGGCTTTTGGTTTGTTTTGTTTTGTCTTGTCCTGTTTGGGCTGATTTGCTGATTGAATTCAGATTGTCTGTGGGATCATTTTGTGATGCACAGAGTGGAGCCGAGAAGTTCTATAAATACATTCTATGTAATCGTGTTCAGTTCAGTAAAAGTGCTCGGTTCTCTCTCTCTCTCTCTCTCTCTCTCTCTCTCGACATAAACACACACACACACACACACACACACACGCACACACACACACACACACTCTCGACAGACAGATGAACCTTGAGCTGGTCAGTGAGCGTGTCCATGGCCGTTGGCTCGGGCAGCAGAGGAGTTCTGCCGCGGTTCTTTTCCAGACGTGTCAGCGGCACCCAGTGGAGTGGAGGGTCGGGAAGGCTGCGGAAATGTATTGGAAAGGAAAACAGGCACGCAAAGGTTAAAAAGTGTGTGTGTGTGTGTGTGTGTGTGTGTGCGCGAGCGTGCGTTTGAGACTGTTTTATCATTTCCAGAACAGTGCCCGTTGGGCACCGGCCTACTCGTGAATGATTGGATTTTTTATGCAGAATTATATTTATATATGTGTTTGTATTCCTTTTCTGGCCATAGTTATGTGATATGGCATGAGTATATGCCAGGGGTCAGGCAACTTTTCTGACATGTAGTGGCTATTTAGGGCGAGGGCGCGCATCATTGTGATGTCAGAACACCATTATGATGTCAGAACAGGCCAGCTTCATATATGGAGATCTAGGGGTGATCAGGTGTGATCAATTCAATTGGCTAATTTGTGCTGGTTCTGGACAACCAGGCTATCCGACAGACTCTGACACCGGTTACTGCACTCCCTGTGGGGGTGTGGAACGCGTGTGTCAAAGTTGAAGTCGGTGAGGCGAACGTTTCTCGAGTTACGTGGATTACAGACGTACATAGTCATACAACACACACACGTACAGAAGACTACAGAGACGTGGTGCATTTATAAATAGATTTTTTTAATAACACTACTAACCTTGGAGTGTTTGGGAAGTCCTTGACGGTAACTAGCAAGACGTTCCCCTGCCTGTCCTTCAGGGGTTCATAGTAAACCTGGCCCAGATCCATAGTCCCCAGGGACGACTGGAGACACACAAAGGGGGAGAGGAAGATGAATTGGAAGACATATACAGTACAGTACAGAACATGCAGCAAGAATCTAACAGAAGACAATGGAGGCAGTGGTTGTTTTCTACCGTTTTCATATCAAGGTCCATTAGTTATCCCATTTAGACCTGAGCTCCATTCTACAAAATGTTCTTCTAAATCATGACAGTTTTCTGAAAAAACCTATGTTTCTATGTCAGTGGTTATCAAACATTTCCATGTTTCCAAATTTGCGCCCCATGTCTAACCAATGACTAGTCTAAACTAAGTATGCAACCCGTCACATTTTCCCAAGCTTGTAGATCTGCTATTTTTCGATAGCTAAAGTATAACATAATGCTTAAAACACCAAAAGGGGTTTCCGTACGTACAGAATGGGTTATTTGGCATTTGAGCCACGGACCACCATTTGATGACATTTAGCCTCTCGGAACCAAAACTAAAGAATATGTTGTTGTCGTTGGATAAGATTCTGTCCACAATTCCGTGCTGTGTTGATGTGGTAGGAGAGATATAACAGACAGACGTTGATCAAAATAACAATTATTTTACATTCTCTAATTGTGTAGACTTACTTGTGTAAATTAACTTTGTAATGCAGATGTAACTCTTGGGAGAGTTTCAAATTGAAACCAAACGGAACCCGTACGCCAATTACATATCATTTTGGGGGTCCTTGACATGAAAATGTTTGAGAACCACTGACATAGAAACATATGGTTCTGCAGAACGGTCCTGGGGTCTAAATGGGTTCATACATAGAAACATATGGTTCTGCAGAACGGTCCTGCAGGGTCTAAATGGGTCTGAACGTCCTACCTGCAGCTGGGCGACAGCTCTCAGGATGTTGTGTCGGTTCTGAAGGAGGGACGAGGGGGAGGAGTGAGCGGAGGAGAGGGCCTGTTGGAGCCAGGGGACCTGCTGCCACGCACACGACAGCTACACAGCAACATGGAGGTTCAATGGAGAGACGGTTAGAGCTACCCATCACATTTTACCCTTTCCGATAATACTCCATTTTTACACTTTCACTAAGAGTTGTACCTCAATTTACCGTATGAGGGTTGAGAGAGAGAGAGAGAGGGGGGAGAGAGAAAGGGACAGAAAGAGATGCATTAATTTCAGTAGCCTACACTTTATTACTGATTCAAGGTTCAAAGGTTCAAGGTAGAGTTGTCCTGATACTGTATCGGTGTCGGAAAAGTATCGGTATCATCGAATATGCCAGTCTAACCACCGATCCGGTAAGGTAAATAAAATGTTGAGGCATGTGGAGTTTTGCTTTGGAGCTGCCCAAACTGCAAGTGCACATTTGAGTGCCACAGGACGCCTAATGACGCCTCCCCCTTATGTCCTACAACAGTATAGTGCCATGGGTGCCTTCAGACGCCTTTAAAAAAACAATAATAATAATAATTAAATCATTTTTATATTAGGCCTATAGATTTTTTTTGCCCTCCCTTGAGCACATATATAGGCTCCAGAGCCGAAAGGTGCGTCTACCTTTATTATGTCTATGCCTCTATGGTATCGTCAACCTGGGACTCTGGGAGAGGGGGAGGGTGGTGGGGAGGTCGGGGGGAGGAGCAAACCATGCCTACTTAGGAGACCATTTTGTAGGATCTGGAGGATCCATTGCGCTTCTAGTGGCTCCAATGAAGTTGGAGCATCTTCGTATAATAATAATAAGACAATCTAATTGGTTTACCTTGGCAAACCACAGGAAGTCCTGCGTGATGGAGGTGGAGCAGCACTGGATCTCCACCAATGGGAGCTGGTCCTCTGCTGTAACCAGGATGTTTTCCTTGTGGTAGAAGATGGTCGCCAGGTACACGCCCCTATATAAGCAATATATACACACCAAAAAGATATCGGGTCATATCGGTATCAGCCAATATGCCAGTCTAACCACCGATCCGACACAGGGGTACGGGGTTGACACTATGGCAAAAGTACAAAAGTATTGGTATCATATATACAGTAAGTAGAAAAGTACTCATTTATGCAGAACGTGTGAAGTTTTCAGATAGTTTAAAAATAGCAAATCTACAAGCTCACAATGCGCAGCGATGCGACGCATTGTGAGCTTGTAGATCAAACGTATTGTAAATTGACAATACTCTAGTATTTGTACTAAATGAAGTGGTCTTAGTCAATTTACATCACTGCATAATACAGAATATGCCACCCATCACACACACACACACACACACACACACACACACACACACACACACACACTAGACTAGATTAGATAACATCTAATCTAATTACAAAACAAGTGCCATTGGAATTGGCATTGAAATTAATAGAATTTGTCTGTAAATCAAGTCTATATCAGAGTATAATAGGCCTAAAAAACGTCAGTCTATTAGATCCCACTCAACCACTAGAGACCAGGAACAGAGGACCAGGAGGAACAGAGGACCAGGAACAGAGGACCAGGAGGAACAGAGCAACGGAACAGGCAGAAAGAAAGGCAGGATGGATCTGTCTTCATTACCTCTGCAGCAGACGGACGAACTTAGTGGCGGACTGGAACAGCTGTTTGATGCTCCGGGTCACAGACAGACGCTTGGTGGGGCTGAAGGGCTTGGATCTCTCTGTGGAGGAGAGGAGAGGAGAGCAGTGGTTAGACAGGGGCTTGGTGGGGCTGAAGGGCTTGGATCTCTCTGTGGAGGAGAGGAGAGGAGAGCAGTGGTTAGACAGGCGCTTTGTGGGGCTGAAGGGCTTGGATCTCTCTGTGGAGGAGAGGAGAGAAGAGAGGAGAGCAGTGGTTAGACAGGCGCTTGGTGGGGTGGAAGGGCTTGGATCTCTCTGTGAGGAGAGGGAGAAGAGAGGAGGAGAGCAGTGGTTAGACAGGGGCTTGGTGGGGCTGAAGGGCTTGGATCTCTCTGTAGAGGAGAGGGAGAGGAGAGGAGAGCAGTGGTTAGACAGGGGCTTGGTGGGGCTGAAGGGCTTGGATCTCTCTGTGAAGGAGAGGAGAGCAGTGGTTAGACAGGCGCTTGGTGGGGCTGAAGGGCTTGGATCTCTCTGTGAAGGAGAGGAGAGAGGAGAGGAGAGCAGTGGTTAGACAGGGGCTTGGATCTCTCTGTGAGGAGAGGAGAGGAGAGAGGAGAGCAGTGGTTAGACAGGCGCTTGGTGGGCTGAAGGGCTTGGATCTCTCTGTGAGGAGAGGGAGAGGAGAGAGGAGAGGAGAGCAGTGGTTAGACAGGGGCTTGGTGGGGCCTAAGGGCTTGGATCTCTCTGTGAGGAGAGGAGAGGAGGGGAGAGCAGTGGTTAGACAGACGCTTGGTGGGGCTGAAGGGCTTGGTTCTCTCTGTGAGGAGAGGAGGGGAGAGTAGAGCAGTGGTTCCCAAGCCTTTTCATGTCCAGGACCCCCAAATCCACACTACTTAGCCCACGGACCCCCATTTGAAAAAAGATATGCCAGAGACATAATAGAGTTTTTCAGGGGCGCTAAACCCTCCAACGTCTGGCTTTCAAGCAACACCACCCGTGACGTCATGTGGCAGCCACAGTGGGGCGCCCCTCGCTTCACAACAACAGTGTGACTTTTGAGGGGCGCCAGCCCCTCCTATGTCCAGCTTTGAGGGTGCGTGTGTGTGTGTATGTACACACAAACATCGTCCTAACACAAACATTGAATGCCGTTGACAATGAATGGTCAGTTTTGAGTTTGTGTAAACCCCAAACATTGAAGACGAAGGTGAGGACGGACGCAAATTTGCGAGTGGCCGGCATGAGATGATGTATGACGATAAGAGCGGCCCTCACTTCACACTGGTGTGATATATTTTTTTGTTATTACCAATGCAGTATCCTTGGTAATGAGGCTCTCTGGTTTGCTCCAGGAGTTTCTGCATCAGGCCTTCCTGCTTCCTGATCTGTGTCTTCACACCAATGCACTCCCTCCAGCCTAACGGAAAGGAAAATATAGAGGAACATTTCAACAACAACACACGTTAAGATAAAAGATAGTATACACTGCTAAAACTTTGTTGGTCTTAACCTAGCTCTGGTCCATAGCTCTAATGTGTTGCATTTAGAGCTATATGTTACTCTCGACTTCCGCCGCTCGCATGAATACAGACCAACCTCTCGTCTTTAGAAGTAAATAAAAATAACGTTTTCGCTACTCACCAAAACCAAGGCGGGTTGTGTCATTAGGCTTTCTAATGACACAACCCGCCTTGGTTTTGGTGATTAGAATCTAATCTAATCTAATCTAATCGAACCAATCAGGAGGAAAACATTGATTAGTAGACAGCTTAGCAGCTGCCTGAGAAGAAAGCTGCCATGTTCTTCGACTTTGATTCCTCATTCAAGCCACGCTGTCTCAGGCTCATTCTTCACAGTCTGTCTTCATCGTGTTAGTCAACTATGGTAATAATTCAGCAGCAGCAGCTGTCCCATAATCTATGGTCATATTTTGATATGCGACGCAGTAATATATTTGATATACATTTCTGTTTTGCATTCATGTTAGCACGATAAATCTTGTTCTTTTATTTTCTTTGTTGCTTCTTAATTTGATAGTAGTTAGTTAATTAGTTTGTAGTTAGCATTTCCTTTAACCCATTTTGCATGGGAACCCCTTTTGGTGTTAGCATCATGTTATGCTTTAGCTATTGAAAAATAGCAGATCTACAAGCTCATAGCGCTTGTAGGTCTGTTATTTTTGAAAAAGTCGAAGAGCGACTGACATAGAAGACATTTTTTAGAATCTGATCTCGGGTCAGAATGAAAACTGTCGGGATGTAGAAGACATTTTTAGAATCTGATCTCAGGTCAGAATGGGTGAAATGAAACCCTTTTATTCAGTACTTCATGGGTGGATTCCACTTATGGGTGAATATAACTTAAGGTCAAGGACCCCCTATAAAACATATGCCAGGGACCCCCCAATAAGAGAGGATGTTTACAGCTCTAGCAGTGACTCTCAACCATTTTATTTTCAGGGACCCCCAGTTTGAGATACGGACCCTCTAGTCTATGGACACAACCCGCCTTTGTTTTGGTGAGTAGCAAAAACTTCTATGGACATTATTATTATTGTAGTCTAACTTAATTATTTATTATAGTCTGCTTTTTTAGGGTCGGAAGTGTTTTAAATGGTAGTTTTATTCTTCGCTTTAGTCCTCTTGTCCTGTGTTACTGTTCACTTCTGTGGGGCTGATCTTGTATACATTTCACTGCATTTTAAAGATACTACTTTTTTAATATGTATGTGACAAATAAAGATTGATTGATTGATTGATTGACCCCTATTTAAAGGCATTTATATCTCTGGGCCACCAATTTGTATTGTAAAATCAATGTTACTTTAACTCTGAGAGTGTACAAATGGACACTCTCAGAGTTACAGTCCCATAATAAGGGTCCATTTGGTTCCTTGCTATCATTTAGCTGGGGACCCCCTGCAACTCCCTCGAGGACCCCTGGGGGTCCCCGGACCCCACTTTGGAAAGCACTGACTTAAGATGTCGGGAAAGGCAATAGCATTAACCCATTTTGGGGCGGGAACCCCTTGGTGTTTTAAAGCATTATGTTATACTTTAGCAATTGAAAAATAGCAGATCTACGAGCTTGTAGGTCTGCTATTTTGGAAAAATCGTGAAAATGTGGCGCAAATCTTTGAATATATATGATTTCAGAGCATTTTTAGCTCAAATCTTTGCTTCTGTGGCGGTCCCTGGAACAACATATTTTCAGATGGTTGTCATCGGCCAAATACAGATAATTCTGGGGGTCCTTGACATGAAAAGGGTTGAGCACCACTGACATAATGTAGAAACATAGGTTTTTCAGAAAACTGTTAGAATTTAGAAGCCTTTTTTTGAATCGACCTCAGTCCAAAATGGGATTAAGATAGTGAGAAAGAATGGAGTTTATATGGGATTTTATCAAAAGGATGCACTGCAGTTCACAATACTCACTGGAGGGGGCAGCGCTGGCTGGAGTAGAGCTCTGGGACAAGCCCCATCCTTTCACATTGTAGGCACTCACTCTCACATAGTAATGGACTCCCTTTAACAGAGTGACACATTATTATTATTATTATACCTTATGAGAAAGAAGCCCACTCCAGGGCAAAGAAATCACACGCACACACACGGCACACACACACACACACACACACACACACACACACACACACACACACACACACACACACACACACAGTCACACACACACACACACCACCCATAGTCATTACTAATTCATCTGGTTAAATGAAGCATTCCAGATAGAGCTGTAGAAGTGTTTGCCTACAGGAAGTTATGGCTCAGAACAGGAGATGAGTATAATTGTGTGCGTGCCTGCGTGCCTCATGTGTGCGTGCTGTGCGTGTGTGTGCGTGCGTACTGTGCATGCGTGCGTGCCTCGTGTGTGCGTGCGTGCCTCACCATGGTGAGTCCTGTGATGCTGTAGGTGGGGGTCTTGGTGTCTGTGACCTGGATGGAGCCGAGGACACGCTTGAAGCTGGCCGAGGTGCTCCACTCCACTGCAGAAGAACACCACAACATATTATTATTTTTATTTATTTTTTGTTTTGTTTTTTTTGTCTCCTCTTATTTTACCCGCCTTTTAAGTTGTTTATTAGTTAGTTAGTTAGTTTATTTATCTCAGTCATTTACAGTACAGTACATTTCAGAATGAGGGTTTACAGAATTACAGTTTGACTGAAAAGGTTTGGGCTGAAGCCGAAGCTTATTATGCCCACCTTATTAATTATTTCTGTGAACATAACCACGTGAGCCCTTTCTTTGTATCTTACGTAGTTATGTACTCAATATAGTGGTTTTATACCTGTATATGTGTTGTTTGTATGTCTGGCCTCGTGGGTGAAAGATGGTGGGTGGGTGGGGGAGGATTGGGAAGGGAGTTGTGGGAGAAAATATAAAAACAAAGAGTTGTATTTTATTTTATTTTTGTGAAGCTTGCATATGATGCCTTGCTCATACTCACTCTTTATTTTCTCCCCCAAACCCCCCGCAGAGAGAAGAAGCAGAAGAAGAAGCAGCAGGAGGTGGAGAGGTGTTTACGCTTTCGGGTAATACTCACTCAGTGTGATCATTTATTTTCTACAGAATGTCTTCTTCTAAATCATCAGACAGTTTTCAGAAAATAACCTAACACCTCATACTATTTCATGTCAAAGAAAGACTCCCGGAATTATCTGTATTTGGCCGCAGACCCCCATCTGAAAACACGTTGTTCCCTCCCTTCCAGAAGCAAAGATTTTAGTTAAAAAACGTTCGCTCTGAAAGAATATATATTCAAAGATTTGCGACACATTTTCACGATTTTTCAAAAACAATAGCAGACCTACAGGCTCATAGTGCGGCACTCTGTGCAGCGCTATGAGCTTGTAGATCTGCTATTTTTCAATAGCTAAAGCATAACATAATTGCTTAAAACACCAAAAGGGGTTCGCGTCCTGAATGCAAAAACAGGGGCTCGCAACTCAGCTCCAAACTTTATTTAGCGAGAGGCAGGCAAAAAGTACTTTGTCAAGTATAGACGGAAAAAATCTCCCCCCCCCCCTAGTATAATCATACCTTATGTTTTAGGGGGGCAAAAAAAGATCACGGCACCATCTTTATAATATGCATAACAGTACAACGTCTTTCATCCAGCGTCTTTCATATAGCAAATGTCTGCTTGCTTTTTAGTCTACTAGCAATTTCCGTTGCTTAGTTTTTATTTATTAGTCCTTATTGGTCGCGTTCCTGTTCTCCCTTTTATAGCTTCTTCGGTAGTGGGTACTGTATTTATGAGCATTGTATGTCTGTCCTGTTTTTTTGTTGTGTATTTTTTGTTACTGGCAGAGCTGTGTCACTTATTTTGCCTCTTGTCTTGGCCAGTTCACACTGTGTAAAAGAGACTTCAGTCTCAATGTGGTTTTTACTGGTTAAATAAAGGTTAAAAAAGATCCACCCACCTCTGTAGCGGGTGATCAACCCAGCGGCGCCACTCTCCGACTCTCTGATCACTACGAACAAGGACGCGGTGCTGGTCACCACGATGGACACGTGACTGGGAGCTCCGGGAAGATCTGAGGAGACGAGAGATACAGACACTTAATAATGATGACAATGTATGACAAAGAATGTGGCCATATTGAGATAAATCTTTCTGAATGTTCAGCCCCTTTGGGGGCTCACGACACATCGTTACATTTCCTCTGGAAGGAAAGTTCCCCATGAGAGCCCAGTAGAAATCAACTTTCCCAGCCCCTTAGACCCTCGATCTAATCACCACTGCTTTGGAGAATTTGATGGGCTGCCTTTGTCTAGTTCTGCTCTTAACACATTTAGGACCGAGGCCAGATAAATGTCTTTCTAAATCATGACAGTTTTCTGAAAAACCTCATGTTTCTAATGTAAAGTGATTCTCAAACTATTTCATGTCAAGGACCCCCAAAAAGAATTGGCCGCTGACCGACCCCCACCTGACAAAATGTTGTTTCAGAGAAAAACTGTTCACTGTGAAAGAATGCATATTCAACGATTCGTGCCACATTTTCACAATTTTATATTTTAAATAGCATATCTTACTGTACAAGCTCGTAGTGCTATGAAGCGCTTGTAGATCTGCTATTTTTCCCAACAGCTAAAGTTTTAAATAATTGGTAATTATAATTAAATAATCAGATGTGTTCCCGTCCTCAGTGGGTTAATGAGTCTAGCCAGTGGCTTCTGGAAAACGTTCTCCCGAGACCCCGGCTCGTTAAAAACGTTAGCTTTACTCTTCTTGGCCCCCCGTGGGGGTGGGGGGTGGGGGGGGGATAGGAACGGAACAGGCCTGTGTGTGTGTGACGTACAGCCTGGTGTCCCAAACCAGTGTTTAACCCATTCTGACCTGAGATCAGATTCATACGAGGTTTCCACTGGACACACACTGGTCTGATCAACCCATTCTGACCTGAGATCAGATTCTAAAAATGTCAGTCGTTCTTCGATTTTTCAAAAAATAGTAGACCTACAAGCTCGTAGCGCGCCACTCGGTGGCGCGCTACGAGCTTGTAGATCTGCTATTTTTCAATAGCTAAAGCATAACATGATGCTAACACCCAAAAGGGGTTCCCGCGCAGAATGGTTTAAAAAAAGAATGTTTTTCTGACCCCCTATATACAGCTGAAACCCGTGACCTCTGACCTGTGCCGTGGAAGTTCTCCCTCATCCTGCAGTACAGCTGCTGCCGGAGGGTCCACAGGCGCAGCTGGCGCTGGGCGTCGGCCTGCGCGTGTGGCCCCGCCCCGGCCTTCTGCTGTAGCTCCTCCTTCTTCTCGTCCACCCGTTTGCCCGCCAGCTCCACCAGCGTGTCCAGCTTCAGCGCCCAGTCCGTGGGGCGGCATACTGTGATGATGTGGAGGGAGAGAGAGAGAGAGAGAGAGAGAGAGAGAGGTGGGATGAAAGAGGACAGGGGTCAGGGACTCCCTACTCACTCCCTACCCCGACAATACAACGACTCAAGTCTTACGGTAATACAATCAGGTATGCTGGCCTCACTCACACTGTTGCAACATGCATACAACATTTGTCTTGTTGCGAACGCAGTGAGCACTTACTATGAGACCTAGCAGATCATGTCTGTCTGTCTGTGTGTCTGTCTGTCTGTGTGTGTCTGTCCCGCTTTTGTGCCCATATATGGAGCTGAGTGATTACGTCACCATGACTCAGCCATAACCATATAAGGAGTCCCCAAAGCAGCTATACGTCCAAAACCCAAATATGTACGAGCTGCGTTCGCTTCCCGCGTTTGCGCGTCTTACTGGTGTATCCCAGTTACCATTAAATAATACCTGTATTCGTGTCTTCTTTGCTGGCGTAACGGCCGCAAAGAAGATGGTTGCTTCGCGCTGGAAACCTCCTCATACATTGTCATTTCGCCCAATGGGCTTTGACCTTTCTAGATTTAGTAGATTATAATTTATTTAGAAATGTCCACAGCAAGATTGCATGGTGCAAAAGAGGAAAACATCGAGATTTGGTCTGGTATTGCAGATTTGGTTAAGGGCATGAGTTAGTCATTATTATTATCATTATTTATTTTTTGTTCCCATTGCACAGTAGTAGGAGTACTGACATTTTGTGGCATCTTTGGTCTCGGGGGAGGAGTGGGTGGGATTGTTTGTTTTTGTGTTCCTTGCTTTTGCTGTTATGTGTTATTGTGTTTATGTGTTTTCTTTAGTCATTCATGATGTTAACGTGTCTTATTGTGATTTTTTTGTCTTTTAAAAAAAACATTTGTCTTGTGTCTTGTCCGTGTTTAATGGCCCCCCCCTAATGCATTTCCAATGGAAGTCACTTGGTTTGACAAAACATTTTTAACCTGTGTATACTGTTGGAGGGGCTATAGCGCGCCCCTCAAAAATACAGGAAACAAGAAACACAAAAAGTACTCATGGTGTGCTTCTCGCAAAATGCAGAGGCGCACCTGTATTTCTATCTCGGCACAAACTTAGTATTACTCGCCACATCTATATTTATGATTTTTTGTGGCACAATGATGGTCAACGGCAGCACGTTCATGTGTTTGGGGCAAATCCATCCCAGAATGCACTCTGTTCCTACCAGGAAGGAGGAGTGAAATCGCCTCATGCGCTTTTGAGCAACTTAATGCAAGTGGATGGGAGGAGAACTCGGGTGTCTTCTCTATTCATATATAACTCTATGCACGGCCCAGGCCCACATCTATAGGTTTATTGAAGAGAGTGCACTCACAGACAGGGTTGTGTCGGGCTCCGGCCTTCGTCAACACGTGGAACAGAGGAGAGTTGTGGGTGAGCGCGGCCACGTCCAGAGGGACCAGGCCCTGCTCGCTCACCCTGTTCACCCCCTTCTCCCGCTCCCGTTCCCAGTCCCTCTCTTTCTTCTCTCCCCGCTCCCACGCACTTCCTCCCCCTCCGCAGTTCGGACGGTCCCGGGACAGCAAGTTCTGCACCGCCAGAGTGTCCTCATTTTCCACTGCCTCCCACAGGGTCTTGTACTAACAGAGAGAGAGAGAGACACAGAGAGAGAGAGGGAGAGAGAGAGCATGCCATTGGATTAACTCATTTTGACCTGGGAACGATTCTGCAAATGTCTTCTAAATCCTGACAGTTTTCTTGAAAAAGCTGATGTTTTTCTATGTCAGTCGTTCTCAAAACACTTTCATTTCACTTTTCACGATTCTTCAAAAATAGCAGACCTACAAGCTCGTAGCGCGCCACTCTGTGGCGCGCTATATGAGCTTGTAGATCTGATATTTTTCAATAGCTAAAGCATAGCATAATGCTAACACCAAAAGGGGTTCCCGCCCAACATGGGTTAATATCGGGAAAAAAAGTCCATGTATCATGAATCGGAACAACGGGAGCTTCTGTTCAAAGCCAGACAATATAGAAAGACAGAAAATAATATTTGAGAATGAGATACATGAATGTGAACTTGGTACGATGCTAAGATCGAGTGCCAATTTGCTTATTTGCAATGGCTTTTAGTCTAGTAGCCAGAATGTGAACCCGGACATCTTGAGTACACCAACGTTTTATGTTAGAAATGTTGAGTCCCCAGCATGTCGAAACTGCCGGATGCTAACTTGCATATGTTGAGCAATTTAAGCATTAACAACCTATAAGGAAAACAAATCTAAATGTCATCATGCTTTATGTGGCATGTGACATGTCAAACTAGGGGGTTTTCATGATGCTGAATCCATTCCAAACATTAGTTTTGCACAAAATACACTCCTTAGGCTAAAACAGCCATAGCCGTAATCACAAATGTGCTATGGCCGTCTTAGCCCAAGTAGTGTTTTCTTTTTGCAAAAACGAATGCTTGGAATAGATTCAGTATCACGTGTTGTAATACTGGTATCGGTATTTCCGCCGACCTCACACCGACCGCTCGGTGTATATTTTGTTTTACTGAGAATAAGGTTAGAAATACGTTTAGGTTTAGGCATAGTTTTACTGGGGTTAAGTTTAGCCATATAGGGTTAGGTTTAGGCATAGTTTTACTGGGGTTAAGTTTAAGCATAGGGTTAGGTTTAGGCATAGTTTTACTGGGTTTTAAGTTTAGGCATAGGGTTAGGTTTAGGCATAGTTTTACTGGGGTTAAGTTTAGGCATAGGGTTAGGTTTAGGCATAGTTTTACTGGGTTTTAAGTTTAGGCATAGGGTTAGGTTTAGGCATAGTTTTACTGGGGTTAAGTTTAGGCATAGGGTTAGGTTTAGGCATAGTTTTACTGGGTTTTAAGTTTAGGCATAGGGTTAGGTTTAGGCATAGTTTTACTGGGGTTAAGTTTAGGCATAGGGTTAGGTTCAGGCATAGGGTTAGGTTCAGGCATAGTTTTACTGGGGTTAAGTTTAGACATAGGGTTAGGTTTAGGCATAGTTTTACTGGGGTTAAGTTTAGGCATAGGGTTAGGTTCAGGCATAGGGTTAGGTTCAGGCATAGTTTTACTGGGGTTAAGTTTAGGCATAGGGTTAGGTTTAGGCATAGTTTTACTGGGGTTAAGTTTAGGCATAGCGTTAGGTTTAGGCATAGTTTTACTGGGGTTAAGTTTAGGCATAGGGTTAGGTTCAGGCATAGTTTTACTGACGTTAAGGTTTAGGAATAAGGTTAGGTTCAGGCATAGTTTTACTGACGTTAAGGTTTAGGAATAAGGTTAGGTTTAACCGTTTAAGCATAATTTACTAGGAATGCCAGGCCGCACAGTTCCACCGGCTTTTACGCCGGGGGCGAGTTGGTAAAGGGCGACTCGTCTGGTATTCATATTCAATAGGTACTACTCAGACAGGGGTCAAAAGGTCCCTCAGACAGGGGTCAAAGGTCCTTCTCAGACACACACACAGCTCTCCATTGGAGACGGCACGCACCGCTCAAAAAAACAAAAGACACCTAAATATCTTACAGCTGCTGAAATCTTGGACAGGTGTCTGGGCGCGTCCGTTTCCCCGGCAACTGACGAGTCTCCGCCCCCCATCGGTATTTCCGCCGACCTCACACCGACCGCTCGGTGTATATTTTGTTTTACTGAGAATAAGGTTAGAAATACGTTTAGGTTTAGGCATAGTTTTACTGGGGTTAAGTTTAGGCATATAGGGTTAGGTTTAGGCATAGTTTTACTGGGGTTAAGTTTAAGCATAGGGTTAGGTTTAGGCATAGTTTTACTGGGTTTTAAGTTTAGGCATAGGGTTAGGTTTAGGCATAGTTTTACTGGGGTTAAGTTTAGGCATAGGGTTAGGTTTAGGCATAGTTTTACTGGGTTTTAAGTTTAGGCATAGGGTTAGGTTTAGGCATAGTTTTACTGGGGTTAAGTTTAGGCATAGGGTTAGGTTTAGGCATAGTTTTACTGGGTTTTAAGTTTAGGCATAGGGTTAGGTTTAGGCATAGTTTTACTGGGGTTAAGTTTAGGCATAGGGTTAGGTTCAGGCATAGGGTTAGGTTCAGGCATAGTTTTACTGGGGTTAAGTTTAGGCATAGGGTTAGGTTTAGGCATAGTTTTACTGGGGTTAAGTTTAGGCATAGGGTTAGGTTCAGGCATAGGGTTAGGTTCAGGCATAGTTTTACTGGGGTTAAGTTTAGGCATAGGGTTAGGTTTAGGCATAGTTTTACTGGGGTTAAGTTTAGGCATAGGGTTAGGTTTAGGCATAGTTTTACTGGGGTTAAGTTTAGGCATAGGGTTAGGTTCAGGCATAGTTTTACTGACGTTAAGGTTTAGGAATAAGGTTAGGTTCAGGCATAGTTTTACTGACGTTAAGGTTTAGGAATAAGGTTAGGTTTAACCGTTTAAGCATAATTTACTAGGAATGCCAGGCCGCACAGTTCCACCGGCTTTTACGCCGGGGGCGAGTTGGTAAAGGGCGACTCGTCTGGTATTCATATTCAATAGGTACTACTCAGACAGGGGTCAAAAGGTCCCTCAGACAGGGGTCAAAGGTCCTTCTCAGACACACACACAGCTCTCCATTGGAGACGGCACGCACCGCTCAAAAAAACAAAAGACACCTAAATATCTTACAGCTGCTGAAATCTTGGACAGGTGTCTGGGCGCGTCCGTTTCCCCGGCAACTGACGAGTCTCCGCCCCTCAGTCTCACGGAGAGGTTCCTGTAGATGCGTTTGGGTGAGACGGGACCCATGGAACGCCTGCGCGGCGGAGCGGGCCTCACTGACACAGACATGGACAGGTGAGAAGACAAGGAGAAGACAAGGAAAGAGAGGACAGGTGAGAAGACAAGGAGAAGACAAGGAAGGAGAGGACAGATGAGAAGACTAAATGGGAGAGGAGAGGAAAAGGAAGAAGAGAGAAAGAGGAGAAGAAGGAAGGAAGAAAAGGGGGAGGTGAGGATCGAGGGACAAACGGGAGCAAGGACAAAAGGAGGAGAGGAGATTGGAAGTAAGGAGAGCACAGAGGAGCTATGAGGACAGGAATGGGTGCAGAGAAAGTTTGACTACATGAAGACAGAGTATACGGGGCTCTGGGTGGAGGTGAGGAAGACTAATGGGAAACGGATGAAGGATGGTTTAGTTCATAGATAAGAAAGATTGGTACTCCAACCTCTGTGAGCCACAACAACACACGAAAGACGGGACGAGAAGAAAGGTGTTGCGAAGATTCAGGACCTGAGGAGAATGAGGAAAAGAATGAACATCGATTAGAAGCAGGATAGAGAGAGAAGAGAGTATTGGGTCAGGGCTCAAGAGCACGAGATGGAGGCAGAAGGGAAGGGGGTGCAGCAGAGAATACAGTCATTTATACTCATACAGAAGGGAATGGGTTGCAGAGAATAGTAATTTATACTCATACAGATCTTATTCAGTGGAGGCTGCGCAGCGGTGTGGGTGAGTCGGGTGACTGGGTGGATAAATGGATAAAAGCTACAAAGGCCGTACGCAGCACTTCGGATGTGTTTCTTATAGTTCTCACTCCTCATATACATCAAATGTTCCGCCTTCACACCCTGCTGTGAGGAGCGTTTATTATATCTCCCTCTCTATGGAGTATGTCAGTCAGCACAGAAACGCCACTGAAATCCAAGGCCAAACTCTATATACTAGTCTATAGGCCATGAAATGACAGATTGTATTGTATTGACAGACTTATTTGCTTGTTGTACTGTCCTGTTTTGATTATGATTTATTGTATTGTGTCACTGTACAGCACTTTGTAACATTGTTAAGAAAGGTGCTTTATAAATAAATTTACTTACTTACTTACTTACTACTTGTATATTCAGAATAATCGCAGTGCTTTGGCTAAAAAGGAACAGGGGTTAAAAAAAGAAATGGAAATGTGAGTCATTTGGCCACCATTTATTGAAAGTTTTGGATGTGCTGTATTCCTTTTTTATTTAGATTTTATTGCTACATTTTGAGGAACAGGGGTTGTTAATGAATATCAACCTAATACATTACAAGATCAAATTCAGTTATCATCAACTGTCTTTTTGCCATTCTTACAGTTAACTGTCACTGTTACTGCAAAGTTTGCCCTCCTCCACCTTTTTGGTTTTCCGCACTTTGAGCAAAATGCAGTCTGTCATCACTTTCTCCTCCTCAGTCACCAAATCTCTTCTTTGATTTGTTACATTGATTCTTTTTTTTCTTTTTTCATTTCCACTCCCGTCCCTCCTTTTCACAACCCTGTAGTTTTTGACTGATGTTCAAGTCAATTTGGTTTACGTCGTCATGCCCAAAGCCCTCAAATCTCAAATTAATCTCTGGGAAAATGGGGGAGTGTGTGTGCGACTGTGCGTGCTTGTGTGTGTGTGTGTGTGTGTGTGTGTGTGTGTGTGTGTGTGTGTGTGTGTGTGTGTGTGTGTGTGTGTGTGTGTGCGTGTGCGTGGGCATGGGCATGCCTGTGAATGCTCGTGCATGCGTGTGTCAGTGTTTACAGAACAAGGGAGGGGCCCCTGCCTGCCCTGCTCAAACTCCATATCTCTATTGTCTCTTCTCTCTCTCTCTCTCTCTCTCTCTCTCTCTCTCTCTCTCTCTCTCTCTCTCTCTCTCTCTCTCTCTCTCTCTCTCTCTCTCTCTCTCTCTCTCTCTCTCTCTCTCAGGGCCTCATCCATTTCCTTTCATCCCTTATTTTCTCATCCAAATAAATGCTGGTTTTAAGTCACATCTTCATCAATTACAAGCTCCTGCCGTCGCGACTCCGCTCCACTGTCCCATGACAGTGAATACTGCGTGCGCACCCATTGGTTGGCAACAGCCTGGGGACACGATCCCATAGATCCGTCTGTCTGTCTGTCTGTCCACAATGACGACATGTCCTCGCATGACATTCGAGACGACGTCCTCTGTCTGCGTTTATGTGACACAACAAAAATCCCCACATCACCAACAGTATACCTGCACTAAAGTGACTGCATGGGGGGGGGGAGCACTGAAAGACTTCAGTGCACAATGCAAGGAATGAATGCATTCGCCATGTATCCGAAGGAAGTCTGGTCCAATCACTTTTAGATTTACTCCAGTTTAATCCTGAGTTAAAGTTTTGTTGTATTCAAGATCTGATTTTAGTTCATGTTTAAGCCTCCAGGAAAATCCGTGTTGAGGTTCTTATAATCCACTGATTTTCATTAAAACGTCTTTGTCCTAAAACTGTCCAGTTAGGATTGTGTTGAAGTCCATGCAGTGCCTTTTAGAGCTTCAATGGCGTGAGCCATGAAATGTTCAACAAATCTTTTTTGCATTGTTAATATTGTATCTGTGTTGTCCCAGCCTTGTAGCTATTGTTTTACCCGTTTCTCTATTTTTGACTAATTGTTTGGGTTTGAAGTACTCTGGTCCCTGGCGTGCTGGTGTGTTGATTCCTTTTACTGTAGCTTGCTGTGTAGAAGGGGAGGGGAGGGGAGGGGGGGGGGGGGCATACGGGTACAGGCTGCAGAGCCTTCAGCCTTTTCTCTTTGTTTTCATGATGTTAGTATATGACTCATGGAAAGTGCTGATGGGATGGAGACTTGTTGAAAGGGATTAGCATAGCCGTAGGTTACGTGTTTGACTCTGAGGGCTGTATTTTGCGTGTCTTAAGAACCAGGTCTTATTACCTAACTTGAGTAAACTAAAGACCTGGAGGCGTGATCAATGCTCTTTGGCCACTCAGAATAGCCAAATGGCATTGATCACGCCTCCAGGTCTTTAGTTTACTCAAGTTAGGGAATAAGACCTGGTACTTAAGACACACAAAATACAGCCCTGACTCTGCGTGACCTGTGTCTTCTGCTGCAAGCTGTGTTTTGTTCTATGCTTTTAACTGTGTTTTTGTACTGTTCTTAACCTGTACACTTGTACAGCGACCTTGAGTGCCCTGAAAGGCGCCTTAAAAATAAAATAAAATGTATTATTATTATTTGTGGAGGTCAGGGGGGGGGGGGGGGCATCGACAAAATGCTAATCAAACGCGGCAAAAATAAAATCACACCCGTGTGAAGTGAGTGGTGCTAACTCCGTGTGGGGGTCCCCCCCAAGTCCCCAGTATAAGGCTATCCAACGTTGAAGCTGCCACTTTAACCTACTGGCAAAATGTGGAATTGCAGCACTTTCGTTGGAGGCGGACGGACGTTCATGACGTCACGTTGCGTAAGCCGGGGTTAGGCTAGGCTAGGCAAGGCTAAACTTCCGCTCACTCGAGCCGTTGAGTTATAATTGTACTTCCGGCAGTCTTTTCCGGGTGCTTCAAAACTCCACTGAGCAACTTCTATTGAAATGAATAGCGGGTTGGCGGAGCTAACGCTCTGGTTCAGTCTCTATCCTTTTATTACTCTAGTCTATGGGGTCCCCAGGGGGTCCCCGGAAGTTCCTGACCCACAGCCCAGTGTGTTGCGGCCGGGTTTCCGGCCAGCCACCCCGCATCCGTAGCGGTCGAGAAATGACAGAGTTACCGTGTGGGGGTCCCCAGGGGGTCCCTTTACTGTACTGTACTGTACTGTACTGTACTGTACTGTACTGTACTGTACTGTACTGTACTGTACTGTACTGTACTGTACTGTACTGTACTGTACTGCACTGCACTGCACTGTGTGTGTGTGTTAGGCTGCACAACAGTGACACAAAACCAACCAAACGCTATTTTCGTGCTCGGACACAGCCAGCCAGGGACACAGCCAGCCAGGGACATAGCTGTCTGTATAGGAGTGGCTTCTGTGGCTATCTGACAGTGGAAAAACTGACCGATGTATGAGAGAGATAATTGTGTATAGCTATTGTTACATCATTTACTCTATGCTAAATGCTATTTAGTTGGTGAAGACTGAACATGTATCGAGCAAGCTTTCTGTAGCAGTGATGTGAATATTGATAATAATAAGAATTACAGGAATCAGCGATATAGTTCATACTAGTTCACACTATATTTAGCAACACAAATAAGCTTATAACCAAACACCATAAACAAGTTGTGGCTACTGCACTAAGTAGCCTAATTGAATTAATTTAACTGAAGAAAGACAAGCCTTACAGCTTCACTATAAGCATTGCAACATGTTTGTCTAGTCTTCTCTGTCCATGCCTATCTATCTGCTACCATTAGGTATGGCCACAGCAATGAAATGTGAAAGACAAATGATCTTGTATGTCTCATTAGGACAGGAAGTAGCCTGCATACAATTGCAATCATTCATTAAGCCATAAAATTAAAGATATGGCATAATATAGCTCTGGTCCATATCTGCATATAGAGATATGGACCACCAGATCTATGGCATAGATAAGATATATAGGCCTATCATATGATATCAACTGAACAGAATTGCTGAAATTGCTAAAAAGTTGCCATGCATCATTCATGAATCCGGGCTGCACAAACACAAACCCCGGCACCATTCATTCCGTCATGACGAAAAACGTTCAGAGAAAAGTTTGTCAGATTGAATGATTGATATACATTACATTATATATATAGGCCTAAATGAGTTCACATCAAAGTTGAGAGAGAAAACCCCCTCCCAGGCCCCCTCCTCTCAGGCTCCCACACACACAGACGCGCGCGCGCACGCACACACACACACACACACACACACACACACACACACACACACACACACACACACACACACACACACACACACACACACACACACACACACACACACACACACACACACACACGCACGCGCGCGCACACTCACACACACACACTCACACACACACACACACACACACTCACTCAGAAAAGCCATAGGCTACTCTACTCTTGCGCATTTCAATCAAGTAGCAGTCTTACTGAAACTTAAATATAGTGTCCATTGTACCGTATCGGTATATAGGCCTGTATACCTTACCTTGGACCAAAGTTTCCACTTGCCCTGCCGCTCCTGCCGAAGCCGTTCCGGTCATTTTTTGATTGTCTTGAATGTGCATTTTTCTGATAAATGAGTATCCATTCTTCCTCCTCCTGCGAGTAGAGTAGCTGTAGCTGCACACGTTATCACATAAACATTCACTTAGTAGCGCAGCGCACCTGAACGGCCTGAACCGAGGCGCGGGGCGCGGAGAGTTGCCATCGCCCCCTCCTCCACACCACCACACTCCGACCGAGGTGGAAAGTCTGGCGATGGTGCGAGGTTTACGGACTCTCTCCTGTCTTCCTCTCTTCCTCCCTCCCCTTTTCTACTGTCTGTCCTCCTCTGCTTCTGTCACAACTCACAACAGCTGGGCCTGGGGGCAGAACTATCATGCACTGCAGGGCAGACCCCAGCTTGCATGATAAAAATGGAGTCATGATGGAATCATGAAAATGTGCTAATATAAGCCTACATTTTACATGCTTGATTTATTGATTGATTGATTGAAATATTTATTAACAGTTTGCAAAAATACAGTACATTTCAAGCACAAACTCAGTACAAAGACTGTTAACTGTGAGTGGACGACCCAATTAAGCATTACACTTGTTTACAACAGGGTCCACCATGTTCAATTCATCAAAAAATTTAGAGATGTACAAATAGACAGGCTCAATGACAAATACAGTAGCCTACTTATTATGTTTTATTGTTGTTGCCTACAAGAAATGTTGCTATTTATACCGTGGGTGTATAGGCTAATATCAGGTAACTATAAGAACTTGTGTATACATGTCTAATTTTCACATTTCCTGTCTGCTGCACAGTCTGGACAATAAAGCAATACTACTGTATATGTGTCAGTCTTGTTTTAAATAATTGGTTATTTATTATAGTAACAACTTGTACTTTCACATTCATCTTCAAGAAACTGTGGTGGCTATAGCAAGAACAAGAAACCCACAGGAAACTGCACTTTCTTTTAGCTTTTGATTTCTTATTTGGCACTTCATTAATTGTTTCAAAACCTTGATGTCATTTTTAAACCTCTATAGAATCCAAACTCCAAATTGTCACCACTAGAACTGCATGACGTCACCACTCGAAATACAGGTTTTAAAAGAAAACTATTGGCAACATCATTGTAATGATTTCAGCATTATGACAAAGTGAGGTGACTGGAAACAAACTATACCGTATAGTCTATATTTAGGATGGACCCAACTGTGTATACCATATACACAATTATCTTACTGTATATAGGATGGACCCAACTGTATCTTACTCGTGGACAGTGGACACGGGCAACTAGTGTCAACATACTATATAAACTTGTCTTTGTTTAGTTATTTGAACATTCATGTTCGATCTATGAAATTATAATCATTGTTGTAAGATTACTCTCTAGGCCTATTCCTAGGCATATATCTTCTCAGGAAAAAAGGTTAACATGACCCAGTGTCAAGTGTGTAAGTGTATAATCGTGTGTAGCCAAAAAGACTGTGTGGGGGTGTGTGTGTGGGTGTGTTTGTGTGTGACTGTGTGTTTGCGTGTGTGCAATGCATTTGTTTACACGGGACGTGATCTATGACATAGATCACGTCACAACACATCACATAGAATAGATCATATCATAGATTCTATGTCACACACACTGGCAGACGTTCTATCTGAGACCCTAACAATGACATGGAAGGTGTTTATACTTCTGCAAATCCCCTATTTATGCTCGGACAGATGCTTTAGTTCTGCTGCCTGACTTTATTGGCCCCGAGAGAACACTCAATGTGAAAAGGTTGTCCAATAAATTTGACAGATCATGCACTGTAGATCTCACCTGTGCATCTCTCTCTCTCTCTCTCTCTCTCTCTCTGGGGAGCTAATAGAGTCTAGACAAATGGATTAAACTCCCATCAAGGCGTAAATAGATATTTCAGGAGAAAACATGTGTTCCAAACCACTGACATGATCTGCTATATTATACTGTACTGTACTTCTCTCTCTGTCGGCCTGACCACCTCCTCCTGCAACAGTGGGGAGTGATGGGGACCACAGCACAACAACCTCCAACATTTATTGTGTAAATACATTACATTTAGTGTGTGATCTCCAGATACACACACGCACACACACACACACACACACACACACACACACACACACGCGTGCGCACACACAGTCAACGTGGGCATACAGTATGTGCAAATAAACACTCCCACGTATGCATACACACAACTCACAGTTATGTGCAAATAAACAACATGCACATGCGCTCACACGCATGCACGCACGCATGCACATGCAGCCACGCACACACACACACACACACACACACACACACACACACACACACACACACACACACACACACATTCTCACATCATGCTGCACACACTCCATTTGATGTTCAGCAAACTTTTATTTCCCCCCCCCAGTATGTTTGTGTTTGGGCCTGTGTGTGTGTGTGTGTGTGTGTGTGTGTATGAGAAACATACATCTCAGAGAGAGAGAGAGAGAGAGAGAGAGAGAGAGAGAGAACGAAACGATTTAGTGAAACTGTGAGAGGACTGGAAGACAGAGAGACTATACAGATTGACATGTTGGTGGCTGATACTCGTTCGTTCGCCCCCTCACTCCATCATCAAGATAGTCCCTGGGTTGCGTACGTATGCGCTGAGAGGCTTTTGTTGTCATGGCAATAAACAAAATGTTGGCCTTCAAATCTAAATGATAGCCTACTACTGGCTGCAACAAAACACCCATACACATGACGTGCTGCATGCAAGTGCACTTGCACACACACACACACACACACACACACACACACACACACACACACACACACACACACACACACACACACACACCCTATTGGATTCCTTGGGTAGGCCTATAAATTGATACCAATACATCATTGTGAACTGGAAAGAACGGATATAGACAGTTAGGAAAGCAGCTTGTGGACAGTATGGTGGTATATTATGTGGGAATTAAGGGAAAGCAAATAGCCTATAGAGTGAGATCTGAGATGTCTAACTGGTGCTTTTTTCCATGAAGTGAGACAAACTGCAGGGTTCCCTATAGAGAGATAAAAACATTAAAAAAGACAATGAGAGATATGTTAGACAGAAGGTTATTTTGATTCATTGATTGATTTATTAACAGTTTTTGCAGAATTACAGTACATTTCAAGTACAACTCAATACAAAAACTGTTAACTGTGAGTGGACGACACCATAAAGCATTACACTTGTTTACAATAGGGCCCACCATTTTCAATTCATATTAACTAATTAATATTATTATATTAACTAATTTAGCTAAAATAAATGATAAAAGTTATAAAAGGAGGGAGCCCAGCCCATGCCTGTAATGATTGGGTGAAATCATACAAATAAATAAATAAAGATAAAGATTTGACGAATAGCGTCATTCTACTCAAGCCCGCGCATTTTCGGTTATTCGTGACAGTGAGTTTGCTTGGCTGTGCACCGACTTTGGTGACCTATATTCATTAGTTTCTACTGCAGGCTACGCTACTATATGTAACCCCAATATAGTGACCCCTGTAGTCACAAAATTCGGTAACGTCACCAATTGCGATGCAATGCCAAGGATGACCGTAGGCTGAATACAGCAGGTAAGGTAACTAAACTAGCTATATACAGCATTACAGCAACAGCCATTTTTAATTCAAATGGAAATGAATGACTAACATACATGACCTACATTTAACAAAATAACAGTAAATTAAGGTTAATGTATTATGTACGTCGTCCAACAACCGCGTCATTGTTTTGTCAAGAAGGGAAAACAAACGCCATGTCGAAAATACCTAGTTTTTAGTCGAGTAGAGTGACCGCGTGGAAAGACTTTTCTCAGCCAACATAAGACCATTTTGTAGCATATTTTATTAGCGTACTACAACTCCTCAGTCCATAGTTATATAACCCTAACCACCTGCTGCTCTGCTCCACAGACGCGGAGAAGTATTGACCTCCTACACACGACAGTATGACAACAACAAGCGTCGACATTGTTTACGAGAAGGTCCACTTCAGACACGACTCGAAGTGGACGGGTCGCCTTGGGCCTCCGGACGGCGGAGGGGTGGTTCTGTGCGTCGCCTGTGTCATTGAAATGATGGAGAGTGATGACATTGCGGTGAGGAAACTTAACATATATGTTGTTGTTGTTGTTGTTGTTGTTGTTGTTGTTGTTGTTGTTGTTGTTGTTGTTGTTATTATTATTATACTATGAGGGTCGACGACAGAGTAGGCTACAGCATCTTGCAATGGGTCTGGTCCACAAGATTCGATACACCACCAAGATACCCATGTACCTGTCTAAATACTTCATTAATATAAACGAAGTCCACAACCACAACACCAGAGGGAGTGCAACAAAACATGTACAACCCAGATTCGGCACAAACAAGGGACTAAATTATTTTCGCTCCTATGCCACCAAAATGTGGAACGCCCTACCAACAGTCATTAAGACATGTGAATCCCTTGACTCCTTCAAAACCACTCTCAAAGTCAAAGGGCACCTACGGACGGCTGCAATTCGAAACTGGCCCCCGTAAAATCTGAATCCACCCCACCGCCCCCCCCTTTTCCCCTCACTGTATATGTATCTTTTCCCTTTTTGCTTCCTTTATGATGAATTCCTGTTCTGTTCTTTTTTTAACTATTATAGAAGTGTCTATTTGTACGTCTCTAAATGTTTTGATGAATTGAACATGGTGGACCCTGTTGTAAACAAGTGTAATGCTTAATTGGGTCGTCCACTCACAGCTAACAGTCTTTTGTATTGAGTTTGTGCTTGAAATGTACAGTAATTCTGAAAACTGTTAATAAATATTTCAATCAATCAAAAAAAAAACCCCGAAAAAGTTAGAAAAATAAAAGAAAACATTCCCCACTTATCTACAGTTCAACTCAGCGTGAAAATGCAAAACTCCTCACTTTTGTGAATTAAATTGTGTTCACATTCATATCCATCATCTCTCTGTATTTCTTTCTGGGTGCAGTACTTCATTTTAAGGGCCGATTCATACTCCTATTTTACCTCTGTTTCGGCGTTGTAGTGCCGAAATGATTTCGGCTCGTCAGAAATTTTCAGTAGCACTGAAGAGTCGACTACCCGCCCCCCCCCGAACCTCAAATGACGTCACATTGTAGGCTCTACAGAGCCGAACCCACTTTTATTCGGCTCTAAAATAGGAGTATGAATGTCTAACCAATACTATGTCTAACCAAAGTATTTCTTTCTTCCTGTCCATTATAGTCAGTGAGGAAGTCTGTGGCCCTCTGTGGCATCATTGAGATGCTGAAGTTTTCACCAGGGGCTCTGACTGACCTCCTCCAGCAGGACCAAAGGGTCTGTCTGCACTTCACTGCTTCCCTGCTGGGTAAGAGACCCCCGAGTCTGCACCCTCTCTACACACAGCATGGACTGCAGTACTAGTATAGCGTGATGTCTATTTAACACATTTAAGGTCATTACACACTGGCGAATTAGCGACGCGATGCGAATAAGCTATCTGAAAATGCAAAATATTGCATGTTGCAGTTCGCCTGCTAATCTCTGCAAAATACGACACCAGAGCGAACAAATAAAGAGCGAAAACAGTCGCATTTTCGCACATTCGCCACTGATCAAGGTTCAAGGTTATCTTTATTTGTCTCCCTTGGGAGAAATTTGTCTTGGAGACAGAGTCACAGCTGCATACAAATAACAGACACGTTCACATACGAAAAGAAAAAGACACCATGAAACACCAACATACACAAAACAGATGTGGAAGCTTGCATGGACTTCAATTGTTTAAAAAAAAAAAAGCAAATTATCGCACGAATATATCGCGTCGCCAATTCGCCAGTGTGTAATGACCTTTAGACCTGAGCTCGATTCTACAAAATGTCTTCTAAATCCTGAAGGCTCATTCATAGTATGGATTTTCGGTGGTGAGGTGACCACCGAACTACAACATGACGTCACTGAGGTGACCACCGAACTACAACATGACGTCACTGAGGTGACCACCGAACTACAACATGACGTCACGAGCCGCGGTGAAGAGCAAACCACTAACACCGCCACCGCCCCAGCCCTTCTCTCTGTTTTTACTCGCCACTGCTCAACGTAATTTCAGCTCACCACCGGAGCGGTGGTCACCACCTCACCACCGAAAATCCAGACTATGAATGAGCTTTGACAGTTTTCTGAAAAACCCCATGTTTCTATATCAGTGGTTCTCAAACTATTTCAGGTCAAGGAGCCCCAAAAATATATGTAATTGGCCGCCGACCCCCATCTCAAAATATGTTGTTCCAGGGACAGATTTGAGTTAAAAACGTTCGCTCTGAAGAATATATATTCCAAATTTGTGCCACATTTTCACGATTTTTCAAAAAATAGCAGACCTACAAGCTCGTAGCACGGCACTCTGTGCCACGCTATGAGTGCTACCAGCTCAGTGGCCTAATATAAGTTGTGTTTAGAGTGTCCTGTCCGCCCTGAAACTGGGAGGTCGGGGTTCGATCCCCGGCCCGGGTCATAACCAAAGACTGTAAAAATGGGACCCAATGCCTCGCTGCTTGGCACTCAGCATCAAAGGGTTGGATTAGGGGAGGGGGCGTCAGATCTACTAATCAAATGATTCCCGAGCATGGCGCACGCTGTGGCTCACTGCGGGGCGCCTGATTGCGAACGCAGTGAGCACTTACTATGAGACCTAGCAGATCATGTCTGTCCGTGCGTGTCCCCCCCCTTTGTGCCCATATATGGAGCTGAGTGATTTGTTTGTGATTTATGCAACACACTCCATATTTGGACGTATAGCTGCTTTGGGGACTCCTTATATGGTTATGGCTAAGTTAAAAACTTAACTTAAAAATAACTTAACTTAAAAAAATAATAACTTAAAAATAAATCTTTAAAAAACCCAAATATGTACGAGCTGCGTTCGCTTCCCGCGTTTGCGCGTCTTACTGGTAGAAGGATAAGGAACTGGTTGGATAAATAACATATTCCTTCCACGCGCAACGTCCAACCAGGGGAAACCCCCCTTTCCCTGGTTGGATGGCTTGGATGGATGCTGCTCATGCACTAAAAGGAAGCATGAGGTCAGTTCGTTGCTCTCCTCAGGTTGCTGGAGGGAGTGTTGTAGAGCCCAGGATTACATTATTAGATAATTGACACTGGGGTGAAAATATGGGTTACAAGATCGCGGGATAAAAATGTATAATTATAGTATGTAATGACTTAAAATCAACCCGAGGACCACTATTGTGTCGGGTGGGGGATATGGGCTAAGATTTATATAGTGCTTTTGTAAGTTAACACTTATCCCATGTGTATAAAATACATCCCACTGTTTCTCAACCGTTGACTGGTAAAATGTCCTAATAATAATGACTCAACCAGACAATCCGGTGCTCTTCCCCCTTCTTGAGATTCTAACTCCCTTTTTATGTTGAATTTCTTGAACTCCAACTTGTCAATAAAATGACTACATCATAGGTCACCAGGTCATTCAGTTCACGGTTTCTCAACTAGTGGAAAGAACATTTAAAACAAATCAACAAATCGTACATTACTAAATGCATGGTCAGGGACCACATTGCAATGACCACCTGTTGAAAACCCATGGCATATCACGGTCAAGGTAAACTTTATTGTCCACAAGGGAAATTTGTCTTTCACCCCAACTACAGCCACACATAAAACATCAATGACAACAAAAATACATTACAGATGAAGACACAACATTACACAAATTGCACACATGATGTGGATAATCTAGCCTCACGTAGTTACTGCAGTTTCAGAGCCTCGTTCAGCATCTTAGTTGATGCTGGTACAAACGATTTATTTAATCTGATGTACTTCCACTTTGGTTCTTTGTATCTTCTCCCAGAGGGCATAAGTACAAACTCGCCATTTAATTAAAACATGGGTACCATCACTGACGATTTTCTGAGCCTGTTTTAATGTAGCCTGCTCATAAATAGACTGCAGAGAGGGGAGTTGTCTTACCTCTATGATCTTCCCTGCAGTCTACTCTGCACCAATCTGAACAATTTGGACCTCAGTTGCACTGAGAGATTACCGAACCCAAACTGTGATGCCAAACCTGACCAGGCTTTCCAAGACTTGCTCGCGATAGAACACTAACATAAATCTTTGGTCAACACCATGAACCCTGAGACATCGGCGGAAGTGCAGTCTTTGCTGTAGTTTACTACAGAGACTGTCAACATGTGTATTCCAAGTCAGTGAGTTGTCAATACAGATCCCCAAGTATTTATATGAGGAGGCCTGTGGTCACCAATACTCTTGGGGTCAAACACCATCTCCTGTGTCTTCTTATTAGGCATTTTTTGTATATGACAACATCAGAATATTATCGACAATGATAATGAGTAGTTCAGTTCCACATACAATACATAATAAAAAAGATATATAAATGTGATAAACATGAAAAAACAAAAAACAGTTAAACTCAGGGCTTAAAGTTCTCAGTCCTGGGGACTGATTTCAGTCCGGAGGATTTCATAGGGGTTATTTAATGAGATCACTGCAGATTTGCAAAAAAAACATTTTCAGTCTTGGGATTTTTTGGGGCTTTAAGCCCTGTAAACTCCTGTGTCTTCTTAACGTTAAGAATAAGGTGGTTGTCGTCACACCACTTTACAAAGTTCAAAGTAAGTTTAACAAAGTATATTATTACACTCCCTACTTTGGGTTAATGGAGCTAGTCTAAAAAGACACACGATCACACTCCAGTTATGATGATAGTTTTACTAGCCCTCTGTTCTGTGATTAATATTTTGCTCATCAGGGCTACAGTGCCAAAGCTTTACTTGACAGAAATTTAATGGGGCTGTCAAAGCGTGATAATATGTAGATGGAAGCTGAGTATAGCACACCGTGATTCGTGTCCAAATGTCTTACAGTATGTTCCATTCCTCCGTCTATGCGCTGTTATTTAATTACACCGCGTTGTTGTTAACCCATTCTGACCTGAGATCAGATTCATACGAGGTTTCCACTGGACACACACTGGTCTGATTAACCCATTCTGACCTGAGATCAGATTCTAAAAATGTCAGTCGTTCTTCGATTTTTCAAAAATAGCAGACCTACAAGCTCGTAGCGCGCCACTCGGTGGCGCGCTATGAGCTTGTAGATCTGCTATTTTTCAATAGCTAAAGCATGACATGATGCTAACACCAAAAGGGGTTCCCGTTCAGAATGGGTTAACGTACAATATTGTGACAGGCCATTATAAATTCTCGTGAAGTAATCACAGAGTGAAGGGGAAAGCGAGGACAAAGATGTACTTCTGCAGTTACAGTATAGGTATTAGGTCCCATAATATTATTTCCTTATCCCAGAGTTACTGCAATGCGAGTTTCAAAAAGTTAACTTGCAGCTCAAAGTGCTTTAAACAGAGCAATGGAGAAAAAAGAAAGAAAAGCAAGGCAAAGACATTAAAAAACAAGCAGTAATGCAATACAGTGAGAACATGAATAACAAAAGATAAAATATCAATTAAAAGCAATGTTGTAGAAGTGGGTCTTGAGCTGTGCTTTAAAAATGTCTACAGAGGCTGCCTGTCGAAGGTACAGTGGGAGCTTGTTCCATGACGTCGGCCCGTAGAAGCAAAAAGCTGCTTCCCCGTATTCTTTAGTTGCTTTCCTTCAGTAAAAACATACTATAAGATGACATAGAGCGTCGCAGTTCCGCCCTCCTTTCAGAACAACGAGGGAAAAGGAAATAATTCCCCATTCATTTTCCCCCTAGACGTTTCAAAAAGTATTTATTTTTTAGTCCTTTGTCCACCAGTCGACCTTGTCTTCATGTCTTTATGTATGTAAATTGTCTTGTTCTTTGTGTCATGTCAAATGTGTGTATATGTGTTCTGCATACTTGGCTTCTGCTGCTGCTCTCCCAAATCTGGCTGTGACAGGGCCGTCTGCCCCACATGGAATACTATCGCCATTTTATTTCATTGTGTCAACTAAATCCTCATGCAAACTAGATTCAACATACTCAAGCCTGCACACATTCTAAATATGCCCCCGAAATATTGTACTGAGCAAATGGACTGTTACCACCTTCAATAATAATGATAATAATAATAGTCTTTATTGTCTCCACATCCAGGGCTCGACGCTTAGCATTTTTCCAAGTAGCACGTGTGCGCCTAAGTTGAAAAATCTAGTAGCACACAAATTATTTTAGGAGCACGAGGAAAAGTTATCAAATAATGTGTTTTTGAGGGGCGCTAGCCCCTGCTATATACAGCTTTAGTCCCCACACGTCTCAATATTTGCCATTGACAATGAACGGAGAAATTAGGTCAAAATTCTGCTAAATATGACGTAAATTAAAACATGATGTATGATGATAAGAGTGCCCCTCACTTCACACAGGTGTGATTTTTCTTTAATAAAGTGATATGAGGTAGGGGCAGGCAATATGACAAAATATTATATCACAATATCTTTTTAATAATTATCACAATATTGATATTCATCTGGATATCATATTTTTTTATATAATCTATATAATCAATTTGTTTTTATACTGATAGACTATTAGTTTGGTATGCAGATAGATAGATAGATAGATAGATAGATAGATAGATAGATAGATACATTCATTTTATGAATGGATGGACAGACTCCGTTTTTATCTTGCTGTTCTATCATGTGAGTGTGACATTTAGTGCAGAGGCTACTCGATGGTGAATTAGTAATGTAACATTCTCCTTGGCTTTGACTGCTTCAGTTCAGACAGAAAATCCGACATATAGGCTTTTTACGTTGCTCGTTATGCAGGCCAGTGAGGCCACTGACTAGCATGCGTTGCAGTTAGAGTTATGGACCTGGTCCTGAGCTAGCCACTGACTAATATATCCAGCCAGGTCGGTCATTCGTATTGCGCTGCTGCGCACACGCTTTTAGCGAGGTGCTTAGCAAGGGTTGTTTTGTCAATCCGTCCACTCCATGTGCATGCGCACGTGCACTCTTTACGTGCGCGGCTGCACGCTGTTTCACCCACGTTTGGTTAAAAGTTATATCAAGTGATGTTTTAACATTACAAACTTTCTAAATAACTTTAGTATTCAACGTGTCGGGGTCCTAGCAACTCCTTCTGTCTTCTGTGCTACCAATACATGCTATGCTGTTGCGTTCGCTCCGCTGCTGACAGGGAAGAGAAGAGAACTGATCAGCAACACAGGGAGGGGCGGGGCGGTGGGAGCAAAGGGACAGATCTTCAAATGAAAACCGCATTGAGCCGCGACACGTTGTTAGCTTGTAGCTCTGCTCTTTTTGGCGAACGACACCGCCGTTCAGAAATATAAATGTAGGTATAGAACCGCGACTATAGAATGTGCACTTGCTGTAGACAGAGACTTGTCTTTATCACGATTGAATGGTCAAATCCTGTAGTCGCACCTGTGCTACAAATTGAATTTTACAACTCGCACAGTGATATTTTTAGTCGCAAATGCGAGTACCTAGTCGCACTGTCGAGCCCTGTCCACATCATATATTTTCTTTGTCATGGACAAAACATTTATAATGCACAGAAAACATTAATAATTCTATTCGAGTTGGAAGCATTAAGACCCATTTTAACCCTCAATGGCTTCCTTTCTGAAAAATAACGTCATTGTAAAAAGATTCACGCGTTTAGTTATTCTATTTACAATGAGATGCGGACGGTAGCTGGTTCCACTTGGACCCGGACGTAACATAGCACTACAACATTACGTCGGACTTAAATACTGAATAGAGCGCCCAAGTCCTGACGTCACTCGCTCATCCCCTGGTTCCAAAGTCCTGACGTCACTCGCTCATCCCCTGGTTCCAAAGTCCTGACGTCACTCACTCATCCCCTGGTTCCAAGTGGGTTCGCAGAGGTTTTTCCTCTATGGAGAATGACATTGGGTTATCTTAAAATAGTCTCATATAAAGAATTGTGGTCCAAAAATAAACAAACTGTCTCAGAGATATTGTCGGGGAGGTGTCTCTGTATCGTTTATGACAGTCAGTCATTCGTGATACAGTCTGTTTCTAGCGAAAATTTAACTAATTCAGGCAGCAGTAACATTAGCATTTTCTCTCATTGATTCTTCATATCCATAATTATGAGTGAAGCGGCCTGCAGGGATGATTTGTTTATTTTTCAAACACAGTTCTTATATGAGGTGGTCTATAAGATCGCCCTTATGGGGATTACAATACCAATAAATTACCAAAAGTACACGAACCCGTGGTCTTAACACCCTCTATAGCGATATTGACGTCAGCCTTCGGTGCTCTCCAGCTAGACAGGGGTCACGCAACCTCACTCAACTAGACAGACAACACATTAATTATTGAGGGGTGAACGGCATTACTGCTGCAGTGCACTGACTCACAGGAGGTCTGGATATCCTGATTAAAATGAATGCCTGGCTGCCGTATAATGATTCCTTCTTGCCTTCAATTGCTAGCTATAATGTGACTTTATATGTCAGGATGAGGTGTGAGGGATTCTTATAAATACTGGGGGTCTCGCACCCCAGTATTTATCACTCACTCACTTTTTTAAATCCGTACAACCCAGTCAGGTCCTTGAGGTCAGCTGACCAATTGCTTCTGACTATATTATGCCCTCAACAAAGTACAGGTCTAGAGGTGACCGAGCTTTTCTCAGTGGCCGGGCCCCCAAACTCTGGAACAGTCTGCCCCAAACTCTGGAACAGTCTGCCCTTGCGGATTTAGGTCTGCTCGCTCCTTGGGAGCTTTCAAGTCCTTTCTTAAAACCCTTTTTTTTCGCCATGGCTTTTGATTCTATTTGATTCTTGATTTTAGTTTTTGCTCTATTGTACTGCAATTGTGTAGTTTGTTGTTCTCTTGTTTGTGTGGTTATCTTTGTAAATGTGCTCTATAAATGAAGTTTGATTTGATTTTATTGTTAGTTGTGATTGAGTGATCAAAAAACTGAGTAGATCGTTGCTTTCTGAGGACTTTCAGTTGACATCATTAGTTCACCTACTGTACGTGGGTCCAAAGCGTGCTGTATGGCCCAAGTGGTATACTGTAGACCAGTAAGACGCGCAAACGCGGGAAGCGAACGCAGCTCGTACATATTTGGGTTTTGGACGTATAGCTGCTTTGGGGACTCCTTATATGGTTATGGCTGAGTCATGGTGACGTAATCACTCAGCTCCATATATGGGCACAAAAGCGGGACAGACAGACAGACAGACAGACAGACAGACAGACAGACAGACAGACAGACAGACAGACAGACAGACACACACACACACACACACACACACACACACACACACACACACACACAGACAGACATGATCTGCTAGGTCTCATAGTAAGTGCTCACTGCATTCGCAATCAGTGGTTCCCAAACCTTTTAATGTCAAGGACCCCCAAATGAACACTCCGTGCCGCGCTATGAGCTTGTAGATCTGCTATTTTTGAAAGAAATCGTGAAAATGTGGCGCAAATCTTTGAACATACAGTATATTCTTTTATATGTTTTTAACTCAATTCTTTGCCTCCCCCCCACAGGGATGCTGCACACTGTAGAAGACAGAACCACTCTGGAGCAGGTGGTCCAAGGTGAGAACTCGTCTCTATGGGGGTGCTATAGAGTGGCAGAGATTAACCCATTCTGACCGGGCACCCATTTTGGTGTTGGCATCATGTTATGCTTTAGCTATTAAAAAATAGCAGATCTACAAGCTCATATGAGCTTGTAGGTCTGCTATTTTTGAAAAATTCGAAGAACGACTGACATTTTTAGAATCTGATCTCGGGTCAGAATGGGTTAATCAGACCTAGTGTGTGTCCCGTGGAAACCTCGTATGAATCTGATCTCAGGTCAGAATGGGTTAAAACAGGGTGCATTTTGCATCCCAAAACGCAGTTTATAGTTAACCCATTCTGACCTGAGATCAGTGCCTGCAATCCCCCAAGAACACACAAGGCAAAGAGAGTTCCAGTTCCAGATATTATATGTCTCTATTGTCGAGCAAGAAAAAAAAAATCATATTTTTCTCTCTCACATGGTATTTGGATGAGGCTGAACCTTGCCCTTTTTCCCTTTAATATTTCATATATTTAACTTCAATGTTTGCGAACGCAGTGAGCACTTACTATGAGACCTAGCAGATCATGTCTGTCTGTGTGTCTGTCTGTCCCGCTTTAGTGCCCATATATGGAGCTGAGTGATTACGTCACCATGACTCAGCCATAACCATATAAGGAGCCCCAAAAGCAGCTATACGTCCAAAACCCAAATATGTACTAGCTGCGTTCGCTTCCCGCATTTGCGCGTCTTACTGGTATAATGGAAGTCAATGGCAGTGGGATCGGGCTGAAACCATGCCCAAATATGGAGTAATTATGTCACAGATACATCATAGTGACATCACAGATTGGTCACATGAAGTCTGAGATACACATGAGGCCACGCCTTCATTGGACCCTGTCATAGTTTTGTTTTTATTTGTTGTTGTTGGTCATGGATTCCAGTTCCCACCTGATGTCGTGTGTGAGTTCTGATTGGTCCAGATGGTGCTGAATAACTGCTAGCTTGCATAACGTCTTGAGACTAGGACTCAAGTCTAACATGAACAGGGCATCAGATTCAGTTTTGTAAAATCCTCCAAAGAGGATGATACGATCTCCCACAATGCAACAGCACACACTGTAGATCTCAGACGGGTCTTTCCTTTTGGGCTCAACCTTCTTCCAGGAGAAGGTCTCTGGGTTGAATTTCCACAGAGCATTGAAGGTCTGGCTACCATTGCGGCCACCAAATATGTACAGCTCTCCATTGTAGGTGAAGGCTGAATGAGCCTCGTAGAGTCCTCGTAGAAGTTGTGCAGAAGGTGTGCTCAGCCAGAGGTCGGTCTCTGTGTCAAACACTCTGATGGTGTTGTAGTACCGACCCCCCCTCCAGCCCCCGAATACAAACATCTTTGTCCCAATGATGGTAGAAGAGTGACGTGATGAAGCAGGAGGTGGAGTTCCTCTGGTTAATTAAAGTCCAGACCACTGTGCTGGTGTCCAACTTGTACATGTTATTAGTGTATCTAGTCTGCTGGGTCCATCCTCCATGGATAAACATGGCCTTCCCCAAAACACAGGCTGAGTGTCCCGCCCTCGCCTCTGGAATGTTTCCAGAAACCTTGGGCCGGAACCATCCGTGGGTGTCCACATCAAATCCATAAAGAGTGTTGCAGTACTTCCCTGTGTCATATTTATAACCTCCAAAAATATAGATATCTTCCATCAGAACAGCTGTGTGGGAGCGGCGATTGGTCGGAACCTCAAGGATACATTCTGCTCTAAATGTTGTCACTGACATCAACTTCCTCCAGCGTAAAGGCACCGTGTTGAAGACGTGAACATCAATCTGATCATCCCTGTCCTTCCAGGACCCTCCAAATGAGTAGACTTTGTCTCCCACGGCAACAGCAGCTTGACCGGCGTTATGAGGCCCTCTGTTCACATGCAGAGTCCAGCAGAACATTTCTCACAACAGATCCTCCAGGGTTTAAATTAGCTTCTTCCAGTGTCGTTGTGTAACAGAATGGTGTCCTTATTGGTTCAGTGGCACAAACGTCACGCAAGGTTTGACCAATCCACAAAGCTGAATAGCAGACCTACAAGCTCCTACAAGCTCGTAGCGCGCCACTCCGTGGCGCGCTATGAGCTTGTAGATCTGCTATTTTTCAATAGCTAAAGCATGACATGATGCTAACACCAAAATGGGTTCCCGTTCAGAATGGGTTAACAAACAAACAAAACAAGAGACTTTACAGTAAAAAGAGACAAAACATAACCATCAAAGAAAAAGACAAAAAACTATAAAATAATAACTAACATGGCTGATGACTATACCGCACTCCGAGCACACAAAGAATATCACAATCAATTCTAAAAAAACATTTCTGATATGGAAAACAATAAATTACTCTTCATAATATGACCGCTGCGCTCTGACTATAGGTGCGCTATACCCGTTCAAATATGGATATGGGAAAACAAAACATATATGGGTATATGTTTACCCACATAGACACCCATACATGTAAACATAACATACAGTATACACATACTGTACATATGAAAGATTCTATACATTAATTAGATGACATTTCGGGGCAGAACAATATTGAATTCAATCACTTCAGTCCAACATAACAAGCATCTCTTTTTTTTTTTTATATATATACTTTTTATCCCACGATTTTGTAACCCATTTTTCACCCCCGTGCCAATCATCTACTGTGATCCTGGGCTCTACACACCCTCCGCCAACCTGGGGAGAGCAACGGACTTAACTCATGCTCCCTTCATGCCTGAGTGAGTGTCCAAGTTGCTCCTTTACACCTGACAGGGGGGAGTTTCCCTGGTTGGACGTAGCGCGTGGAAGGAACACGTTATTCCAACCAGTTCCTTTCCCCTCCATCAGGCGCCCCGGCTGGCCAGGGGGAGGCAGTTTAGTGACCAGGATTACTGCATGTTTTTGTGAGGGTACCTACCATAGGGGACACGGGGAGAACATGCAAACTCCATAACAAGCATCTCAATAAGGGCATTCACTTCTAGTCATTTTTTGACGATGAAAACTTTGACGATGGAGAGGGCCACTGTATTTCCACACTATAGAGCGTTGCCGTCCTTCCCCCTCGAGAGACCCACGAAAAGAATTCCCCATTCATTTTCCTCATAGACTTTTCAAAAAGTATTTATTTAACCCATTCTGGGCGGGAACCCCTTTTCGGTGTTTTACCCCCTCAGGCCGGGAACCCATTTCTTGGGTTCTGTACAGTATGCATGTACACAGTATTCAAAAATGTAATTTTTTTTGATGCTGCTATATAAATATTTAAATTTTTTCAGAAACCTTATAGGTCAGGATTTAGAGGCGTTTTTAGAATCGGCCTCAGGCCTAAATGGGTTAAAGACGTTTACGCTGCGGGACAAAGCCAACTCTTGTCGTGACAAATCATGACAATAAACACAATGTTTTGGGCCAAACAAAATAATTAGAAAGAAGAAGAAAAACGGCAGGTTTTTACAACACTTTTTAGTTGTTGTTTTTCTTCTTTGTAATTATTTCTTTGGTCCAAAATATTGTGTTTGTTGTCATGATTTGTCACGACTCGAGTTGGCTTCGTACGACGCTTAAAAGGTTATTTAAATAAATACTTTTTGAAATGTCTTATGGGGAAAAAATGCATTGGGAATTATTTCCTGGGCCTGGCGTCGTCATGAAAGGGTGGCGGGACTGCGACGCTCTATGGAGTAGACACACATGCATACACCTTCGGCAGACTCTTGGCACTTGAAGTAATACAATTTGTGGTAGTATTAATAGTCTTAAGTGTATTGTCATGATGAATGGGATTCATGTGTGCACGCAGGCACACACGCACGCACACACACACACACACTCACTCACTCACTCACTCACTCACTCACTCACTCACTCACACACACACTGTGACTGTACTCAAAGTAAATATGTTAATAGTAAAACCATTAGGACTCTGTTCTGACTAGAGAGAATCATATTCACACAGAGTATCTCTGGAAGCGTTTTGACCTGCCGTTCAGTTCAGGATTCTCCTCGCCTCGTTATGTCCCATGACTGTGATCCAGTGTGCTCGGCACATACTTGTCTCTTGTCCTCCTTTTTAACCCCTTTTGGTGTTTTTAAGCATTTAATATAAACACTTTAGCTATTGAAAAATAGCACATCTACAGGCAGTACAAGCTCATAGCGTGGCCGCACTATGTACTTGTAGGGCTGCTATTTTTGAAAAATCACACCCGTGTGAACTGAGTGGTGCAACTATTTGGTCGAGGACAGTGTATATTGATGAACATTACATTAAAAATGCAGCGTAAATATACCAGATTTAGCAAGACTTGCTCATTTCCATCTGCAGTCCCCAGACATCAAACAATACAAACAGGACTGTATAGCATACAAATACCTAGTACATTTCAAACATCATAAGACTAGTAAAGAATAAGAAATAAGACAATATTAAACTATTAGATAAGACTATTTTACATTTCAAACATAATAAGACTAGTAAGAATAAGAAATAAGACAATATTAAACTATTAGATAAGACTATTTTACATTTCAAACATAAGACTAGTAAGAATAAGAAATAAGACAATATTAAACTATTAGATAAGACTATTTAGGGTAGGTTTATGGCGCTAATAATCACTCTAACACAGCATACAAATAAATGCACCTAAAATAATCATGAATGGTTGCAGCTTTGGTTTTCAAGCAACCATTTTTTCAGATTGTATTGAACATTGTTTTTGTTTTGAGGGGGGGGGGGGAGAGCTCTCAGTCACACATTTCATTCTTAATATATTTTTTATCCCACGATTTTGTAACCCATTTTTTCACCCCTGTGTCAATCATCTACTGTGATCCTGGGCTCTACACACCCTCCGCCAACCTGGGGAGAGCAACAGACTTAACTCATGCTCCCTTCATGCATAAGTGTCCAAGTTGCTCCTTTACACCTGACAAGCTCGTACTCGGTGCTGCGCTATGAGCTTGTGGATCTGCTATTTTTCAATAGCTAAAGCATAACATAATGCTTTAAAACACCAAAAGGGGTTCCCGTACTGAATGGTTTAAACTCCCAGCGGACCGGCGCTGTTTAATATTGAGCACGGTGCTTAAGGTTTGATAGCACGGCGGTGGCTCTGCTCGTGGAGAATGCATAAAGAACACCGCTTTTGACTCACTGCCGGTGAGGCCCTATAAATAATGCAGCCTGTAAATCTGTGTGTCTGTGTGTGTGTGTGTGTGTGTGTGTGTTAAGTAATATGCATGCAAGTATAATGTGTGTGTGCGCGCGTTCGTTCGTTCGTTCGTTCGTGCGTGTGCATATGCGAGACAAAAAATATCCTTTATTTGATTCAATTACTTTATTGGGAGTATTTTACATACTGTTGTTTGTAGTCTGCATGTTAATCAGTGCATGGATTGAAACCTGTTTTTGTCTCTTGTCTCAATACAAACCACAGACAGAACACATTCATTTTCTGTGAGTTTCTTTTCGATTGAACTTTGTGTTTTTGTGCTCTCTCTCTCTCTCTCTCTCTCTCTCTCTCTCTCTCTCTCTCTCTCTCCCTCTCCCTCTCTCTCTCCCCCCCTCTCTCTCTCTCTCTCTCTCTCTCTGTGTGTGTACAGTGCTGGTTCAGCTACTCCTGGAGCTCCAGAGTGAGCAGTACATACGATATGTTTTGGATGAGATACACACACAGGTGAGACACGCGCACACACACACACACACACACACACACACACACACACACACACACACACACACACACACACACACACGCCGAGACAGGACAGTCGTGGTTGTTTGGTAAACAGCTAGTGTGCTAGTAGTGTTCATAGCTGGCCTATTGTGTCACCTAGGCTGTCACCTTGGGAGGGAGGGAGGAAGGGAGGGTGTGGGGGAGGGAGGGAGGGAGGGAGGGTGTGGGGGAGGGTGGGAGGGAGGGAGGGTGTGGGGGAGGAGGGTGTGGGGGAGGGCTGGATGGAGCGAGTTCTAAAATGAAAGAGAGCCTCATTCGGCAGCAGGGAGGAGGACAGGTGCATGTCTAAGTTCCCGCGGGTCCTTAAAAAGTCTTAAAAAAGTCTTAACATTTTACTTTCAAAACGGTGCAAGAACCCTGGGTGTAGTCACAGTGTACTACTAACTAGCTTACTAGCAGACTGGGTTGTGACTGGTTTGGGACTGTCAGAGCACAAATGTCATGTTTAAACCAGTTAGGAAGTCTTCTAAATTCTTAAAGTTTTCTGAAAAACCTAAAAGTCTTCTAAATCCTAAAAGTTTTCTGAAAAACCTATGTTTCTATGTCAGTGGTGCTCAATTTACAATTTAGGCATTTAGCAGACGCTCTTAATCCAGAGCGATTTACTGTACATTAGGCAATAATTAACGCGTGGCTGCGTGCGTGCATGTGTGCGTGCGACTGTGCGTGCGAGAGTGAAATAGCGTGTCCTGTCCTATCAGGGAGATGATGATGTACTTCTTAACGCCGCCCTATAGGCCCCCTCCCCTCCCCTCCCCTCACAAAACACACACTGATTAAATCTCTCTTGTACTCCACCTGCCCTGCAGCCACTGAACTGTTCCTCACATTTATCTGTCTATTCATTTGTCCAGTAATCAATCTGAAAAGTGTGTCTTCACTCCTCAAGGTGTTCATCTGTCTGTAGATGAAAGCTATGCGTGTGTGACATCACATAATATAAAAAGTAGATATCATGAATCATGTATAAACCAACGACGTAACAGTGGAGTATCACTATCTATGTCAACTATACATACTATACTATATTATATATTATACATGTGTACTATAAAGTGCTATGACTACATAAAATGCAATTCTAGTGCTGTCTACGTAACGAGCTATAAGTCAGTTTAAAATACTATCTAAGTCTACATAAAGTGGGCTAGGCTAGGGCAAGTGCTACGGGCCATGGTGGGTTGTCTGAAGAGGTGGGTTTTCAGACTACGGCGGAAGATTGGGAGTGAGATTGGGAGTGCTCAACCTTTTGTCATGTCAAGGACCCCCAGAATTATATGTAATTGGCCGTAAATATGTTGTTCCAGGGACCCCCCCCCCCCCCCCCCGCAGAAGCAAAGATTTGAGTTAAAATCGTTCGCTCTGAAATAATATATATTCAAAGATTTGTGCGCCACAGTTACAAGCTCTACTATAATGCTCCTTGTAGATCTGCTGTTTTTCAAGAGCTAAAGTATAACATAATGCTTAAAAAAAAAACACCAAAAGGGGTTCGATCCCGCCCAGAATGGGTTAAAGCTAATTTTGTCACATGAACCACATTCTGCCCGGCTGAGAAGAAAATACACCATATACAATTATGAAGGACGGAGGAGGAGGGAGGGGTACACAACAAAAAAATAATGAAATCAAACTAAAAACTGCTGTCCCAGTTTTCAGAAGGCCATAATTTCTTTGTCTTTTTATGCATTTTTGATGTTGTTTTTGTACTTTGATTGTGCCTTGATTGTTATGTTGTTTGATATTTTTTAGGGCTGTCAATCGATTAAAATATTTAATCTGATTAATCGCATGATTGTCCATAGTTAACTGTGATTAAACTAAATATACCTTAAATCAGTGGTTTTCAAGATTTTTCATATGAAGGTCCAATTATTTATTCAGCATTTGAGCCACGGAACCACCATTTGATGACATTTAGCCTTCCAGACCCAAACTAAAGAACTGTATTGATGACATTTAGCCTCTCAGACCCAAACTAAAGAACTGTATTGATGACATTTAGCCTTCCAGACCCAAACTAAAGAACTGTATTGATGACATTTAGCCTTCCAGACCCAAACTAAAGAACTGTATTGATGACATTTAGCCTTCCAGACCCAAACTAAAGAACTGTATTGATGACATTTAGCCTTCCAGACCCAAACTAAAGAACTGTATTGATGACATTTAGCCTTCCAGACCCAAACTAAAGAACTGTATTGATGACATTTAGCCTTCCAGACCCAAACTAAAGAACTGTATTGATGACATTTAGCCTTCCAGACCCAAACTAAAGAACTGTATTGATGACATTTAGCCTTCCAGACCCAAACTAAAGAACTGTATTGATGACATTTAGCCTTCCAGACCCAAACTAAAGAACTGTATTGATGACATTTAGCCTTCCAGACCCAAACTAAAGAACTGTATTGATGACATTTAGCCTTCCAGACCCAAACTAAAGAACTGTATTGATGACATTTAGCCTTCCAGACCCAAACTAAAGAACTGTATTGATGACATTTAGCCTTCCAGACCCAAACTAAAGAACTGTATTGATGTTGGCCAATGGTATACCATTACGAGAGATAACAGGCCATGTTGATCAAAATAACATGTTTTCTAAGTTTTCTAATTGTGTAGACTTAAATTAACTTAAGTAATGCAGCTGTTTAACAATTATTCAACTCTTCAGTGTAAAATTGCCATGCGTCTCTCAACCATTCTGTCAAACTTCACAGTGCGTTAATCGCGCGTCAAAAACCCGTTAAAAGGATTGTGAGTTAACTAGTTAATAGTGCGTTAACTTTGACAGCCCTAATATTTTTATACTTTGTTTGTCCTGTAAAGCACTTTGCGCTGCACTCGTATCATGAAAGGTGCTCTATAAATACAGTTTATTATTATTATTATAATGACAGAGGCAGGTGGTGGTTGGAAAAGGCTGTGTGTATAATAGAGGTGGTGGCAGCCAGTGATTACTCCAGATCAACACGTGGGCAGGGTTAACCCATTCTGACCTGAGATCAGATTCTAAAAAGGTCTTCTACAGCCTGACAGTTTTCCATTCTGACCTGAGATCAGATAAAAAAAAATGTCTTCTATGTCAGTCGCTCTTCTTCGATTTTTCAAAAATAGCAGACCTACAAGCTCGTAGCGCGCCACTTGGTGGCGCGCTATGAGCTTGTAGATCTGCTATTTTTCAATAGCTAAAGCATAACATGATGCTAACACCAAAATGTGTTCCCGCCCAGAATGGGTTAATTTACATTGACAAAATAGACCTTGATTAGGACACATTTAAATGGATAAAAAGAAAATCACACCTGTGTGAACTGAGTGGTGCAATTCTCCCCCCCCACCCCCCACCCACCCAACTCTCTCTCTCTCTCTCTCTCTCTCTGTCATTAGCAGGCAACAGAGCAGCACCTCTCTCTCTGTTTCTGGCGCCCCTTACTGGTACTAATAAGTCATATACTCGTGCTCATGAACACAGGCTCAGATACACAGGCATACGCACGGACATGCACTGCTGGTTGTAGGAGTGGTTGCACCACTCAAAAATCACACCTGTGTGAACTGAGTGGTGCAACTCCCCTCTCTCTCTCTCTCTCTCTGTAATTAGCACTAGGCAACAGTGCAAGACTATCTCTCTCTCTGTTTCTAGCACAACAGCGCCACCTTTGCCCCTACTGGTACTCATAGCCACACACATAGCCACACACATAGGTTAACTAACACATACTGGGCTGTATTTTGCGTGTCTTAAGTACCAGGTCTTATTCCCTATAACTTGAGTAAAAAGACCTGGAGGCGTGATCAATGCCATTTAGCTATTCTGAGTGGCCAAAGAGCATTGATCACGCCTCACAGTAGATGATTGACACAAGGGGGGGGAAATGGGTTACAAAATCGTGGGATAAAAAATATATTAAAAAAAAAAGAGACTGACTAAAACTAAAATTTAAATTTACAGCCAAAAACAACACTGCTCCTTACCCATTGTGTCTCTGCTCTGTCTCCGTTCCCATTGGTCTCCGCTCCACCGTCACAACGTCTCCAGTTGTCTGACCAGCAGCGCAGCATGCGGGGCTTCCTGCCCACCGTCAACTTCCTGGGAAAACTGGTGGAGGCGGTCCCCAACCTGCCCCAGAGCCTGGTGACCAATCACGGTGAGTTATACTCAACGTTCTTTACATGTCGTTGCCTGGTGACCAATCACGGTGAGTTATACTCAACATTTTTTACATGTCGTTGCTGTCAGGAGGAAACCTCATGCATAACTACATTTTTGAGGTTTTAGATTTCTTTTTGCCATAAATCTTTGCAAAAAAAAGTGCTTTGGACAAAACCTTTCAACTCCATTGGACCCTCAAAATGTCTGCTAAAACAGCTAACTCCACCACCTCTCTTTTATTTATTTATTTAACCAGTAAAAACCACATTGAGACTGAAGTCTCTTTTACACAGTGTGAACTTGCCAAGACAAGAGGAGAAGTATCACAACTCTGCCAGTAACAAAAAAATACAGGACAGACATAAATACAGTACCCACTACCGAAGAAGCTCAAAAGGAGAACAGGAACGTTTAGTAACGTGACTAACCAGTAAGACGCGCAAACGCGGGAAGCGAACGCAGCTCGTACATATTTGGGTTTTGGACGTATAGCTGCTTTGGGGACTCCTTATATGGTTATGGCTGAGTCATGGTGAAGTATTGATGCAACACACTCCATATTTGGACGTAGCTCCATATATGGGCACAAAGGGGACACACACACAGACAGACAGATGACAGACACACAGACAGACATGATTTGCTAGTGCAAGTGCTCACTGCAGTGCACTGCAGTGCTCACTGCGCAAGTGCTCACTGCATTCGCAATAAATATAAACTAAGCCCCCTCTCATGGAAGTAATTGACAATATATAAAGTTACACCAACTTTGATGAGGCTGTGTTGCTTTGTTTAAAAAAATAATAATTATATAAGGTTTTCCTAATTTCCTTTCATCTCCTGAAAAATGAACATTTTGGAGTTATGAGGTTTTCCTCCCGACAGACAGACAGCAGAGATGTGTGTTCTTCTGTGGTAAAGCATGGCTGCGTGCTGGAGGTCTACAGGGTCACACAACACGTCGACACGCTGGGGATGTGTTGTGAGCTTGTAGATCGGCTGTTTAGTGATTGGCTGTTTAGTAATTGGCTGTTTTGTGATTGGCTGTTTAGTAATTGCCTGTCATTAGTCATTTTAAGATGAAAGAGTGAAGTGGTCTAAACTAGCAAATAATAATAATAATAATATCTCAAACTTATATAGCGCTTTTCTGAGTACCCAAAGACGCTTTACAAATAGAATACAAGTTTTTTGAAGCATCTTCCAGAAAACATGAATGGTCTCAGGAAATGTCACACTTAAGGACAACCTTAATGCCTCAAATCTGTGATTTCTTCAGTTGGTGGTCGGCCTAAAACCGGCATCGTTTTCAGTCTTGATATTTTTACGATACGATATACGATACGATACGATACAACTTTATTGAAATGTGTTTTGTGTCCATGACGTCACCGTTCAAGATCCAGACAAGACATAATAAACACAATACATTACAAAAGATACATTGCAGGACACAACTTACAGAAGCAGACATGGAACAAGAACAATAGAACATATCCTCTTGGTTTAACCCATTCTGACCTGAGATCAGATTCTAAAAATGTCTTCTACATCCTGACAGTTTTCTGAAAAAACTATGTTTCTATATGTCAGTCGTTCTTTCGATTTTTCAAAGATAGCAGATCTACAAGCTCGTAGCGCGCCACTCGGTGGCGCGCTATGAGCTTGTAGATCTGCTATTTTTCAATAGCTAAAGCACAACATAATGCTAACACCAAAAAGGGGTTCCCGCCCCCAAAATGGGTTAAAAGCAACATGCCAGATACAGTATAGGTTCAAGGTTGTCTTTATTTGTCTCCCTTGGGGAGAACTTTGTCTTGGAGACAGAGTCACAGCTGCATACAAACAACATTATTTCTCATTTTCACAAACACCATGAAACAACATACAAAGTAGAGACATTGCACACATTTCCTTTGGTAAAGTGCAGTTTTTAGTCAATAAAGTGCATTCGGCGATCTCTGATTGAGCATTTCGATTGACAGGGGAACAAATGAGTGGTTTGTTCATGTGGTTCATGTGGTTTTGCTCATAGCGCGCCACCGAGTGGCGCGCTATGAGCTTGTAGGTCTGCTATTTTTTTTAAAGTCATGAAAATGTGGTGCAAACATTTTTAACTAAAATATTGGCTTCTGGGTGGGGGGGTCCCTGGAACAACATATTTTGTGAAGGGGGGTACATGGCCAATTACATTACATATACTGTATAATGTCTGGTGGTCCTTGACATTAAATAGTTTGAGAACCACTGGAAAAAGAGTTTTTTTCTGAAAACTGTCATGATTTAGAAGGCATTTGTGTAGAATCGTCATCAGGTCTAAAGGGGTTAATAAAATACTGAGGAGAGGGTGATTCATCCCACGACCCACCAGAGGTCCAGGAATAGTATCAGCAGTATAAAGTTTCAGAAAGACGTGAAGGAATATTTAACCCATTTAGGCTTGAAAAAAATGTCTTCTAAACAGTTTTCTGAAATACCTACGTATGTTTCTAGGCCTATATATCACTCAATATTTCATGTCAAGGACCCCAAAAATGATCTGTAATTGGCCTCCGAACCCCCATCTGAAAATATGTTGTTCCAGGGACCCTCCCCAGAAGCAAAGATTTGAGTTAAAAATGTTCGCTCTGAAAAAATATATTCCAAATTTGAGGAACATTTTCACGATTTTTCAAAAATAGCAGAGACCTACAAGCTCGTTGCTCGCCACCGTGCAAATTGAATGCACTTGGAAAATCATAATATTGCACATTGGGAATATCGGTGTCCTATACTCCTATTCCATCCCCCGTATCATTCTGGGAAATATTGAAGAAAAGAAAAGCAAGTTTGTTTTTTCAACTCAGGCACTGACGGCACCACTGTGACGTTTCCAGAATCAGAATCATACTTTATTACAAAGTGGTGAAATTCTTGTTTGTGCAGCAGAGCTCATCATTGCAGTTAAAAGAAAACCATGAATTGCATTAGAAGTACATGACTAATCTAACATGGTACAATATGTATGCATATAAAAAATAAATGATAGTGATGTAGCCTACGTGTGTATATATATAAGGTAGTCTCTACTAGAACAAGTAAAACGCAGCAAGCGAACGCAGCTCGTAATCTTTTTTTTTTTTTTTAAGATTTTTTTTTAAGTTAGGTTTTTGTGTGTGTGTTTTGTGTGTGTGTGTTTTGTGTGTGACACAGCTGCGCCCTCTGGTGGCGGGCATGTGGTGTTACAGCGTGACAGACAGACAGACAGACAGACAGACACACAGACAGACAGACAGACAGACAGATGTTCTGCTAGGTCTCATAGTTAGTGCTCACTGCGTTCGCAACAAGAGACCAATTGGTCCCAGTTCTTGTTCAGTTCAGTCTGTGCATCAAGGCACGTGCGTGCGTGCGACTGTGCGTGCGTGCGTGCGACTGTGTGTGCGTGCAAGAGTGAAATAGCGTGTCCTGTCCTATCAGGGAGATGATGATGTACTTCTTAACGCCGCCCTATAGCCCCCCCTCCCCTCCCCTCACAAAACACACACTGATTAAATCTCTCCTGTACTCCACCTGCCCTGCAGCCACTGAACTGTTCCTCACATTTATCTGTGTTATTTATTTGTCCAGTGATCAATCTGAAAAGTAGTGTGTCATCACCGCGGCGGTGTTTATCTGTCTGTAAGATGAAAGCTATATGCGTGTGTGACTGAGCACCGAGTATATATTATATACTGTACATTTGTGTGTGTTTGTGTTATGTGTGCATGACTCTTAACCAACACCCTTTTTGGTGTTAAACATTATGTTATGCTTTAGCTATTGAAAAATAGCAGATCTACAAGCTCATAGAAAAATAGCAGATCTACAAGCTCATAGAAAAATAGCAGATCTACAAGATCATAGACGTCTGGCGTGCGTGCGTGCGTGCGTGCGTGCGTGCGTGCGTGCACAGTGAAAGGTTTTCCACTTCAACCACGTTAGGAGTCATGTTTTTGCCATTTTCTTTTACAAATTGCAGCATTTCATTTTATATTCTTATATATGTGGTTATAATATATTCATGTATAGAAAACAGAAGAAGAAAAATGATTATTATAACTAAAGCTAGCAAAGTAAACTAGAATAAAAAACAGTGCAGTAGTGTACAGTATAGTGCATCCCGTGGATGCAGAGGTCGTTGTTTTATCGCGTCCCTTAAAGGAGAATTCCATACTAAAAGGCGTTCTTACCTTTCTTTGTAGAGTTACGTCCCCACCAAAGAGGTCCAGGTGTTATTTTGTGCAAAAGCTCCTTATTGGCTATTTCCCCTACCATAAGCCCTCAATGAATTGCATTGAATTGAATGGGAATTGAATGGGGCTATGGGGTGTTGTGCTAATTCGCTTATTTCCATCGCTCAAAATTATAATTTCTTTGTATACATCCTCTCTTCATAATGTAAATAATATCCCAAGCGGCACACTTTACTACTTATTTCGATGGGAATAAGCGAATTAGCACAACACCCCATAGCCCCATTCAATTCCCATTCAATGCAATGCAATTCATTGAGGGCTTATGGTAGGGAAAATAGCCAATAAGGAGCTTTTGCACAAAATAACACCTGGACCTCTTTGGTGGGGACGTAACAACTACAAAGAAAAGTAAGAAAGATAAGAAAGCATTCTAGCATGGACTTCTCCTTTAACTATAAACTGCGTTTTGGGATGCAAAATGCACCCTATTTTAATCTCTGCACCATAGCGTGTTGTCCTGGACAAACAGGCGTCCGTCCGTGTGGTTTTACTGTTATGTATTGTCAGGAGGTGTTAGGCGTCATGCACACGCACCCACACACACCCACACACGCGCACACGCACGCACGCACGCGAGCACACACACACACACACACACACACACACACACACACACACACACACACACACACACGCGCGCGCACACACAGCCCCTGCAGGGTTGCTGACGCTAGATGCGGGCAGCCAGTATTGACTGTGTGTGACCTGTCCTGTCTGAGGCCTGTCAGTCAGCGAGGCTCTGTGGGGATGTTTGCACTAATGACAGCACACACACACACACACACACACACACACACACACACACGCATGCACGCACGCACGCACACACACACACACACACACACACACACACACACACACACACACACACACACACACACACACACACACACACACACACACACACACACACACACACACACACACACACCTATAGTTGCTATCGTGATCAATTTACCATATTAGGTCGGCGGCACGCATCGACATCCTTGATTTGGTCAAACCAAACCGTCGGCTTCACGGATTGGCCAAACTGTGCGTGACGCCTGTGCATCTGAACCAATTATAAGTGAATACAGAGAACATTCCATGCTTTTACACAGCAGGACTTGACCAATAGGATACCATCCCATCGGTCAAAATAGGACTTATTCTAGTGAGTGATGTTACGCTGGGCGGAGCGTCTGAGAGGACCAGAGACAGCCGATCACAGAGCGGTGACAGTGAGACACTGTGTGTACTCCTTTGGAGGAGACCCCCGGGACGACGATGAGGAGAAGATTGATGTGAACGTCTTCAACACAAAGTCTTTGATGTGGAGGAAGTTGACCCCAGTGACACCTGGAAGAGGTTCCAAACAGGCACTACGGCCACACAGCTGTTCTGATTGAAGACACTGTCTACCTCTGGGGAGGGGGGACCTACAGAGCTCACGGCAACGTGCTTTATCCCATTCTGACCTGAGATCAGATTCATACGAGGTTTCCACTGGACACACACTGGTCTGATTAACCCATTCTGACCTGAGATCAGATTCTAAAAATGTCAGTCGTTCTTCGATTTTTCAAAAAATAGCAGACCTACAAGCTCGTAGCGCGCCACTCGGTGGCGCGCTATGAGCTTGTAGATCTGCTATTTTTCAATAGCTAAAGCATAACATGATGCTAACACCAAAACGGGTTCCCGGTCAGAATGGGTTAATGCATTTGATGTCGACGCCCACAGATGGTTCAAACCACAGGTTTCTGGGACCGTTCCAGAGGGGAGGACGTACCACTCAGCCTGTGTCTTGGGGAAGGTCATGTATATTCATGGAGGATACACTAGTGGATTCACTAATGACAAGTGTACAAGTTGGACACCACCACGATGGTCTGGACTTTAGTTAACACCAGAGGAACTCCACCTCCTGCTACAGAACGTCAATCTGCTACCATCATCGGGACAAAGATGTTTGTATTTGGAGGCTGGGGGACGTGTCAGTACTTAGTCTTCTACCAAAACCGCCAGTACTACAACGCCATCAGAGTGTTTGACACAGAGACCAACCTCTGGCTGGACACACCTTCCACACAGCTTCGTCCAGGAGGACGCGTCGATCATTCGGCCTTTACCTACAATGGGGGGCTGTACATATGTGGTGGTCGCTACAGTAACAAGTGCTTAAATGATCTGTGGAAATTCAGTCCAGAGACCTTCTCCTGGAAGGAGATTGAGCCCAAGGGGAAACGTCCACATAGGTTGAATAGGATGTGCTGTTGCATGGTCGGAGATCGTGGCATCCTCTTTGGAGGAACCAACACACCTGGTGACCTGTATGTCTTAGACTTCAGTCCTTGCCTCAAGACATTATGTAAGCTAGCAGTTATTCAGTACGGTCTGGAGAAGTCTGGACTCCCACACAACATCATGTGTGAACTGGCGGCCATGACTATAGCAAACGGCTGCTGATTGAACAAGCAAACAAATAATACTATAAAATGAAGAATAAATAACAGCGACACGTGTGGCCAATAAAAGAAGGAAATTATAACCGCAAGCAGTACAAAGACTGATTACAGTGTAGGTTTTCCCTTTCCCTTTTTTTCTCCTTTACTATGTCACTTCAGGGATACATTTCATGACCTTCCAGTAAACAAGGGGTTTTCAACTGATTTTGACCCAGGGACCACCACTGTGACTAAGAGCATCCTGGGGACCACCACTGTGACTAAGAGCAACCTGGGGACCACCACTGTGACCAAGAGCAACCTGGGGACCACCACTGTGACTAAGAGCAACCTGGGGACCACCACTGTGACTAAGAGCAACCTGGGGACCACCACTGTGACCAAGAGCAACCTGGGGACCACCACTGTGACTAAGAGCAACCTGGGGACCACCACTGTGACTAAGAGCAACCTGGGGACCACCACTGTGACTAAGAGCAACCTGGGGACCACCACTGTGACCAAGAGCAACCTGGGGACCACCACTGTGACCAAGAGCAACCTGGGGACCACCACTGTGACTAAGAGCAACCTGGGGACCACCACTGTGGACAAGAGGCTGCCTTTTTTCCCTTTATTTTTTGACGATGGGTTCTTCTCAGATTGACCCTCTCCCCTCTCCCCCCTTCCGGCTATGTGGGTCGATGACATCGTCCGACAGGCCCTGACAGAGAGAGAGAGAGGGCTAGAGTTATGGAGAGAAGAGAGGAAGGGAGGGAGCGTGTACATTAATGAGGGAGGCAGTTGGAGAGACAGATATATGAGGGATGAGTATAGGATATATAGAGGGAGTGGTAATGATTAGAGAGGGGGAGAGAGAGAGAGAGGGAGGGGGAGAGGGGGAGAGAGAGAGAGGGGGAGGGGGAGAGAGAGAGAGAGAGGGAATAGTAGTGACCAGAGTGGAAGAGAGAGAGTGTAAAGGGGAGGAGACGGATGGACGGTAGAGCTGGCGGAGGTGAGGCTACAGAATCACAAACAGAATGTAAAGAGGAGTTCGTTTCATCAGACCTCTCGGATCTCTAACGGTGTGCACGCACGCACGCACAGTACAGTATAGTGCGTGACTCTTTGATTATTTCTCTTCTTCTGCACCCCTTTTGCCTCTGCCTCTTTTCCCCCTCTTCCTCTTTCTCTCTCTCTCTCTCGCGCGCTCTCCCTCCTCCTTACACCTGATCTATAGTCATTAGTCAGGGCTGCACACAACTGTTTTTGGTCTAGTACTCAGAGGAGCACCTGGAGGAGTTTCTTGGTGCTCCTAAAATGCGGCGACCGACCCGTCTCGCCGGATAGATAAAAGAGGGACGCATGAATAACTTATAGAAAAACGATATTTATTGGACACTGGGGAGTCAATGGAGGGTATTGCAACTCTAGATTTATCCCTAGAATGGCTCTTGTTGTACATTCATCCCATTATTTAAAAAAAAATCTAAATTTGCTAAACTCTAAGTCCATGTGTGGTCCAGCCCTATGGAATGTATATTCTAATAAAAACAACTTAATACTTCCTAAGGATAACATGAGCATCAAAGCAATATTTAGATTTTTTTATTATTTTGTATTTAAATAACCGATCTACTAGCTCACAACGTGTTTTGCGACACGCTGTGAGCTTGCAGATCAGCTATTTTTTTTTTAAACATGCGACACATCGTACGGCGAAGCATACATCAGGCTTCCCTTTAGTTTTTAGCTGAGGCGACGTAGTCAGACAGTCAGACACACATGGCTCTAATAAAGGGACAGTATGTCGAGACACGGTGTTCATGTTGGGCAGCAGCAGTGCCGGTCCGCAATGCTTTAACCCATTCTGACCTGAGATCAGATTCATACGAGGTTTCCACTGGACGCACACTGGTCTGATTAACCCATTCTGACCTGAGATCAGATTTTTAAAAATGTCAAGTCGTTCTTCGATTCTTCAAAAATAGCAGACCTACAAGCTCGTAGCGCGCCACTCGGTGGCGCGCTACGAGCTTGTAGATCTGCTATTTTTCAATAGCTAAAGCATAACACGATGCTAACACCAAAACGGGTTCCCGTTCAGAATGGGTTAAACTCTTCCCACTCCACTTTGTCGGAAACTAAAACCTTAGTACCCGTAAAAAAGTCGGTGGCCGGTCGGTGCCTAGGCTGTGAGAGACGGCATCGCACACACGAGCAACCATGCTGCTCCCGCAGCCGGAAAAACAAACACAAGCACAGCGGCAAACGGGAAGAAGTGCAAAGCATCCAAAGCATGCCCTTTTACACCGCGGGGATTACAGTATAGTTTGCTATCTGAAAAACGGAGAAGACGAAACTATTTGCGTCAGGTTTTCTCAGAGGTAAACTCCTGTCCTCCTCCCACAGCAGAAAGCAGCATGGAATCCTCCCCCTTTTTGAGTAAGGACGTGCTGTGATTGGCCACAATGGCCAGTGCACTTGTGCAAGACGTGCTGTGATTATTGGCCAGTAGTCACTTTGAGTGGCAGTCGGTGGAAAATGCTCTCGCCAACATAATTTACTAGTATTCTGGGTTTCTGGCCATGATGATCATTCTGTGATGATGGCGCTTGATTGACGGCGCATTTTGAATTTTTGACGACGCATGCGCGCTGGGCGCAGTGCTTATATGCAGCCCTGTCTATAGTTCTATAGTTCTTCCTTCTCATCGCCCTGTCATTAATTCTCACCTCTCCTCTCTCCCTCCATCTCTCTTCCGATCTCTGTTATCCTTCTCTCCTCATCTCCTCTCCTCTCTCCCAGTCTCTGTTTGCTCTCTCTCAGTCAGTATGCAGTCAGTATGAGTCTCACATATTTAGGTTTTAATCAAACATTTCCTGGAGGCGTTTGGTTCTGATCCACTTCACCGAACAGCACGGCCTGAGTTTATTTCCCTTGTTCAGTCTATAACTCCTCTCTCTCTCTCTCTCTCTCTCTCTCTCTCTCTCTCCTCTCTCTTCTCCCTGTCCTCTAGCTCTTTCTCTGATCCTTCAGTGTCCCCTCCCTCCCTCCTTCACTCATTAACCCATTATGACCTGAGATCAGATTCATACGAGGTTTCCACTGGACACACACTGGTCTGATTAACCCATTCTGACCTGAGATCAGATTTATACGAGGTTTCCACTGGACACACACTGGTCTGATTAAATTCAAGCTCCGCCCGTCCTGAGAGCATCCTGTACTGTACCATGTGTTAACCCATTCTGACCTGAGATCAGATTCTAAAAAA
>NC_137872.1:3989663-4002163 GCF_963924005.1 Protomyctophum bolini
CAAATGCGGAAGTGCACCCAGAGTGCACCTGGGCTTTACATTGGGCGCTCGGTTGCACGGGGTTTCCTCGTCAAGAATCCACGGGTCCGCCTGCAGTCCTTCCTCTTACCACTAGGGCCCAGCGCTTCAACATTGGAGTGCATAGCTGGCCCCTTGGTTCTATGTGAACAGGAACCAGACAACGACCACCACCACATATCAGGTCAGGTCATATCGTATCTGTGAAATGTCTGACGGATATGCGCCGATATGAAGAAAAAAAACCGATATGTGCCGATATAAATAAAAAGAGGGAAAAAAAACCATGTTGCTGGTCTGGTTTTTAAAACCTAATGTAATGCAGAGTTCCTACACAAATGATGGAATTATATTTTTTGTAATTTCCAGGTCTGGATAAGTATGGAATTAAGTCCGGCGCCTTGGCTTTCTCACAATGAACAGCGTCACAAATAACATTGTGACAAATGCTTATCTGAACATTTACTAGTTACGCAGTGATAGTAATTATTAGAAAAGGAAAACTATGCATACTGCATATGGAAAACATCATTTTAATGTCTGCGTTCATTGTCATGTCCACACAGTGAATTAATGAGGCTTCACAGGTGCTGCGAAGATGCATTTTTTATTTTAATTGACTCATTTTCCGTTCTCATTTAGAAAAGAGATTCATGGGGTGAACAATATATTAAAAAAATCAATCTATTAAGGGGAAATAATGAGTACCATTTCAGTTAGATTACTTTATTTGTTAAACAGTGCTGACCAGTGTTGGGACCGTTACTTTTAAAAAGTAACTAGTTACAGTTACTAGTTACATCATTTCAAAAGTAACTTAGTTACTTTACTGTTACTTAAACCAAAAAGTAAAGCGTTACTTCGAAAAGTAACTTTTTCATTACTTTTCGGCTCGGCTCGCCGGTGCCGGTTCCGGCGAGCCGCCCCGCATCCAAAACACTTGGTGGAGAAAATATGCTATTTCCGTGCTCAGACCCAGGGGCACGGGGACACAGCCAGCCAACCAGGGACACACATAGTTGTCTATAATAGAGTGGTTGCACCACTCAAAAAGAAAAACGGGCTCCCACTTCCAGGCCATTCATTCATGCCTTCAGTTCAGTACAGTGATAATAATATACCAATAGCAGGGGGGACTGGTGGTGATGATGCTATGTAGGCCTATCAATACATATTTATAGCAAACAACTAAATACAAGTAGGCTACAACCAACAACATGATGGTTCCAGTTACACTGCTCCAGTAAATATGTTGTATACTGTGCAGATAGGCTGAGATAGCTGCTCTTATTGGTGGTGGTGGCAATACTAATTTGAGTCTGGATTTATAAACAAAGTAAGACCAAAACCAGAATTAATATTTGATAATCAAACACACACGCGCAAAGTCTCTTTCAGTATCTGTCCGTCTCTCTCTCGCTCAAAAGTAGCTACTAGCTAGGCTTCACACACACACACACGAACGCACACGCGCAGCCTCTTTCAGTGTGTCTCTCTCTCTCTCTCTCTCTCTCTCTCTCTCTCTCTCTCTCTCTCTCTCTCTCTCTCTCACACATGATGTGCATACACGGCGCACACGACACACACACACACGCGCGACCGACATAAACAAACCGTTTGTTTAGCCGGTGGGAATGGGATCATCATAATTTGCTGGGACTTAACTTACTTTGACTGTACTTTGTGCTGGATTGGAGCAGTTGAAGGAAATAAGGAGGAATATAGCCATTTGCGATATGGGCGCCGCCATGACACTAGTCAGAGTAAACAAACTTGCGCATCACCACGTGTAGTACACACACACACACGCACACACAAACGCACACACACTCCTCCTCCTCCCCCGCAAGGCAAGCGTGACAGTTCTTCTCATTCTCCCCCGATCGAGACTACATGAAAAATAACGGAAGAGTAACGGAATAACGCACCATGTAGTAACGGTAACAAGTTACTGAATTTAAAAAAATAAAGCGTTACAGCAACCGTTACTGCCGAACGTAACGGCGTTACTGTAACGCGTTATTTATGTTACGTTACGTCCCAACACTGGTGCTGACACAAGTACATGTTACGTTTTACTTTACCATCAACCAATGAAGCAGTAGTCAGTAGACTTTAGTCCTTTTCTCTAGCCCATTCTGACCTGAGATCAGATTCTAAAAATGTCTTTTGCATCCTGACAGTTTTCATTCTGACCTGAGATCAGATTCTAAAAATGTCTTCTACATCCTGACGGTTTTCTGAAAAAGCCATGTTTCTATGTCAGTCGTTCTTCGATTTTTCAAAAATAGCCGACCTACAAGCTCGTAGCGCGCCACTCGGTGGCGCGCTATGAGCTTGTAGATCTGCTATTTTTCAACAGCTAAAGCATAACATGACGCTAACACCCAAAGGGGTTCCCGCCCAAAATGGGCTAGTTCACTGGTGAATCGCTGCCATGTTTTTTATTCTCTAGATAAGGGTGCCATCATGTCAACATACATTTTAATGACACCACATACAAAATCCCAACGTGATTGTCCACGAATATAACCCCCCCCCCCCTCCCCCCCATTTCTTCTCCTCACATTGTTATAATGATAATTAGACTCGGAGCAATAATCCACCTACAGTATATCTCCCAGACTCCCTCAACAGTTCAGAGTTTTATAATGAATGTAGAATTAATATGTGCAGGATGTAATTTACATACAAATGTGAGGGACTTCATTTATTTGCCTTTATAAATACTGTAGTTTATTTTAAACCCCAAAATCCTCTCTCTCTCTCTCTCTCTCTCTCTCTCTCTCTCTCACACTCTCTCTCTCTCTCTCTCTCTCTCTCTCACACTTATGCCAGGGTGCCAGTGAATTGATCACCCTCCTTTGTGCCAATGTTGGTTAACCCATTAAGGTCTGACGTAGCAGATCTGCAATGCGTCGCATCGCGATCTTGCAGATCTGCTATTTTCAAATGGTCGAAGAGCTGAAGTGGTTAATGTATGTTTTGTAATAACAATCAAAATCCACAAAGTAACTATAGTATTAGTAACTAAAAGTTTTCAAATATAAAGTAAAGTACAAAGTTAAAATACAATATTTGGAACCAATAAGAGTATTAAGTAAAAGTATTGTAAGTAAAGTACAAACACCTCACAATTTGACTTACCGGTAATAAGTACAGTATGAGGGCATACTGTATTTCCGAGTATAAATAAAGGTGAGAAAGAAAGAAAGAAAGAAACTTGAGTCAAATGTACTTCGTTACCTCAACACACCACTGTTCTTTTATGATGTATCACCACCGTGTATTTTGGTCTCGCTTACTTACTGTAAATCGCTCTGGATTTCATAGAGCGTCTTGCTTAAAATGCCTATAAATTGTGAAAGGAAAGCAAAGGTGTTTACCCAGGGTAACTGGACTAAGCTCAAGAACTTGTTCACAGCCAGGCCCTGCTCATAGAACATTTCATGGTAGAGAGGTTCAATGCCTTGTCCAATAAGGGCACTTCATCAGCGGTGGTAATTTTAACGTGCCGGTCCGGGGGGGGATACGAACTATAGCGACCTTCCCGATATCAAGACCGCTCCGCAAAAACCGTTCGGCCACAAACGCTGCCTCTGAAATGAATGACTTCATCTTCTTCTTCTTCCAGGTCTGCTGAAGCAGCTGGTCCGTCTGGCGGAGGCCGCGGCGGTCCTCATGAACACCACCAGTGATCAGATAGCCGGAGATACCGCCCACCACAACCACCCCAGCCTCCACCCTAGCAGCAACCACCCCAGCCTCCACCCTAGCAGCAACCACCCCAGCCTCCACCCTAGCAACGCCGCCGACGACATCAACAGCAGCAGCAGCAGCAGCCGGATCCTCGGTCCAAACCAAGGGCAACAACAACACGGTCTGGGCACGGAGCGCTGCCCGCTGCCACTCATTCTGAAAAAGGTCCGTCTCTCTCTCTCTCTCTCTCTTTGCAAACATCCTGCTCCACACTCTTCCTTCCCAGGGTCCCCCCGTCCGCGCGCCATCATGAAAGGGGTGTAATCCTCCTGGATTAGCGCCTGTTTGAACGTGGGATTCATGGCGGATTATCGAAAACGGGGGGGGAAATATTTGAGGCTTCCTCGTCTGGGAAAAGCGATGCGTGTCGCGTTACGGGGTCAGTTTAAGCCGTTAAGGACTGGAACGCATCCGTCTTATCGTAGCTTTCAAACCACATTGACCATTGTTTTAAAACGTTATAGCTATTGAAAAGTAGCAGATCTACAAGCTCATCGGTGCCACGCTATGAGCTTGTTAGAGCTCATAGCTATTTCATGTCCTTGACATGAAATGGTTTTGAGAACCACTGACATAGAAACATTTTGTTAATGGGTTGCGGTGGCTCAGGGGTAGGGAGTGGCTGGATGGTAACCGCAAAGGTTGCCAGGTTGAACCCTGTGGGCTCCCCTCAGAGTTAGTGTCGAAGTGTCCTTGAGCAAGACACTGAACCCCTAATTGCTCCCGATGTGCTGGTTGGTGCCTTGCATGGTTTCCGCCGCCATCGGTGTATGAATGTGTGTGTGTGTCAATGTAATGCACAATCTATGTAAAGCGCCTTGGCTAAAGGCGCTATTATAAATGCACCATTTACCATTTGTAGAATCTGGGCCTCAGTCCTAAATGGGTTAACGGTTTCATATCGACGACTCGGATCTTGGCTCGCTGCTGTTTGGGTTGTTTTAAGGAGAGGCTTTTAACAACTGTGTGAGCAGTTCACTGAGTTGGCAGTGCATTGTGTTTACTTACGGGGGGTCTGGGGCGGGGTGGGGGGGGGGTCTACACTGGGGACGGGACGGAACCGTGTGCAGCTACGCCGACAATACGTCTGTCTACTGTAGGTGGCTGCACCGACAGTACGTCTGTCTACTGTAGGTGGCTGCACCGACAATACGTCTGTCTACTGTAGGTGGCTGCACCGTCAATACGTCTGTCTACTGTAGGTGGCTGCACCGACAATACGTCTGTCTACTGTAGGTGGCTGCACCGACAGTACGTCTGTCTACTGTAGGTGGCTGCACCGACAATACGTCTGTCTACTGTAGGTGGCTGCACCGACAGTACGTCTGTCTACTGTAGGTGGCTGCACCGACAATACGTCTGTCTACTGTAGGTGGCTGCACCGTCAATACGTCTGTCTACTGTAGGTGGCTGCACCGACAATACGTCTGTCTACTGTACGTGGCTGCACCGACAATACGTCTGTCTCGCGGGGAGTTCCGCATTTACAGTTTTTGAACGGTGCAACCATTCAAAGGAACAGCAATGTCCGTCCCTGGTGGTGTCCCTGTGTACCAATGTTTAGGGCACCAATGTTTAGGGCACCAATAGGGGCAATAGTGATGCTGTTGTGCTAGAAACAGAGAGGAGGGAGGGCAGAATCCATTTTGCTCATAGCGCGGCACCGAGTGCCGCGCTACGAGCTTGTAGGTCTGCTTTTTTATCGTGAAAATGTTGTGCAAATCTTTGAAGATATTCTTTCAGAGTGAACGTTTTTAACTCAAATCTTTGCTTCTGTGGGGGGGGGGGGGGGGGGTTCCTGGAACAACATATTTTCACATGGGGGTCGGCGGCCAATTACTATATATTTGTGGGGGTCCTTGACATGAATATGTTTGAGAACCACTGACATGGAAACATAAGTTTTTCATAAAAGGATTCAAAAGACATTTGTAGAATGTGGTGGGCTTTTTTGAGGTTTGGGGACTATTGATTGATTCAGCATGAAGACTAAAGCATTCTAAATGCATATACGCATTGGCTTGATCACTGGTACGTCACCCTCCGAGCTGACATGGAAATGAGCAGACTGTACGACCAAAGTCACGGCCAAATAGTGAATTATACACCGAACGTGGGAATGGTCATGAATGTATCACTATCAAAATATGAGCGTTGTGAATCTGGCCCCAGGATATTAATTCACGCATCTGGGTATAAGAGAGATGCCCAATGGATATATTCAGTCTCCATACATGGAGATATCGGACACATCATACAAACTTATCCAATCTGTCTAATATTACAATCTCCATATTTGGCCCGGGCTGACCTAGAGCTCCATATTTGAGAGACATCTAGTGTTGACATCAGGTCAATATAGAACTCCATATATGGATATAGACGACTGGCACCGTCATCGTGACAAGCATCCAGCCAAGCCCTATATAAAGAGTCTATATTCTATATTCTATGAGGCAGAATATTTGGCCTTTATCCCAGATATTGTTGTTGTGTCATAAATCCAGACATCCCAGTTACAGTATAGGTTCTCATACGAACAGCATGGCCGATTTGGACACTATGGCATGTGGTCTGGTCTCTGGCCAGAAGGAAGCGGTTCCCCTGAAAGCCATCGATGTGGAGGTGGAGGTGAGAGACCACGTGGCCACAGTGACCTCCACCCTGCAGTACGAGAACCAGGAGGAGAGCCCCATAGAGGCCGTCTTTGTCTTCCCTCTTCCGGGCGACGCCGCCGTCTGTCATTTCAGCGCGAGGATCGGACAGTCCGAGGTCGTGGCCGAGGTGAAGGAGAAACGGGAGGCTCGCCAGGAGTACGACGACGCACTGAGCTCGGGCGAGCAGGCCTTCCTGCTGGAGGAGAGCGAGCAGAGCCGCGACGTGTTCGCCATGAGCGTGGGCAGTCTGCCTCCGGGGGAGAGCGCCTCCGTCAGGCTGCAGTACGTCATTGAGCTGGCCGTGGAGGCTGACGACGGGCTGAGATTCTGCCTGCCCGCGGTGCTCAACCCCCGCTACCGACCTCGTGGAAGTGGAGGGAGCGCTCCGCCACAGGTGACCTCTGTTCCAGCTCCACTGGTGCCCTACAGTCTGTCCTTCACTGCCCGAGTGACCTCTCCTCGACCCATCTCTAGAGTAGAGTCCAACTGTTCCCTGGACCCGCTGCAGTACCTCAACACGGAGCACACTCGGGCCACGGTCCGACTCGGCGACGGGCACAAGTTTGACAGAGACGTGGAACTGTTGGTCTATTATAAAGACGCCCACCGGCCCGCTGCCGTCGTAGAGGCAGGAATGGATTCCGCCGAGCCTGGCTCTCTGATGGGTGACCCGGTGATCATGTTGAGCCTGTACCCCGAGTTCCCCCAAGCTGTGATGTCATCGCTGGCTTCACGTGGAGAGTTTCTGTTTTTAGTGGATCGTTCTGGCAGCATGCGTAATGCGGGTCGCATGGGCAGCGCCAGGGACACACTGATACTGCTGCTGAAAAGCTTGCCAATGGGCTGCTGCTTCAACATCTTTGGCTTTGGAAGTCGCTATGTCCAGCTCTTTCCTGCGAGTGTGGAGTACAGCCAGACCACCGTGGATGTAGCTCTGAAGAAAGTCAAGACCATGTCTGCTGATCTGGGCGGGACGGAAATCCTAAAGCCTCTCGGACACATCTACGGGCAGCCCTGCGTTCTCAATCAGCCCAGACAGCTCTTTGTCTTTACTGACGGCGAGGTGCAGAATACCGAGGAGGTGCTAAATCTGGTGAGAAGAAACGCAGGTTCTCACAGGTGCTTCACTTTCGGCATCGGGGAGGGGGCCAGCTCTGCTCTCGTCACTGGGATGGCCAAGCAGGGAGGAGGTCACGCCCAGTTCGTCACAGGAGCGGAGAGGTTGCAGCCCAAAGTGATGCAGTCCCTTCGCTTTGCCCTGCAGCCAACTGTGGTCAATATTTCCGTTTCGTGGGACCTGCCAAAGGGAGTGTCTGTAACACCTCTGTCTCCGCCGATCACGACCCTTTACCACGGCCAACGGTCGCTCATTTACGCCCAGCTCACTGGAAAGAATTCGGGGGCTAGTGAAGGCCGCGTGACGGTGAAGTACAGCCTGGCGGGTCAACCTTCTGAGAATAAACTCCGCTTCGGTCTCAAAACTAAGGACACTGGATTGACAGTCCACAGGTTGGGGGCTCGGAGCCTGATTCGCTCCCTGGAGTTGGAGCAGAGAGAGCCGGAGGAGCAGGAGGTGTGGGAGCAGGGGGAGGGGGATGATGAGGATGAGGAGGAGGATGAGGAGGATGAGGGGGAGCAGCAGCACGATGACGCTGTGAAGAAGAGGGTGGTGGAACTCAGCGTCCAATCGGGCGTGAGCAGTGCCTTCACTGCCTTCGTCGCCATCAACAGAGGAAGTGGGGAAGCCGTGCGAGGACCTCTGCTACGCAGAAATGTTCCAGTACCAACAAACACGATGCAAGATGTCGTAGATGGTCCAAATGGATCATGGCGCGGTCCACCGCGGCGCTGCAGAGCTCAAAGTTCTAGCCGCTTTATGGAACGGTTGCGTAACCTTGAACCCGGTTCCAGCCGCGGTTACAGCCACGGCAGGCCGATGCAGGCAGCCCAGGCTATAGACCCATTGCTCCAGGTGATCACCCTCCAGAAGGCTTCTGGATTCTGGACCGTAGTTCCAGAGCTGACCACTGTGCTGGGGAAGACTCGGGAGGAGCTGGACAAGTCAAAGCCTCCACCAGTGACCGGGGACGTTTGGGCCACAGTTTTGGCTCTGATCTGGCTCCATGGCTTCAAGACGGAAGCCCGGGATGAGTGGGAGCTTGTGGCTATGAAGGCAGTGTCCTGGGTTGGTGCTCAGAAGGTGGGCTGCATGACCGAGTGTGTGGAGGCTGGGAATACCTTGTTGGGCTGCACGGTGCAGACAGAAGACCTGGGGCTCTGAGAGGCTCATCCTACCTCGCTCCTCCTTGCCTATCCACCTGCCGCTATAGAGCGTCGCAGTCCCGCCCCCCTCGAGAGACCCGGAAAATAAATCCCTGTTCATTTTCCTCATAGACTTTTCAGAAAGTATTTATTTAAAGACGTTTACGCCGCGGACAAAGGCAACTCTTGTCGTGACAAATCATGACAACAAACACAATTTTTCAGGCCAAACAAAGAATTAGAAAGTAGAAAAAACGGCAGGTTTTAACAATTTTTTTGTTGTTTTTCTTCTTCTGTCATGAGTTGGCTTCGTACGACGCTTAAAAGGTCTTTAAATAAATACGTTTTGAAATGCCTATGGGAAAAATGCATTGGGATTCATTTCCTGGGCAGGTTAAGGGGGCAGGTTATTATAGTTGACGAAAACAAAAAAAATTATAAGCTTAATAAGTAACTGAATATTCATTTTTTAAATTGCTGTTTTGAATAACCCATCATTCAATGATTCATTGTCTTTATGTAATTGGTGTGCCCATACCCGAGGCAGGGTTGGCGAAAGGGCCTTTCTTTGTGGAGTTTGCATGTTCTCCCCGTGTACCCTAGAGTAGGTACCCTCACATGTTCTCCTCGTGTCCCCTAGGGTAGGTACCCTCACATGTTCTCCCCGTGTCCCCTAGGGTAGGTACCCTCACATGTTCTCCCCGTGTCCCCTAGGGTAGGTACCCTCACATGTTCTCCCCGTGTCCCCTAGGCTAGGTACCCTCACATGTTCTCCCCATGTCCCCTAGGGTAGGTACCCTCACATGTTCTCCTCGTGTCCCCTAGGCTAGGTACCCTCACATGTTCAAAAACTTGATTAGACAATCGATAATTTCGTCTTGTCCTTGGAAGAAATGTCTCTGAAACAACCAGTGATTTCATTTGATTTAATGACGTTACTTTCACGTATAATGAGAAGGAAGTTAATTTGTACGGTTCAACCTCACGAGCGAATGCTATCAAAACTCAAGGCAAGGATATTATAAAACCTTTGCAGAGGAGGACAGAGAAGGACCTTAAAGTGAGGAAGGCACTTGCCTGGCGAGCTCTTAACGGTATGACCAGTGTGTGGAAATCCAACCTCCCCCGACACATCAGGATCAGTTTCTTCTCTGCTACCGTGGAGTCCGTCCTCCTCTATGGCTGTGAATGCTGGACACTTACACAAGCCCTACAGAAATCCCTGGACGGGTGCTACACCAGAATGTTACGTGTGGTACTGAACATCAACCAGGATGAGCACATCACCAACAAGCGTCTGTACGGGGCATTACCAAGTGTATAAGAGAAGATAGCAGTAAGGCAGGATGAGACTAGCTGGCCACTGCCACCGACATCAAGATCTCCCGGCCAAAAAGCTTGTACTGTGGGAACCAACACACAGGCATCGATCGAGAGGACGTCCCACACCTACCTACGTGGACGTACTAAAGAAAGATGCTGGTGCAGAAAGCACAAAGGAGCTGGCCAGATGTATGGAGAACCGAGATGACTGGAGACGACGATGGCAAAAAAATCCACTGAACTGAGTGATGCAACTCCGTGTGGGGGTCCCTGGGGGGTCCCCAGAACTTCCACATGAACGCGCCCAGGGTGCCGGCCCGGTTCCGGCGAGCTGCCCCGCGTCCGTAACGGTTGATGGATGACAGAGTTACTGGGTGGGGGGTCCCCAGGGGGTCCCTCTACTGTACTGTACTGTACTGTACTGTACTGTACTGTACTGTCACACCCAAACTCATCATATAAACATTAAACAGTTAATATGTGTTTGTGTTAGGCTGCGCAACAGTGCACTTGGTTGTGAAAACAAACCAAATGCTATTTTCGTGCTCGGACACAGCCAGCCAGGGACACACTTACTACTTACTACTCCGTATACGAGTTGCACCACTCTAAAATAAAAATAAAATCAATTCAACCAACTCAATTCAACAAACTGATCCCATTGCAGTACACGGATGGATCCTGGCCTTTAGGAACCCCATCATGTAGAATCACACTGAATCTTTCCCCTCACACGGTGGGATCCTGGCCTTTGGGAACCTGCATGAGATGTAGAATCACACTGAATCTTTCCCCTCACACGGTGGGATCCTGGCCTTTAGGAACCCCATCATGTAGAATCACACTGAATCTTTCCCCTCGCACGGTGGGATCCTGGCCTTTAGGAACCCCATCATGTAGAATCACACTGAATCTTTCCCCTCGCACGGTGGGATCCTGGCCTTTAGGGAACCCCATCATGTAGAATCACACTGAATCTTTCCCCTCACACGGTGGGATCCTGGCCTTTGGGGAACCCCATCATGTAGATCACACTGAATCTTTCCCCTCACACGGTGGGATCCTGGCCTTTAGGAACCCCATCATGTAGAATCACACTGAATCTTTCCCCTCACACGGTGGGATCCTGGCCTTTGGGAACCCATTAGATGTAGAATCACACTGAATCTTTCCCCTCACACGGTGGGATCCTGGCCTTTGGGGAACCCCATCATGTAGAATCACACTGAATCTTTCCCCTCACACGGTGGGATCCTGGCCTTTAGGGAACCTGCATGAGATGTAGAATCACACTGAATCTTTCCCCTCACACGGTGGGATCCTGGCCTTTGGGAACCCCATCATGTAGGATCACACTGAATCTTTCCCCTCACACGGTGGGATCCTGGCCTTTAGGAACCCCATCATGTAGATCACACTGAATCTTTCCCCTCACACGGTGGGATCCTGGCCTTTGGGAACCTGCATGAGATGTAGAATCACACTGAATCTTTCCCCTCACACGGTGGGATCCTGGCCTTTGGGAACCTGCATGAGATGTAGGATCACACTGAATCTTTCCCCTCACACGGTGGGATCCTGGCCTTTGGGAACCTGCATGAGATGTAGGATCACACTGAATCTTTCCCCTCACACGGTGGGATCCTGGCCTTTGGGAACCTGCATGAGATGTAGAATCACACTGAATCTTTCCCCTCACACGGTTGGATCCTGGCCTTTGGGAACCCCATCATGTAGAATCACACTGAATCTTTCCCCTCACACGGTGGGATCCTGGCCTTTAGGAACCTGCATGAGATGTAGAATCACACTGAATCTTTCCCCTCACACGGTGGGATCCTGGCCTTTAGGAACCTGCATGAGATGTAGAATCACACTGAATCTTTCCCCTCACACGGTGGGATCCTGGCCTTTGGGAACCTGCATGAGATGTAGAATCACACTGAATCTTTCCCCTCACACGGTTTTGGATCCTGGCCTTTGTGTGTTCTCTTCTTCCCAGCTGCTGGTGAGCGGCGAGGAGACGTTGCAGGTGGCCAGCGTTCAGTGCATGGCCCGGGTCCTGGTCCATTCCCCCTCTCAGTACTGTAGCGCCTTCATACTGGCTGACATACCTGGTGAGTTAGACGCACGCACACGCACACACACACACGCACACGCGCACGCACGCGCACACGCACGCACGCACACACAATTCAATTCAATTCAAAGGGCTTTATTGGCATGAGAAAACATACGTTTTTTGCCAAAGCAGAAAGAACAATACAACAATACAGCAATACAATCAAAACAAAGATTACGTACATTTGAAGGTCAGAATCTTCAATAGATCAACTTCTATGTACCGAGATCACTCGATGCAGGTATAGTGCAGGAATATACACAATGATTAGTCTTTAGGGTGGTTGTGTTCCATTTGATATCCTTCTCCTATCACAGCAACTCACAAATCTTGCTGCTGTGTTTGCCCATTGTTGTACT
>NC_137872.1:4004663-4039663 GCF_963924005.1 Protomyctophum bolini
ACAGGGTTTCTGTTTGAGCGTGTGTCCAGCACCAGTGAGGTTCTGCTGTGGTTCTGTCTCTCCCCCTCACAGGGTTTCTGTTTGAGCGTGTGTCCAGCACCAGTGAGGTTCTGCTGTGGTTCTGTCTCTCTCCCTCACAGGGTTTCTGTTTGAGCGTGTGTCCAGCACCAGTGAGGTTCTGCTGTGGTTCTGTCTCTCTCCCTCACAGGGTTTCTGTTTGAGCGTGTGTCCAGCACCAGTGAGGTTCTGCTGTGGTTCTGTCTCTCTCCCTCACAGGGTTTCTGTTTGAGCGTGTGTCCAGCACCAGTGAGGTTCTGCTGTGGTTCTGTCTCTCTCCCTCACAGGGTTTCTGTTTGAGCGTGTGTCCAGCACCAGTGAGGTTCTGCTGTGGTTCTGTCTCTCTCCCTCACAGGGTTTCTGTTTGAGCGTGTGTCCAGCACCAGTGAGGTTCTGCTGTGGTTCTGTCTCTCTCCCTCACAGGGTTTCTGTTTGAGCGTGTGTCCAGCACCAGTGAGGTTCTGCTGTGGTTCTGTCTCTCCCCCTCACAGGGTTTCTGTTTGAGCGTGTGTCCAGCACCAGTGAGGTTCTGCTGTGGTTCTGTCTCCCCCTCACAGGGTTTCTGTTTGAGCGTGTGTCCAGCACCAGTGAGGTTCTGCTGTGGTTCTGTCTCTCTCCCTCACAGGGTTTCTGTTTGAGCGTGTGTCCAGCACCAGTGAGGTTCTGCTGTGGTTCTGTCTCTCTCCCTCACAGGGTTTCTGTTTGAGCGTGTGTCCAGCACCAGTGAGGTTCTGCTGTGGTTCTGTCTCTCTCCCTCACAGGGTTTCTGTTTGAGCGTGTGTCCAGCACCAGTGAGGTTCTGCTGTGGTTCTGTCTCTCTCCCTCACAGGGTTTCTGTTTGAGCGTGTGTCCAGCACCAGTGAGGTTCTGCTGTGGTTCTGTCTCTCTCCCTCACAGGGTTTCTGTTTGAGCGTGTGTCCAGCACCAGTGAGGTTCTGCTGTGGTCCGTCTACAACGTTCTGCTGCTTCTACTGCAGGAGCCGCTCTTCTTCTCCCAGTGTCACTCTGTCTACGGTCAGAGAGCAATTACACGTCTTACATTGTGTGTGGGTGTGTGCGTGGGTGTGTGTGCGTGTGTGTGTGTGTGTGTGCGCGTGTGCGTGTGTGTGTGTGTGTGTGCACGTGTGCGTGCAAATGCAAATCTCTATAATAAGAAAAGAGAAATAATAAGAAATGAGAAATTAAAAATAAGAAGAAATAAGAAAAAAAAGAAAGAAAAAAGGAAAAAAATAGAAAAAAAATAAAAATCTACAATCTCTAAGAGCTTGTAGATCTGCTATTTTTTGAGTGGTGCAACCACTCCAAGGAACACGAATGTCCGTGTTCACCTATGTACCTGTGTGGCCATGAGCACCAGTATATGACTAGTGTGACTAGAGTGATAGTATTAGTGCTGCACTGTTGCCTGCTAATGAGAGAGAGGAGAGGAGGGGGGGGGGGGGGGGAGAGGGGAGTTGGAACACTCAGTTCACACGGGTGTGATTTTTAAAAATGATTCACACTTCTGTCCATGTGTTTATTTATGCATGCGTGTTTGAATGGGGCTGCATTTTTGTGTGCATCTATGCAGGCATGAGCCCTTATAACCTCATAACCATGCATAACAGCCTTTATATGATAGAGCATCTATTTATGTTAGAACACTCAGATCTTCATCCACTCTTCTATTAAAATGACCCAAAGCTCAACACAAGAACACCGGTGAGGCCGCTTTCTGGGTCTATGGCCCCAAGTTGTGGAACACCCTACCACTGCACCTTAAAAGGGCTTTCTGGGTCTATGGCCCCAAGTTGTGGAACACCCTACCACTGCACCTTAAAAGGGCTTTCTGGGTCTATGGCCCCAAGTTGTGGAACACCCTACCACTGCACCTTAAAAAGGGCTTTCTGGGTCTATGGCCCCAAGTTGTGGAACACCCTACCATTGCACCTTAAAAGGGCTTTCTGGGTCTATGGCCCCAAGTTGTGGAACACCCTACCACTGCACCTTAAAAAGGGCTTTCTGGGTCTATGGCCCCAAGTTGTGGAACACCCTACCACTGCACCTTAAAAGGGCTTTCTGGGTCTATGGCCCCAAGTTGTGGAACACCCTACCACTGCACCTTAAAAGGGCTTTCTGGGTCTATGGCCCCAAGTTGTGGAACACACTACCACTGCACCTTAAAAGGGCTTTCTGGGTCTATGGCCCCAAGTTGTGGAACACCCTACCACTGCACCTTAAAAGGGCTTTCTGGGTCTATGGCCCCAAGTTGTGGAACACCCTACCACTGCACCTTAAAAGGGCTTTCTGGGTCTATGGCCCCAAGTTGTGGAACACCCTACCACTGCACCTTAAAAGGGCGACCTCCCTTGATGTTTTTAAGAGCAAGCTGAAAACTTATTTTTTCAACTTGGCATTTGTTTAGTTTTATCTTGTGTTCTGGTACAAAATTTCCTTACCATTTTTAATGTTCTAGTTTTGTATTGCTATTTTTATTTGCTAATTGTATATACTGTGTATTGTAATGATTGATGATACATTTGTTTCCGGCATTCCGCTGCTTGTTATTATTATTATTTTTTTTACATTATTTTATTTTAATGTGAAGCACTTTGAGTTGCATTTTATGTATGAAAATGTGCTATATAAATAAAGTTTATTATTATTATGTGTGTCCATATGTGTTTACTGTGCGCGTGTTTGTGTGCACCAGGTATCGAGTCTCTGGTGCGCAGTCTGAAGGGGACTCTGAGGCTCACCAACCTGGAGGTCCAGAGGGAAGGCCTGCTGCTGCTCACTGAGATCCTGGAGAGGTACAGTAACAGTACAGTACAGTACAGTACAGTACAGTACAGTACAGTACAGTACAGTACAGTGCAGTGCAGTACAGTACAGTACAGCACAGCACAGCACAGCACAGTACAGTACAGTACAGCACACAGGGGTCTGCAACCTTTTTCACATCAAGTGCCATGTTTGTATCATTTCCGTGATAGTCAGTGTGCCATAATTATATATTTATGACACCACATCAACATTAAATATTCCCAACTGATTTTGATTGTCCATATAGATAGGATACACATAACAAGCTTAGAAATATTTTTGATGATCATTAAACTCAGAGCATTAACCCACCTACTGTAATCCCTCCCCAGCCATGAGTTAGGAGTTTGAATGAATGTACAATTATGTGCAGGATGTAAATTATCGTGTAATTTGTAGATGTGAATAGACTTAATTTAACTGACTACACTTTTTTTTTGGATTATTTAATTTTAAAATAAAAACCTTCTCTCTCTCTCACTAATGCCAGTGTGCCAGTGTTGGCACCCGTGCCTAAGGTTGCCTACCCCTGCAGTACAGTACAGTACAGTACAGTACTGTACTGTACAGTACTGTACAGTACAGTACAGTACAGTACAGTACAGTACAGTAACAGTACAGCATGGTCTGTCTGTCACGTCAACTGTCAACCTAGTACACAGTGTAAAGTCCACAGAAGAATATTAAAGTACACCAAAAGTAGAAAGTACTCATTGTTGCAGAATTAAATTCACAAGTTTTCAAATGTATATAAAACGTCTTTTTGAAAATAGCAGATCTACAACAAGCTACACTTGTAGATCGGCTATTTTCAAATGGCCCGAAATAACATGAACGAAGAGCGAAGCGTACGGTGGCCTTTATCCCATTCTGAACGGGAACCCATTATGGTGTTCAGCATCATGTTATGCTTTAGCTATTGAAAAATAGCAGATCTACAAGCTCATAGCGCGCCACCAAGTGGCGCGCTATGAGCTTGTAGGTCTGCTATTTTTTGAAAAATCGAAGAACGACTGACATTTTTTAGAATCTGATCTCAGGTCAGAATGGGTTCATCAGACCAGTGTGTGTCCAGTTGGAAACCTCGTATGAATCTGATCTCAGGTCAGAATGGGTTATAGTCCCGCTCAAAAATATAAAAAAGGAAAAAAAATCTGAATATTCTTCTCGCCCTGATATCATTGAAGATGCGCTATAGGATGTGAGGACACGTCATTGCAACCTGTCGGTTGGATTCTCTAGGACGTGTGCTGGGGACACGTCGGATGGACGGAACCTGTTAACCCATTCTGACCTGAGATCAGATTCATACGAGGTTTCCACTGGACACACACTGGTCTGATGAACCCATTCTGACCTGAGATCAGATTCATACGAGGTTTCCACTGGACACACACTGGTCTGATTAACCCAGTCTGACCTGAGATCAGATTCTAAAAAATGTCAGTCGTTCTTCGATTTTTCAAAAATAGCAGACCTACAAGCTCGTAGCGCGCCACTCGGTGGCTAAAGCATAACATGATGCGAACACCAAAACGGGTTCCCGTTCAGAATGGGTTAATTAGATTTGAATTAAGTGTCGGTTCGGCTTGGAGATAAGAATATATTACAACTACTAGGCACTAAAAAAAAAAAAGGAAACACTCATAATTCTGCAAGGGTTGACACAATTTTAATGAAATAGTTTCACCGGTCACGTGACCTAAGGATAACAGTGGGATAAGAGACCGTAAAAACGCTCAGGGAAATGTATCCTTTACCTGCTAGTGAAACACATTACTACCAAGATAAATAATAATTGAGAAAGTTTGTTGGCAAAGTGCTGAACAAGCTCAAATTGTGTGGGCATGTGCCCAATTCCACTATTCAAGTAATGTAATTGCATGTACAATGCTTGCATGTGAGAACATGAGCATTGATTTGCCATAATTTGCATTCACGTGTTTCTATATGTGGCTGTGGAAGAGAAGTAATTTTCTCCACCAGGCCGAAGGCATGTAACCTGACGCTGCCAGATCCAAAAAGCTTGCTACACAAATTTGTTTCACAGCTTATTGGGATCTGGGATCGCGGAATCAAATTCGATGACGGGGCTGTTCCTTTTTTTCAAGATACATGGTAGATGATTGGATGGGAGCGTCTGTCTATCACTGTGTGGGCGTGCAAACACAACCAATCATATTGACGTGTCTATATAGCTTCACATCCGGTTTCGCACATATCCCGCCCTTAGCTCACGCTGATTGGTTCGGTACGGGTCGGATCTGCGTTAGCTCAACCCCCTCAGAAATCCCAGATCCAAATAAACTGTGAAACAAATTTGTTCAGCAAGCTTTTTGGATCTGGCAGCGTCAGGTTAAGGTAATCGTGCCCAATGCCACTATTCAAGTAATAGTAATTGCATGTACAATGCTTGCGTGTGAGAACATGAGCATTGATTTGCCATTTGCATTCACTTTATTTCTATATGTAAAGTAATTGTCTCCACCAGGCCGAAGGCATGGGGAGAGAGTATGTTTTGCACTCCGTCCGTCCGTATGGTTGTGTGTGTGTGTCCGTCCATCCGTTATCAGCTAATCTCCGGCACCGTTAACCCGGTCGATGCCACATTTTGCACACACACACTCCCTGGATGCCAATGATGAACCTCTGCCCCAAATTTTCCATAACGGCCTGTTATAGCGCCACCAGGAGGCCGGATATTACTCCACCAGATTCTGTCGAACGATCGCGCAAATCGTTACACAGTATCTCTATAGTCATGTGTTCAAGACGGATCTGTCCGATATTTCATAGTCCATCCAAATTGGCTAACATTGGCTTTCAAAGTTTGCAGGATTGGCCCGTTTTTTAACAAAAACCCTCAAATCATGAACGCAGCATGCAATTTATGTGAAATCTTTCACAGACTTTCCTACTAGGCTGAGGAATATATCCCACCCTTTTCACATTGGCCTGTTATAGCGCCACCAACAGGTGGATTTGTGCAATACACATTTTTGGGACAAAATGCCTCAAATCATCCAATTGCCAACGGTGGTGTAAGAACAAATGGCACCCTTTTCACATTGGCCATTAGCGCCACCAGGAGGCCACGACCTGACCTGCCCTGGTGGAGACGTGTGCCCCAAGTGGCACTTTTATCTAGTTTCTATATGAGTTGCGTGCATGTCTTTGCATATACACACACACACACACACACACACACACACACACACACACACACGTGTGTGTGTGTTGGGCTCTAGGCTGCCAGACTACGCTCTAGACTACGCCATAGCAACTGTGGAGGTTTATGTCATTGCTAGTCTTTTTTTGCGGCACAAATATGTGGGCTTTGGAATTCTCCCAAATGTAATAATAGATATGGGTCACCGTTGTTTGTTTTTGTGTCCCTGTAATGGGTTCTACTGCACGACATCTCAGATGTTTAGTTACTACTAGTTACTTTGGAGATTTAAATTTTTGTTAGAAAACGTACATTAACCCATTCTGAACGGGAACACATTTTGGTGTTAGCATTATGTTATGCTTTAGCTATTGAAAAATAGCAGATCTACAAGCTCATAGCGCGCCACCGAGTGGCGCGCTACGAGCTTGTAGGTCTGCTATTTTTGAAAAATGGAAGAACGACTGACATTTTTACAATCTGATCTCAGGTCAGAATGGGTTAATCAGACCAGTGTGTGTCCAGTGGAAACACCTCGTATGAATCTGATCTCAGGTCAGAATGGGTTAATAACAACTTCAGCCCGATATACATTTTGGCCATTTGAAAATAGCCCACAATTTAAAAAAAAGAAAAAAAATGCGTCGATCGGCTGTTTTCAAAAATGTTTTGAACCCATTTTGAACTTGTGTAATGGGGACATTCTGCAATATGAGTACTTATGTACTAGTACTTTAAGTACATTTTGATGCCGATAGATACATTTGTACTTTTTTTAAATACGGGGACTTCTACTTGTCACAGAGTACTTTTTCCTCCACTGGTAACTGTACATCTCTGTGAATGACTGTATTCTGCGTGTGTGCGTGTGTGTTCCCATCCTCCAGGCAGCCCCCGGGGGTGCGCTTGTTTCCCAGCGGTCCGGGCTTCGTGGCCGTCTCGGAGGCGGTGGGAAGAGGCGTGGCCTCCTCCTCTCTGCTGGTGGCCACGCAAGCAGTCCGTGCTGCCACCGCCCTCCTCAGGTGCACAGTACATACAAAACAAACACACACACACAGCAGTCCGTGCTGCCACCTCCCTCCTCAGGTGCACAGTACATACAAAACAAACACACACACACAGCAGTCCGTGCTGCCACCTCCCTCCTCAGGTGACCACAACATACAAAACAAACACACACACACACACACACACACACACACACACACCGATGAACCTATACTCCCATAATATAGAAAGGTTCTTTTTTTTGTAAAATTAGTTTTTTTGGCTTTTCTGCCTTTTATTGACAGTCACAATTTACAATTTAGGCATTTAGCAGACGCTCTTAATCCAGTCACAAGTAGGGCATTAACCCATTCTGACCTGAGATCAGATTCTAAAAAATGTCTGTTTGAAAATGACAGTTTTCTGAAAAAAGCCATGTTTCTATGTCAGTCGTTCTTCGATTTTTCCAAAAATACCAGACCTACAAGCTCGTAGTGGCGCGCTACGAGCTTGTAGGTCTGCTACAGACGACCTCACGGACACCTGTAAGGCCCTATCCTCAAATATCAGCCTTTAACTCATGTTCTCATTCATGCTGGCAAATGAAAGCATCCATAGACTACAGAAGGAGACAATTCATGGACTTGTATATTTTGAAAAAATGTAAAGCACCTTCAGAGGGTGAAGTACACCACCGCTACTACGCTGCCAGGCAAACAGCGGCTCTCAGGGCTCCAGTGTCATTTGCATCTATTCAAATTAGGTAATTTGGCATTGAATTTCCCCCCCCCCTTTCTATGCAAATGAGCCTCATTTGCAAAAAGAAAAAAGAAAGATGTAATGTGCTAATACAGTAGCTACATGCAGTTAGTGTGAATTTAGTAATTAACTTACACCACTCCCAAGTCCCACACACACACACAGTGTCACACACACACACACACACACACACACACACACACACACACACACACACACACATACTGTACATGCACAATGTCCTAAGTCCCATACACACGCACGCACATGCACTATGTCCTTTCTATCCCAGGGGTACAGGCAACCGTTGGCATCGGTGCCGACATTGGCACCGAGGGTGGTGATCACTGGCACTCTGGCATAATATGTGTGAGAGAGAGGAGTTTTTTTGGTTAACTATAATTATAAGAAGTTTTTATAAATAGTCAAATAAATAAAGTCCCTCACATTTGTATGTAAATTTCGTCCTGCACGTGATTCTGCATTCATTATAACTCTGAAGTCTGTCCGGGGGGGGAGGGAGTCTGGGAGATATTAGAAATATTTAAAAAGAAGGGAAACGGTTACAATAATGGACTATCTATCCACACACACACACACACACACACACACACACACACACACACACACACACACACACATTTTTTAAATCTGATCTCAGGTCAGAATGGGTTAAATAAAATTGTTTATTCAAGTTGTATATTTGAACATTGACGGACAACTGCCTTGACTGTGACATTGTAGCCTACATACTCTGTATGTATACTCTGTAAACCTACTATATAAATCAAATGTGCCTCAAATTACATCTCAAAAGCCTACAGCCCTTTTTGTTTGTGTGTGTGTTTAGCATCGACATACATAAACTCTCTCTCAAATCTCTGAAATATCTCTCATCCACTCTTTCGGGTTTCTTGTCTGCCTGCCTCTGCCTGCCTGCCTGCCTGCCTGTGCCTGCCTGCCTGCCTGCCTGTGCCTGCCTGCCCGCCCGCCTGCCCGCCTGCCTGCCTGCGCAGACTGAACCACCAGTCCAGTCCAGTGCAGTACATGGAGATAGGGAAGCTGGTGAAAGTCATCACTAGCCGCTGCAGTGAGCTGCCTCCTCTGCCCTCCTCCTCCTTGTCTCACCAGAGAGCCTCTGTGAGTCCGGCTCACCTTCTGTTTATTTGTGTATGGAAACAGCTAGGCCAGGTTCCCAAACCTTTTCATGTCAAGGACCCCTAAATTGACACGTATCAGCCCGCAGACCCCCATTAGAAAATATATGCCAGGGGACCCCCATAAGAGAAGATTTTTGCCGGCTCTAGCAGTGATTCTCAACCTGTATAATTTCAATGGCTCCCTCCCAGTTTGATGCATTAGGCTACGGACATAACATTTCTATCTCTGGGACCCCCAATGTATATTGTAAAATCAATGTTAATTCCTCTCCTCTCCTCTCCTCTCCTCTCCTCTCCCCTCCCCTCCTCCCCTCTCCCCTCCCCTCCCCTCCCCTCTCCTCTCCCCTCCCCCCCCCCCCCCCTCTCCTCTCCTCTCCAGGGTAGCCTGAAGATCTCAGAGGCTGGTGGCCAGGTCTCCATGTCACTAGGTTTTCTACTCCATGCACTGCTCTCCTTCCAGGCTGCCTGCAGGTCAGGAAGACCTCTGTTGTGTTGTGTTGTGTTGTGTTGTGTTGTACAGTGTAGTGTAGTGGTGCATCATGGGTAGTGTAGTGTAGTGTAGTGGTGCATCATGGGTAGTGTAGTGTAGTGTAGTGTAGTGCAATGTAGTTCAGTGTAGTGTAGTCACATTATAGTTACTGTTAGAATCTGATATCAGGTCAGAATGGGTTAAATACCCGCGCTCCAGCCAATTGAGTACTTCCTGTTTTTGCCCATAAGTTTCTCACAAACGTGCGGTGTGTGTGTGCGTGTGTGCGTCTGTGTCTGTGCGTGCGTGCATGCATGCGTGCGTGCGCGTGCGTGTCTGCGTGTGCGTGTCAGGCTGGCGGAGCAGTGTGCGTCAGACCCCTCTCTGAAGGAGAATGCGTTCCGGGCTCCGTGCAAACGCAGACGGGAGCAGACGGAGGATTCACTGGAGTCTCTGTGTCGATGTCTGCTCCACTGCTGTGACGTCTGCATCCCCACCGTCACCGTGAGCACACGCACACACACACACACACACACACACACACACACACACACACTCACTGGAGTCTCTGTGTCGATGTCTGCTCCACTGCTGTGACGTCTGCATCCCCACCGTCACCGTGAGCACACACACACACACACACACACGCACACACACGCACACACACACACACACACACACACACGCACGCACACGCACACACTCACTGACTGGAGTCTCTGTGTCGATGTCTGCTGCACTGCTGTGACATCTGCATCCCCACCGTGAGCGCACACACACACACACACACACACGCACACACGCACACGCACACACACACACACACACACACACACACTGGAGTCTCTGTGACGATGTCTGCTGCACTGCTGTGACGTCTGCATCCCCACTGTGACCGTGAGCGCACACACACACATGCACGCACGGCCGCACGCACACACACACACACACACACACGAACACACATGCATACACATGCACGCACACAAATATTGCTCAAGATTATATATTTTTTGTTAGACAAACATTTTGTCATTTGTGACCAGGGACAGTGGTTTGATATACAAGGGGGACATTGTCATTTTTCAGTTCTTTACATATTATGAAACTGCACACTGTAACCTTTCATACGATCTATTGCTCATTAAAATTGGGGGGAAAATGAAGAAGATATGACCATTTGAAACTTGTTTAACTGGAAACACCAAAGTACAGAATTTGCCATTTTAAGATTTCATAGTATTTAGCATCTCTGAGCCCAGGAATGGGGTGTGACAATAGATACTTGTCTCCACCCCTAGATACTTGCATAAACACTCCCCCCATCCTCTAACCACTCCACACTGTCAACTGCACAGAATGACTTGAGTTGACACTTAGTAAAAGAGGAATAAGGACATCTAGAACTCTTAGAATAAAAAAAAATAGAGATGAGAAAGTATCAATATTGCAATATAGAAATATAGGACGGACGTTGTTTAGTGTATGTTTTGGTAATGATACAATCTAAAAAGTAACTAGTATGCTGGAGTAAAACTACTTGCAGCAAGTAGGCTATAATTTATTCCATGAAGTTACTTGTAGTTTTAGACCCATGCTTTTAATTGCTAAATAAAAAAATGTATGTTTACATTACATTATTAATATGTACAAAGGTACCTTTTTACCCCTAAATGCATGGCTTGAATCAGCCATGCACTGATGTGAAAGAGTCAAAACCTTACCAACAGAAAGTCAGGGGAAAAAATACCTTAGACGTGTGTTATGATCCTTCCACTTTTAAGAAGATCACACCAGGATTTGTACTACACTATGTCTTCACATTCAATATTTGAGCTGTTCTTCTAACAACAATGTCATGGATTGATCAAATTATATAAACGACGGATTTCACCGCGACGCGCGATCACACGCGATGTTATTCATTCATGTATTGATCATCAGGCAGCAGCATCCAATGGTAGCCTAATAAAGTTACAAAGATTAAAACACAGTGATAAACATGCACATGTGTGCACTGAAATAAAGGGCAGAAGAATGGATTTACAACTAAGACAATCTCGTCAGAACGCGTGTGGTGTGGAGACCTCAAACAAACATTAAACTGGCAGCAACTTTTTTTTCTTCAGTGGACGACGGGTAAATCAGTTAATTTATACTTTTATTACAATATCCAACAGCATCATATCAAGTTAACAATAATGCTGATGTTGTAGGCTATTTACTATTGTCACAGAAACACACTGCACGGCTACTGTAACTGGAGAACAAAGATAGCTACGGCCAATCGAAACGACTATGTAAATACGTGCAGGAATGTTCACACCCCCAAAATACGGCAAATAATCTGTAATTATAGAGACATTTTTGCAATGTAAATACAACGACTTAATGACACTAAAACGACTTTCTGATGTAATAAAAACATTCTTTAACATTCCAACTGTGTTAATGTGGCTAAAACCGAAAACCACCAAAAAAATAAAATAATTCTATTTTGGTCTATTGTGAGATTTAATTAGTGCCGACTTGTGGTTGAAAATACTGGCACTGGTCACATTTGTTTAGACACGTAACATGTTTTGTTAGAGAGACATGAAACTGCTATCAGAGAGGCTTGGAGACTACTGTAGTAAAAGTAAAAGTAATGTCATGATATTACTATTCAAGAGACTTTGACTAAAACTAAAAAAAATCTAAATTAGCTGCCAAAAACTACACTGACAGTCACTACTGTAGGTGGGTTGTCTTCCACTGCTGGCCTGCTCGCTTTGCCTAAAAATAAATGGCAAATAAAAAATACGGGGAAGCAGCTTTTCACTTCTACACCCTTTGCTTTTAACACATAGACTGCTACAGGTTCTAGCGGACCAAGGCTTACTGGTGCTGAAGGCTTAACATGGGCTTTTTGAGCTTTTTGGGGGGCCCACAGCGAGGGGCCTCTTATAGCGAGAATCACAATCGCATAAATAAAAAGAAAGCCCAACTTGTCCTTAAAAAAAAAATTATGATTCTACCATCTTCCATTCTGGAGATATTGACCTTTTTCTAACACCTGCTTTTGCCTGCACGCTGCTTGTGAAAAAAAACAACAGTGATATGGAGGCCTGAAGTTGACAGACATTTCAGTTCAGTTTTTTTAGTTCAAAAGACCGATATAAAATTGAGCACAAATAATATCCTATACAAACCATATACCGAATGAAAGCCCTGAATGTCTACTTTTAGGAGGAAAACAGTACACATTGTACACATATACAGTTTGTCACTAATTGGCTATTGAATGCAGCTTGCGCCCACCAGAGAACTTTAGAGAAGGCATGGACCCGAAGAACTATTATTCACAAAATAAGGCCTATAGCGACATGTACATACTATATACCGTATGAAACAGTAGACTCTCTGCTTTCATAAGAAAAATACCACCCAGAAAAATCACACCCCTGTGAAGTGAGCAGTGCAATTGCACTGCTCACTTCACAGGGGTGTGATTTTTATTATTATTACAGTATTAGTATTTTTCTTATGAAAGCAGAGAGTCGACTGTTTCATACGGTATATAGTATGTACATGTCGCTATAGGCCTTATTTTGTGAATAATAGTTATTCAGGCCCATGCCATCTCTAAAGTTCTCTGAAAAAGATAATTTTAGAGAGCATGGACCTAACAACTAAATATTCACAAAATAAGGCCTATAGCGACATGTACATACTATATACCGTATGAAACAGAATACTCTCTGCTTTCATAAGAAAAATACTAATACTGTAATAATAATAGAAATCACACCCCAGTGAAGTGAGCAGTGCAATGTTGCACTGCTCACTTCACAACATTGCACTGCTCACTTCACAGGGGTGTGATTTTTATTATTACGAGTAAGACGCGCGAACGCGGAAGGCGAACGCAGATCGTAAATTGCAATAACAATTAGAATAAATTACAGACATGATCTGCAGGGTGTCATAGTTAGTGCTTGGACCACGCCAGCTCCATATATGGTCACAAAAGACGCCATCACACTCATGTCACCATGACTCAGCCATAACCATATAAGGAGTCCCCAAAGCAGGACCACGCCATCACACTCATGTCACCATGACTCACAAATCACTCAGCTCCATATATGGGCACAAAAGGGCCAGGTCCACATATACAGTAAGCGGGACAGACAGACACACACACACACACACACACACACACACAGACAGACAGACAGACAGACAGACGTGATCTGCTAGGTCTCATAGTAAGTGCTCATTGCATTCGCAATTACAGTATTAGTTTTTTTCTTATGAAAGCAGAGAGTCTTGATGCACATTATCTGATCATAAAACGGACTTGGAAACTTTCTTCAATCGTAGCCCCATATGTGCCCTCTCCCTACGCTCATTGAACTCATTCTGTGATTCGAGCTACAAACAATCGCAGTAACGGGGGGGGGGGGGGGCAACTAGGCTTTGAGGAAATGATCTTGCATAATCAACATTATTGTCGATTGTCGTGTGCCGCTCCAAACATGTCCAGACATACCACTAACCTCATCGATCCAGTCTCGCGTATCTATAAGGTGAGACGCGAGACTGGATCGGATTGTGTCTGGACATGTTTGGGAAAAAAAACAAGAAAAACAACGACTCAACGAGATGGATGCGGCAGCAGAAGCAGCACGTCAACGTATTTGGAAGAAAAAAAACGAGAAAGCACCACCTGTCGTTGCAAGACAAACACCCGTATGTTGCTGATAGACAGATAATAATCGATCCGATTTTGTCCTGCCGTTCATTTTATCACATTAGGTGCAGGGCAGGCTGCTCGACGGTGAGTTTATAATAGCCTGTTGTAACGAGAAAGGGGGATGGATTGGATGGTTGGATTGCGAGCAGCGCAGCAGCGCAGCAGCAGCAGCAGTACGGCTTGCGATCAGCGACCAACGTATCATGGCGGGCCCTCGATAATGATGTGCAATCTGTCCATGACTAACTCCACATGTGTCTGGCAAACGTTACGTTATGAAATCAAATTCCGATCGTTGCAGGTTTATATACGGGCAGAGAGCAAATCGCGTTGTATCTTGTTCCGAGAATGAGAGCGCAAGCCTTGCAGTTGAAAGCAGTGGGGACTCGGGAGTGGGGGGGGAACTGCCAATGCGATCCAAGAGGAAGAGACCCCCCCCCCCACCATTCTCCCTCGGGAGAAACCATGTAGAAACAGGAGGGGAGGGGGAATCGAGTGTATTCACACAAACAAGAGCATTGTCCCATCCATTTTAGATCCCCTGACATCTGCGTTGGTCTATGCCGGACGGCCGTATCCATTACGTCGTACGTCCTCGCATAGACCAACCAATAGGCGGTGCCAGACGCTTCTCAGACCAACACCTCTTTTCAGCAGGGGGGGGTTTTAACTCTTTTTAGAGCCGATCGGTGTTACATTATGAGTTGTCCGGGCGCAAATATAGTTGAACAATAGTAATCAATAAAAAAACGTTTTTTGGCCCATAAAACGTATAAAAACGTTATGCGCTTCTTGCGCTTGGCTATAATAAAACGTTTAAAAACGCTTTGCGCATTCGATGAGTTAATTGATCTATTATTTTTTGTACTGTATTGCATTACTGCTTGTTTTTTTTTTAATGTTTATGCCTTGCTTTTCTTTTCTTTTTTCTCCATTGCTCTGTAAAGCACTTTGAGCTGCATTTCATGTCATGAAAGGTGCTATAGAAATAAAGTTTTATTATTTTGTGTGTGTGTGTGTGTGTGTGTGTGTGTGTGTGTGTGCGCGTGTGCGTGTGCGTTCCCAGAGGATATGTAAGCGTGTCCTGAACGTCCAGGTGCTCCAGTGTTTCTACACCATTCTGTCCTTCCAGTTCACCCTCCTTCCTTCCATCATGCCCGCCTTCGCCACCAAGCTAGGTGAGTCAACGACCGTACGTCACGTACCGTTACCTGTCGAGATACCTACCCGGTCCCTCACACACACACGCACGCAATTCACCCTTTGTGACCAGATTTGACCTAGAGACTGCCATCGCGCTAATTCCAGCTTTTCACCAGAGGAGAAAAACGTATTTTTTTTAAAAAATGAATTAATAGCACAGAGCATGTCTGAAATAAGTGTCAGAGCTGAAATCGACATGCAAGTATGAAATAAATGCTTAAACATGTAGCTATAGGTGTAATGTTAGAGACCACAGAAGTGAACCTTTCAAGCCTGTTTTCTCAACTCGCTGTTTTCTGCAAGACATTATTACTCTATAAGCCATATCTCCAAAACTGGTGGGTCAAACTGAACAACCAACAATTTTAACCCATTCTGTACGGGAACCCGTTTTGGTGTTAGCATCATGTTATGCTTTAGCTATTGAAAAACAGCAGATCTACAAGCTCATAGCGCGCCACTCGGTGGCGCGCTATGAGCTTGTAGATCTGCTGTTTTTGAAAAATCAAAGAGTGACTGACATTTTTAGAATCTGATCTCGGGTCAGAATGGGTTCATCAGACCAGTGTGTGTCCAGTGGAAAACCTCATATGAATCTGATCTCAGGTCAGAATGGGTTAATGATTCCCTGTTTTCAGATGACACGAAAAAACTAAAATTTTAAAAAATCCAATGGCAGTCTCTCAGTCAAATGTGGTCACCTTTGTCAAGTCCTGCCCGTGGCTGTGCCCCCCCCCCCCCCCCCCCCCCTCTTCGCACCCATTGGTTGCCGTTTCACGGTTGGACAAAAATCCTCTCTCTCCATCCACTATACTATACCATTGAAATAACATGTTTTTCAGTTGCCTTATATTGATGTTCTGTGCACGCAATTTTTTTATTTGAACCCATTCTGAACGGGAACCCATTTTGGTGTTAGCATCATGTTATGCTTTAGCTATTGAAAAACAGCAGATCTACAAGCTCATAGCGCGCCACCGAGTGGCGCGCTACGAGCTTGTAGGTCTGCTATTTTTGAAAAATCGAAGAACGACACTGACATTTTTAGAATCTGATCTCAGGTCAGAATGGGTTAATCAGACCAGTGTGTGTCCAGTGGAAACCTCGTATGAATCTGATCTCAGGTCAGAATGGGTTAAACTTGGTGTCAGTAAAAAAAGGAACATCACAGATGAAGCGTGGTGACTGCAGGGCATACCAACCATGTTTGTTTTTAGTTTTTAGTTTTCAAAAAAATATGTTTTTATCAAATTCAACATAAACATAAAGGCAGAAAGAGCCTGCTGGTTAGTCAGTCAGTCAGGGACCAATCAGAAGGCTGACATATACAGTAGGGTGAATTTGTTTACCCGTGTGTGTTGGTAGAAAATGGTTGTAAAGAAGTGTTTCATACAATATGCCACATCCCTGTTTGCCGGTATTGAATTTGTTGAAAATTGTTGAAATTGAGGTTGGTGTTTTTGTCTTGTCTGGAGTCTGTTATTGAGGCCTAATTGTCTCAGCCTCTCTCTCTCCCCAGCAGAGAGGTGGTGAGAGTCTGCCTCTCTCTCCCCAGCAGAGAGGTGGTGAGAGTCTGCCTCTCTCTCCCCAGCAGAGAGGTGGTGAGAGTCTGCCTCTCTCTCTCCCCAGCAGAGAGGTGGTGAGAGTCTGCCTCTCTCTCTCCCCAGCAGAGAGGTGGTGAGAGTCTGCCTCTCTCTCTCCCCAGCAGAGAGGTGGTGAGAGTCTGCCTCTCTCTTTCCCCAGCAGAGAGGTGGTGAGAGTCTGCCTCTCTCTCTCCCCAGCAGAGAGGTGGTGAGAGTCTGCCTCTCTCTCTCCCCAGCAGAGAGGTGGTGAGAGTCTGCCTCTCTCTCTCCCCAGCAGAGAGGTGGTGAGAGTCTGCCTCTCTCTCTCCCCAGCAGAGAGGTGGTGAGAGTCAGCCTCTCTCTCTCCCCAGCAGAGAGGTGGTGAGAGTCTGCCTCTCTCTCTCCCCAGCAGAGAGGTGGTGAGAGTCTGCCTCTCTCTCTCCCCAGCAGAGAGGTGGTGAGAGTCTGCCTCTCTCTCTCCCCAGCAGAGAGGTGGTGAGAGTCTGCCTCTCTCTCTCCCCAGCAGAGAGGTGGTGAGAGTCTGCCTCTCTCTCTCCCCAGCAGAGAGGTGGTGAGAGTCTGCCTCTCTCTCTCCCCAGCAGAGAGGTGGTGAGAGTCTGCCTCTCTCTCTCCCCAGCAGAGAGGTGGTGAGAGTCTGCCTCTCTCTCTCCCCAGCAGAGAGGTGGTGAGAGTCTGCCTCTCTCTCCCCAGCAGAGAGGTGGTGAGAGAGAGAAAGAAAGAGATGGATTTGAGAGAAAGTGTCCAATAAGCACTACGCAGCTCTCTGTTATTGAAGCACTTAAACCAACCAAGGCCTTTAAGTCTGGCTCAGCTGTGTGTGTGTGTGTGTGTGTGTGTGTGTGTGTGTGTGTGTGTGTGTGTGTGTGTGTGTGTGTGTGTGTGTGTGTGTGTGTGTGTGTGTGTGTGTGTGTGTGTGTGTGTGTGTGTGTGTGTGTGTGTGTGTGTGTGTCTGTGTGTGTCTGCCTGCCTGTGTGTGTGTGTGTGTGTCTGCCTGTCTGTGTGCCTGTCTGTCTGTCTGTCCGTCCGTCCGTCTGTTGAAATGAAATGAAGTGTGTGTCATCTCCTCCTCCTCCTCACTCTCTTCTGTTCTTCCATATTGTTCTCTCTCCTCCTCTTCAGCATCCTCTGGTTTCTACAGGACAGCCCTGGACCACAAAGCTGTCCTCTGTGCTGGGAACAGGTAAGGGGAGAACGCACGCATGCACGCACTCAAGGACACAAACTTGCACTCGTATACTTGAATTCCATTTATTCCATTACATCATTGTCTCCGACAGGCCGGACTTCCTCAGCACCATCACATTTCGGCCCATTTACCATCATTCATGACTCAACTCGTTCATGTCCGCCTGACAAGATCTTCCGATTTTGTCCAAATATTCACACAAATTCAGCTTTTTCAGATTCCGTTCAGATTGGCTACGATTGGCTTTCAGCATTTTATTTGTGGGAGGGGCCCATTTTGCACAAAATGCCACAAATCATGAACACTGCAGCGCTTGACTGTCAGTCAGTCAGTCAGTCAGTCAGACAGTCAGTCAGTCAGTCAGACAGACAGACAGACAGACAGTCAGTCAGACAGTCAGTCAGTCAGTCAGTCAGTCAGTCAGTCAGTCAGTCAGTCAGTCAGTCAGTCAGTCAGTCAGTCAGTCAGTCAGACAGACAGACAGACAGTCAGTCAGTCAGTCAGTCAGTCAGTCAGTCAGTCAGTCAGTCAGTCAGACAGACAGACAGACAGACAGACAGACAGACAGACAGACAGACAGACACATGAGACAAACTGAGTCATTTCTCAGCCGCTTCGTTAAGCCATTCTGACCTGAGATCAGATTTTAAAAAATTTCTTTCTATGTCAGTCGCTCTTCGATTTTTTTCAAAAATAGCAGACCTACAAGCTCGTAGCGCGCCACTCGGTGGCGCGCTACGAGCTTGTAGATCTGCTATTTTTCAATAGCTAAAGCATAACATGATGCTATAACACCAAAAGGGGTTCCCGCCGAAAATGGTGTAAGCGCCATTGTTTCCATCTAGACCACCGGACATTCAGCAAAGACCTCCGAACATCGTGCTAATTATCCAAACCATGGAGAGCTCCGTAGATTGGGAGTTATTCAGCTTTTTAGTCAGCCTGTATAATAATGGGAGGTGGACGGAATGAGCGCTGTTGCACAACCCGGTCTAGGATCGCTATAAAGAAGGAAAGGCCGAGCCAAAATAATAATGAAAAAAAAAGAATAATAATAAAGCTTATCAGACGGAACATTACGCCCAGAAGCAGTTGCTGGTTGGATTCCTTCTGACGGAACGTTCCGCCAGGAGCAGTTCATTTGTTAACCCATTCTGAACGGGAACCCAAAAATAGCAGATCTACAAGCTCATAGCGCGCCACCGAGTGGCGCGCTATGAGCTTGTAGGTCTGCTATTTTTGAAAAATCGAAGAATGACTGACATTTTTAGAATCTGATCTCAGGTCAGAATGGGTTAATCAGACCAGTGTGTGTCCAGTGGAAACCTCGTATGAATCTGATCTCAGGTCAGAATGGGTTAAAGTCTGAATTCAAAGTACCCCTCCCCCCTCCTTCGTTATCTCAGACTTCTCTCTGCTGTGGCCTCGATTATGTATTCTATCTGTTCTCTTAACCCATTTCGGGCGGGAACCTTCCTTTTGGTGTTTTAAGGATTATATGTTACACTTTTAGCTATTGAAAAATAGCAGATCTACAAGCTCATAGCGTGGCACCGAGTGCCGCGCTATGAGCTTGTATAGGTCTGCTATTGTTTTTAAAATCGTGAAAATGTATAGCGCAAATTTGGAATATAATATATTCTCTCAGAGCGAGCGTTTTTAACTCGTGCTTCTAGGGGAGTCCCTGGAACGACATATTTTGGGGTCCTTGACATGAAAATGTTTGAGAACCACTGACATAGAAACATGGGGGTTTTCCAGAAAACTGTCAGGATTTAGAAGACATTGTAGAATCGTCCTCGGGTCTCTAAATGGGTTAATTCTCTCTCTTGCTGTGTTTTTTTAGGAACCAGAGTCTGAATGCGTCTTGCTGTGGTTTTCTGCACAAACTCAGTATGTGTCTCCTGTCTCAGCAAGACCCTGCATCAAGCAGCCAGCAGCAAGGTAATGCAAACAGCACCGTAAACAACACACCACTGTTGTTTTTGGCAGCATATTTAGATTTTAGTTTTAGTCATTAGTCTCTTGAATTTAGTTTAATTTAATTTTCATTTAGTTTTAGTCGACTAAATCACCTGTAGATTTTAGTCTAAAATGTATTTTGGCGGTCCTTGATGCCGTCGCAATGACTGATTTTTACACTTGCTGAAAATAGCAGATCTACAAGCTCACAATGCGTTGCGCTGCGACGCGTTGTGAGCTTGAAAACAACAAACAAACACTATAGAGCGTCGCAGTCCCACCACCCTTTCATGACGACGCCATGAGGCCCAGGAAATAAATCCCAATGAACACAATATTTTCAAAGAAGAAAAACAACAAAAAAAGTGTTGCAACATGCCGTTTTTTTTCTACTTTCTAATTATTTGTTTGGCCCATGATTTGTCACGACAAGAGTTGGCTTTGTCCGCGGCGTAAACGTCTTTAAATAAATACTTTCTGAAAAGTCTATGAGGAAAATGAACGGGGATTTATTCTCCGGGTCTCTCGAGGGTGCGGGACTGCGACGCTCTATAGTGGCCCTCTGGAGTGAGTGTGGAACTACAGTATAGTGGCCCTCTGGAGTGAGTGTGGAACTATAGTGGCCCTCTGGAGTGAGTGTGGAACTATAGTGGCCCTCTGGAGTGAGTGTGGAACTATAGTGGCCCTCTGGAGTGAGTGTGGAACTATAGTGGCCCTCTGGAGTGAGTGTGGAACTATAGTGGCCCTCTGGAGTGAGTGTGGAACTATAGTGGCCCTCTGGAGTGAGTGTGGAACTATAGTGGCCCTCTGGAGTGAGTGTGGAACTATAGTGGCCCTCTGGAGTGAGTGTGGAACTATAGTGGCCCTCTGGAGTGAGTGTGGAACTATAGTGGCCCTCTGGAGTGAGTGTGGAACTATAGTGGCCCTCTGGAGTGAGTGTGGAACTATAGTGGCCCTCTGGAGTGAGTGTGGAACTATAGTGGCCCTCTGGAGTGAGTGTGGAACTATAGTGGCCCTCTGGAGTGAGTGTGGAACTATAGTGGCCCTCTGGAGTGAGTGTGGAACTATAGTGGCCCTCTGGAGTGAGTGTGGAACTATAGTGGCCCTCTGGAGTGAGTGTGGAACTATAGTGGCCCTCCATCTTTTCCCACAGCTATATGCATGCTCAACTTTCATCTTTCCTTCGCTCCTAACTCCTAACTTCCTGTTGATGTTTAGTGTTTACCCATCATGTGCCTCTACACGACCAACTCCCTGGTGCTTCGTTGCCTCGACTTGTTTGTTGATGTTATTTATCGATGTTGTTTCATTCAAAGCACGCCCAGTTCAGCCGCCGAACAGATTCTCATGTACGACGATGGCCCCTGGTGATAAAAGGGGGAAAGGCCCTTTACTTTATAGGCCAGTGGAAGATTACTGGCCGGAAAACAAAGAAAAAGGATGATGATGTCTGTCCTTTCCTTACATTCGTCTTCTCCTTCCTCCTGTCCTGATGGTCTTGATTTTATGTTTGTTTCAAGTGACTGAGTGAGTGAGTGAGTGAGTGACTAAAGGCTCATACATAGTCTGGACTTTCGGTGGTGAGGTGACCACCGAACTACAACATGACGTCACTGAGGTGACCACCGAACTACAACATGACGTCACTGAGGTGACCACCGAACTACAACATGACGTCACTGAGGTGACCACCGAACTACAACATGACGTCACGAGCCGCGGTGAAGAGCAAACCACCGCCACCGCTCCAGCCCTTCTCTCTGTTTTTACTCACCACCGCTCAACGTTATTTCAGCCCCGGTGGTCAGCTCACCACCGGAGCGGTGGTCACCTCACCACCGAAAATCCAGACTATGAATAGGCCTTGAGTGAGTGGTATGATTGGTATGCTGTAGGAAATCCAGTGTTTACCAAACTTTTTCATGTCAAGGACCCCCAAATTGTGCAGCACAAGTTGTCCTCCTGTGTGTGTCAGACTGTCTCTCTCTCTCTCTGCTGTCTCCTCCATCTCTCTCTCTCTCTCTGCTGTCTCCTCCATCTCTCTCCTCATCTGTCTTCTTCATCCATCCGTCAGGACGTTCTTTCACTCTTACGGCCGTTTTACTCGTATGGTTCGAGTTACTTTACTTCCTCCTGTGCAGTGGTGGAGTACGAGGTATTTGCACTTTTCTCCATATTTATCTCCATTTATGGGCTCCACTCTAATAATAATAATAATAATAAACTCTATTTATAGAGCACCTTTCATGACACGAGTGCAGCGCAAAGTGCTTTACAAGACAAACAAAGTACAAAGTATATAAAACTAGAAAATATCAAACAACATAACAATCAAGGCACATGAATCAAAGATGCCCAAAAATGCCGAAAAACACCAAACAACATAAAAACATGCATAAAAAAAAAGATAATGAAATAGGTGAAACAGTGAGTCAACAACAACACATTTAAATCAAAGGACTCTAAAAGCCAAATGCTAGAGTAAAAAGCTGTGTTTTAAAGAACATCTACTCCTCTGCAGTCGGCCCTGATGGGTCCCTGCTGGCCTTGTTCTGCCGTGAGTGTGTGTTAGTGAGTGTGTGTTAGTGAGTGTGTGTTAGTGAGTGTGTGTTAGTGAGTGTGTGTTAGCGAGTTTGCCATCTGTTCGTTCGTTCGTTCGATTTTCCTACTGCCATGATCCCCCCCCCCCCGGCCTTTTCTCGTTTGTTTATCCCATTCTGACCTGAGATCAGATTCATACGAGGTTCCCACTGGACACACACTGGTCTGATTATAACCCATTCTGACCTGAGATCAGATTCTAAAAATGTCAGTCGCTATTCGATTTTTCAAAAATAGCAGACCTACAAGCTCGTAGCGCGCCACTCGGTGGCGCGCTATGAGCTTGTAGATCTGCTATTTTTCAAATAGCTAAAGCATAACATGATGCTGAGTGCTGACACCAGAATGGGTTCCCGTTCAGAATGGGTTATTTTCTCATCCTCATCATCATCTCCCTTAGCATTCCATCCCACTCTTTCTCTCTCTCTCTCTCTCTCTCTCTCCATCTCTGCACCAGTGTTGTTTTTGGCAAGCACATTTCTATTTTAGTTTTAGTCATTTTAGTCTCTCTTGAATAGTTTTCACTTAGTTTTAGTCACATTTATTTTAGTCACCTGGAATGTATCGGTGTTAGTCTAGTTTTAGTCGACTAAATGTCATGCAATTTTTGTCGACTAAATCTACAGGTGATTTATTTAGTCGACTAAAATGTGTTTTTTGGCGGGCCTTGATGCCGTCATAATGGCAGATTTTATACTTGCTGAAAATAGCCGATCTACAAGCTCACAACGCGTCGCAGCGTGACGCGTTGTGAGCTTGTAGATCGGCTATTTTCAGCATGCAACCATGTGTAATATGACTTATACTGGATCTCTTGTCCACTACTAGTCCCTTTATACCATTTTAGTCTCGTTTTTATTTCATGACGAAATTGTCGATATATTTAGTCTTATAGTTTTAGTCGTCATAGCTTAGTTTTCGTTTAGTTTCCATTTAGTTTTCGTCAGTGAAAAAAGGTAGTCGACGAACATTTCTCGTCTTAGTTTTAGAAGAAGAAGCTCTTTCTCTCTCTCTCTCTCCCCTTCCATCATCTCTCGGTCCTTTGGAACATTTTATTTTAACAGAATGTAAAGTTTGTGTTGACGACGTTCTCCAGTCTCGTCATTTGTGTCCGTTCCCATTCTGACCTGAGATCAGATTCAAAAAAATGTCTTCCACATCCTGACAGTTTTCTGAAAAAGTTTGTTCTATGTCAGTCGTTCTTCGATTTTTCAAAAATAGCAGACCTACAAGCTCGTAGCGCGCCACTCGATCTAAGTGCCGCGCTATGTAGCTTGTAGATCTGCTATTTTTCAATAGCTAAAGTTTAAAATAATGCTTAAAACACTGCACAGTATTTGTTAAAATGACACACATATCCACGCGTATTTATTCATGCCTGCCTGCTGCTGTCATGTGACTGGGATCACCACATAAACAAACAGGGTTGCCAGATTTCACATAAACAAACAATCAGGTCTTTGAAACAACATACTTTGGCCGACTTGGCCAGGGTTGACAGACTCTGTGCTGAGAGCAAGCACAAGCAGTCAGGTTATAACATAAGCAACTTTGGCCTGACTGTATCAAACTGTATTTATTCGTGACGCCATCAGCAGCATGACTGCCTGATGCCGTCTCGCAAATCTAGTTTGCGTCTCGGAGGACGCAGTGTCGGTATAGGCCAATCACAGGCAGGCGGGGCGTTACCATGCCTATGCTCGGACACAAACTAGATTCACGCCCCCTTACACGATGCTATCATGTGCTACGATCACCGCCAAAAAAGAAATAACAGGGTTGCCAGATTTCACATAAACAAGCACGCAGGTCTATGAAACCAGACACTTTGGCCATTTTGGTTGGTTGCCAGATTTTGTGCTTTATTACAGCGAGCACAAGCAATCAGGTTAAGATTTAAAAAAAGTGGGCCTGACTGTCAAACTTTATTGTCCAATGTTGTTTTACACTTTATATAATGACCACTGTACTTGCCAACACTACCTGTAGCTTTGACAGATCTATACACGCTCACACTATTAAATATAATTAAAGGTATTTAAAACGTTAAATCTGACTTGCCTAAACAAGCAGATACCCTGTTACATAAACTACAGTACAATACACATACGTACTAATACTGTTACCCTGTTGCATAAACTACAGTACAGTACACATACGTACTAATACTGTTACCCTGTTACATAAACTACAGTACAGTACACATACATACTAATACTGTTACCCTGTTACATAAACTACAGTACAGTACACATACATACTAATACTGTTACCCTGTTACATAAACTACAGTACAGTACACATACGTACTAATACTGTTACCCTGTTACATAAACTACAGTACAGTACACATACGTACTAATACTGTTACCCTGTTACATAAACTACAGTACAGTACACATACATACTAATACTGTTACCCTGTTACATAAACTACAGTACAGTACACATACATACTAATACTGTTACCCTGTTACATAAACTACAGTACAGTACACATACATACTAATACTGTTACCCTGTTACATAAACTACAGTACAGTACACATACGTACTAATACTGTTACCCTGTTACATAAACTACAGTACAGTACACATACATACTAATACTGTTACCCTGTTACATAAACTACAGTACACATACATACTAATACTGTTACCCTGTTACATAAACTACAGTACAGTACACATACATACTAATACTGTTACCCTGTTACATAAACTACAGTACAGTACACATACGTACTAATACTGTTACCCTGTTACATAAACTACAGTACAGTACACATACATACTAATACTGTTACCCTGTTACATAAACTACAGTACAGTACACATACGTACTAATACTGTTACCCTGTTACATAAACTACAGTACAGTACACATACGTACTAATACTGTTACCCTGTTACATAAACTACAGTACAGTACACATACGTACTAATACTGTTACCCTGTTAAGTAAACTACAGTACAGTACACATACGTACTAATACTGTTACCCTGTTACATAAACTACAGTACAGTACACATACGTACTAATACTGTTACCCTGTTACATAAACTACAGTACAGTACACATACATACTAATACTGTTACCCTGTTACATAAACTACAGTACAGTACACATACGTACTAATACTGTTACCCTGTTACATAAACTACAGTACAGTACACATACGTACTAATACTGTTACCCTGTTACATAAACTACAGTACAGTACACATACATACTAATACTATTACCCTGTTACATAAACTACAGTACAGTACACATACATACTAATACTATTACCCTGTTACATAAACTACAGTACAGTACACATACATACTAATACTGTTACCCTGTTACATAAACTACAGTACAGTACACATACATACTAATACTATTACCCTGTTACATAAACTACAGTACAGTACACATACATACTAATACTATTACCCTGTTACATAAACTACAGTACAGTACACATACATACTAATACTATTACCCTGGGCGTGCGTGTGTCTATGATGTGCGGCCATCCACTGCTAGATGTGAAGGGAAGAATATAGGGTTTTAAACTGCTTTTTTCTCTCTCTCTCTCTCTCTCTCTGTCTCTCTCTGTCTCTCTCTCTCTCTCTCTCTCTCAATTCAATTCAACAGGCTTTATTGGCATGACATTTTACAAGTGTTGCCAAAGCACAATCACAGATATGACAAACAACAACATAACAACATAATATCAATGACATGAAAAAATAAATAAAAATAAAATAAAATAAAGCAGGTGGTGCAGAAAATAAAAAAATGGCATATACTATATGCCATTACTGGTTGTCCCTTTTCTTGTGACAGGAATTATTGACATATTTTGCAGCCAAAACTGCACATTCTTTCTGTTCCCCCAGAAGGAGTGGTAATTTTGGGTGCAGGCTTTAGTTCCGACATACTATTGATCCGAAACCTCAATCCTAACCTAACCCTAACCGCAAGCACGGGAGCAGCGCATGTCGGACCATCGCTTTTTCGCATCGCATCGCATGTCCCCCCCCCGCTTCGGATCTTCGGTGTGTCGGAAAAGCGTGCGCACCCCGGTAATTTTTCCCTTTCTGTCATACTTACGAATTCTGGGCAATTTGTTTCAAATTTTGGGAAGAACTCCTCTCTAATATTTGTGTAGTTTTTTTACATTGTGTTAAGAAGTGTATAACTCTGTCTCTATAGCTCCGTCATCACAGTGACAGCACAGCCTCTCCTCTCTGGGCAGCCAGGTCTGTCTCTCTCTCTCTCTCTGTATCTCTCTCTCTCTCTCTCTCTGTATATCTCTCTCTCTATAGTCTTAGCATACAGTGAAGGAATAAAGTCCTCTTTGTTTAAAAGTCTCCCTGCAGACACAGAGTATAGAGGATTAGAGGAACTGCAGCTCCTCTCTGTCACAATAACCATGTTTCAGTGAACCTTCGCCCCTCGCTCTCTCTAACTTTACCTCTCTGTTCCCTTTCATGTTCTCTTCTGTACTCTCTCTCTCCCTCTCTCTCTCTCTCTCCCTCTATCTCTCTCTCTCTCTCTCCTCATGCTCACTACTTGTGTATTCTTCCTTCATCCCCAGTGAGGTGTGGACAAAGAAAAAGTGCTCACGTGTTTTATTCAAGTATGAGTATCGATACTGCAGTGTAGAAATAGTAGAAATCCAAAATTCACTTGAGTAAGAGTACGTCGGCTTCAAAATGTACTTTCCCTTTTGGTGTTGTAGCATCATGTTATGCTTTAGCTATTGAAAAATAGCAGACCTACAAGCTCGTAACGAGCTTGTTAGGTCTGCTATTTTTTTGAAAAATCGAAGAACGACCGACATAGAAACATAGCTTTTTCAGAAAACTGTCATTTATATAGAATCTGATCTCAGGTCAGAATGTACCTAAAAACATAGTCATTGGGCAGAATGTCAGAATGACATGCAGTAAAGGCTGTCGCGGGCAAGGTGCCTGGACCGCTGAGCCACGGTCCAGGCCCACTGGACCGCTGAGCCACGGTCCAGGCCCATAATAAGTATACAATACTTAAAGTGAAATGTACTTTCCATCAACTGCCCTAGAGAACACTAGCTGTTGCTGTGCTGTTGTTATAGAGCCATCCCCTTTCTTTGCTGCAGGGCTTAATTACTCAACTCCATTCCTCTGCCTTCCCTCCCTCCTCATCACCCTCTCTCTCTCTCTCTCTCTCTCTCATTGTTCCATCTCGCTGTCTCTGTTTCACATTTGATTGTGCTTTAATTTGTGTGTGTGAGCGTGCGTGCGTGCGTGCGTGTGTGTGTGTGTGTGTGTGTGCGTGTGTGTGTGTGTGTGTGTGTGTGTGTGTGTGTGTGTGTGTGTGCGTGTGTGTGTGTGTGTGTGTGTGTGTGTGTGTGTGTGCGTGCGTGTTAGCGTGCGTGTGTGCATCTGTGCGTGTTCTATCCCTCTCTCCCCACCATACTTTCCGTACCTCCCTCCAGACTCGTTTGTTTCAGTACAACCTGTCCTCTCTCTCCCTGTATAAACCTGTCCTCTCTCTCCCTGTATAAACCTGTCCTCTCTCTCCCTGTATAAACCTGTCCTCTCTCTCCCTGTATAAACCTGTCCTCTCTCTCCCTGTATAAACCTGTCCTCTCTCTCCCTGTATAAACCTGTCCTCTCTCTCCCTGTATAAACCTGTCCTCTCTCTCCCTGTATAAACCTGTCCTCTCTCTCCCTGTATAAACCTGTCCTCTCTCTCCCTGTATAAACCTGTCCTCTCTCTCCCTGTATAAACCTGTCCTCTCTCTCCCTGTATAAACCTGTCCTCTCTCTCCCTGTATAAACCTGTCCTCTCTCTCCCTGTATAAACCTGTCCTCTCTCTCCCTGTATAAACCTGTCCTCTCTCTCTCCCTGTATAAACCTGTCCTCTCTCTCCCTGTATAAACCTGTCCTCTCTCTCCCTGTATAAACCTGTCCTCTCTCTCCCTGTATAAACCTGTCCTCTCTCTCCCTGTGTATAAACCTGTCCTCTCTCTCCCTGTATAAACCTGTCCTCTCTCTCTCCCTGTATAAACCTGTCCTCTCTCTCCCTGTATAAACCTGTCCTCTCTCTCCCTGTATAAACCTGTCCTCTCTCTCCCTGTATAAACCTGTCCTCTCTCTCCCTGTATAAACCTGTCCTCTCTCTCCCTGTATAAACCTGTCCTCTCTCTCCCTGTATAAACCTGTCCTCTCTCTCCCTGTGTAGGCATTTATACCTAGTTCTTTATCCCTCCGTGCTTCTGTTTACAGTTTCCAGTGAGGAAAGGTAAAGTAGACTTGGTAAAGCCTTTAGACCTGAGGACGCATCTGTGTACTACAGATCAGTGGCCTTGTGGTTAGAGTGTCCGCCCTGAGACTGGGAGGTCGGGGTTCGATCCCCGGCCGGGTCATACCAAAGACTGTAAAAATGGGACCCAATGCCTCCTTGCTTGACACGCAGCATCAAGGGTTGGATTGGGGGTTAGTCCCTGCGACATACTAGCATACATGATGCTAGTTAATAACTAGCGTCATGTCCAGGGGGTGTACTTGTACATCAAGCTGCCTCACGCTACAGAAACAGGAGATAGCCTCCTGCCCTATGGGCCTCATGGCTACAGAAACAGGAGATAGGCTCCTGCCCCTATGGGCCTCATGGCTACAGAAACAGGAGATAGGCTCCTGCCCATATGGGCCTCATGGCTATACAGAAACAGGAGATAGCCTCCTGCCCTATGGGCCTCATGGCTACAGAAACAGGAGATAGGCTCCTGCCCCTATGGGCCTCATGGCTACAGAAACAGGAGATAGGCTCCTGCCCCTATGGGCCTCATGGCTATACAGAAACAGGAGATAGGCTCCTGCCCCTATGGGCCTCATGGCTACAGAAACAGGAGATAGGCTCCTGCCCATATGGGCCTCATGGCTATACAGAAACAGGAGATAGGCTCCTGCCCCTATGGGCCTCATGGCTACAGAAACAGGAGATAGCCTCCTGCCCTATGGGCCTCATGGCTACAGAAACAGGAGATAGGCTCCTGCCCCTATGGGCCTCATGGCTATACAGAAACAGGAGATAGGCTCCTGCCCCTATGGGCCTCATGGCTATACAGAAACAGGAGATAGGCTCCTGCCCCTATGGGCCTCATGGCTACAGAAACAGGAGATAGGCTCCTGCCCCTATGGGCCTCATGGCTACAGAAACAGGAGATAGGCTCCTGCCCCTATGGGCCTCATGGCTACAGAAACAGGAGATAGGCTCCTGCCCCTATGGGCCTCATGGCTACAGAAACAGGAGATAGGCTCCTGCCCCTATGGGCCTCATGGCTCAGCAAGGCTACTTACTTACTTACGCATCTGTGTCACCTCATAGCTTGTAACCACTATATGAAACTTTAGCTGTTGAAAAACAGCATTCGCATTTGCAATTTTTGAAAAATGTGGCGCAAATATTTGAATTTATATATTCTTTCACAGTGAACGTTTTTAACTCATATATTTGCTTCCGTGGGGGTCCCCGGAACAACATATTTTCAGATGGTGGTCGATGGCCAAATACAGATGATTCTGTGGGTCCTTCACATGAAAGGCTTTGAGCACCAGTACTGATACGTCTTTCACAAAACTGTGATCTTAGTGGGTCCGATATAGAGCACCGAAGTCCTGACGTACGATTCCCCTGGTTCGCGGGAGTAATTTCTCTATGGAGAATAACATGGGCTCATCTTAAAATCGTTTCATATAAGCGTTGTGGTCCAAAAATAAACAAGCTGTCTCTGCGTTATGGTCAGGGAGGTGTCTCTGTATCGTTTGCAACAGTCAGTCACTCATATATGATACAGTCTGCTTCTAGCGAAAATCTAACTAATTCAGCAGCAGTAACATTAGCGTTTTCTCTCAGTCAGTTGATTCTTCATATCCATATGAGCGAAGCGGCCGGGGTGACATGTTTATTTTTCAAACACAGTTGTTATATGAGGCGATCTAAAATCCCCCCCTATGGGGATTTCAATGCAACTAAACAAATACATGAACCTGGGGACTGACGCCCTCTACTGATGAACCTGGGGACTGACGCCCTCTACTGAAAGTGACGTCAGACTTCGGTGCTCTATGCGGAAACGCCTAGAACTACTACTGCAAAAAACTACTTTCTGGCCTTGACAGCCCAGACATCTAAACAGAAAAGTCCTATCTGATTTAAACGGTGTTAAACAACATTAAACTCACTTTGGCACTCAATTTGCTACTTGATTTTTCATTCACTCTATGCATGCGCACACCCACTATACTCTAGTATTAACCCATTCTGACCTGAGATCAGATTCATACGAGGTTTCCACTGGACACACACTGGTCTGATGAACCCATTCTGACCTGAGATCAGATTCTATAAAAATGTCAGTCGATTTTTCAAAAAATAGCAGACCTACAAGCTCGTAGCGCGCCACTCGGTGGCGCGCTATGAGCTTGTAGATCTGCTATTTTTCAATAGCTAAAGCACGACATGATGCTAACACCAAAATGGGTTCCCGTTCAGAATGGGTTAAACAACATTAAACTCACTTTGGCACTAGATTTTTCATTCACTTTATGCATGCGCACACCCACTATACTCTAGTATTAAAAGGAATCATCTGTTATTATAAAAAATCAACCAGACTTCTCTCTCTCTCTCTGTCTGAGCTTTACGCATTTCCTTCTGTATGCCCTCTCCAAGACGCCGGTGGTACAGTATATCTTGCAAGATGAAAGTGTTCAAATGTATTTATAAATGCATTCATCATCGATGACTCAAATTTCAAGGGGCAATTTTGAAAATGCTGAAATGTAATTCCCTCGTTCCCACAGACCAAGACAAATCTATAGGTTTACAAACGCAAACCCCTGTGACTTTTTGAGTTTTGCTCGCGAGAGATGCCTCGCGAGTAATATGACAAATAACCATAAGAATTCACTTCATATATGGTACAGTATCTCTTAGATATGGGTGATGGTTGTTACATCTGCTACTGCAGATAGCAAAGAACCCAGCTCAACATGCGGACAGCAGCATTAATAACTTTATTAATATTAATATTTTATTTTTCAGTATTTTCCTCCGGGTGCCGTCTCTATTAACCTATTCTGAACGGGAACCCCTTTTGGTGTTTAGCATCATGTCATGCTTTATAGCTATTGAAAAATAGCAGATCTACAAGCTCGTAGCGCGCCACCGAGTGGCGCGCTACGAGCTTGTAGGTCTGCTATTTTTGAAAAATCGAACGAACGACTGACATTTTTTTAGAATCTGATCTCAGGTCAGAATGGGTTATAATCAGACCAGTGTGTGTCCAGTGGAAACCTCACTATGAATCTGATCTCAGGTCAGAATGGGTTAATATATATACTCTTAAGTGTCGGTGTCCTTAACTCCTCCCCTACTCCCCCTCTCTCTTGGTTTCTTCCTCCTCCTCCTGTCTCTTTCCTGTCTCCATCCATCCAGAGTCCCTGGGGGGGATAAACAGGTTGCATCTTCCCACTGTTTGTAGCCTGCGGGTCGGTTTGCCTCTGTTCCATCTTTCTCCTCCATCATCAACACATCACTCCTCTCTCTCTCTCTCTCTCTCTCTCTCTGTCTCTCTATCTCTGTCTCTCTCTCTCTCTCTCTCTCTCTCTCTCTCTCCCTATAGAGGTGAATGAGGACGTGTCAGCCTTGCCTTTACTCTCTCTCTCTCTCTCTCAGTCGTTCTATAATTAATTCACTCTTCCTCCCTGCGGCGGTCTGTCTGTCTGTCTGTCTGTCTGTCTGTCTGTCTGTCTGTCTGTCTGTCTGTGTCCTCTGTGTTGCTCCACGTGTGTCTACGTATACCCTGGAATTAACCCATTCTGACCTGAGATCAGATTCATACAAGGTTTCCACTGGACACACACTGGTCTGATTAACCCATTCTGACCTGAGATCAGTTTCTAAAAAATGTCAGTCGTTCTTAGTTTTTTCTAAAATAGCAGACCTACAAGCTCGTAGCGCGCCACTCGGTGGCGCGCTATGAGCTTGTAGATCTGCTATTTTTCAATAGCTAAAGCATAACATGATGCTGACACCAAAATGGGTTCCCGTTCAGAATGGGTTAAGAAGGGTATCTGAGCAGTTGTATTGGCGTCTAACTGCAGTGCTGATGTCGTCGGTAACAAGAAGACTCGCCCCGCTTTTGTTTTCCTCCCAGAATTTTCCCCAGTGAGGGGTTGGTGGGAGAGGCTGGACAGCAGACGGCTGGACTTTGAATTTCTCTAACTATAAACTTTCATGACAGCAGAACAGCCTAAGTACGAATATAATTTATGAAAAGCTACTACAGTGAAGTCTGTTCACAGAAGTTGTTGTAGGATAATGTGGGGATTATCTGACGAGGTACCATTTGAGGGGGCCAAACCTTACATAATATACTAAATAATACTAAATTGTTTATAGGGTCAATATAAGTAAAATAATATAGCCTTTCTACAGGAGTATCTTTTTATATTTTTCCAAAAAGAATACAAACAGCCAATAGCATATTACAAAGTTATCCCCCTCACTGGTGAAAACTCCGGGAGGAAAAAACGGGCACGCACCGGGGCGAGTCTTCCGGTATTCATGTTGTCGACTAATACCATGTCAAAAAAATGTTCGTCGACTACCTTTTGTCACTGATTACTTGAGTATATCTATAACTTAATTCAAATATCACTTATTTTTTTTTGTTTTGTTGTGATAGTCCTCCCTACTATAGAGTGTGCTGACCATATAAGGAGTTCCTCCCTGTCCCCAGTTAACCCCTGAGGGGGTCAAAAAAACATAGGTTTCGTTTTTTGGCTATAGGTGGCCTAGCCTTCATCCAATCAGGATAGAGTAGGGGACTGGGGGTGGGCGGGCCTTGGTGTGTGTGCTGTTGGCCTGTGGTGTGTGTGTGTGTGTGTGTGTGTGTGTGTGTGTGTGTGTGTGTGTCCACTGTAGTGCGTGCATGTGCACATCTTGTTACCGGTGGCGGACCGGGTGTTTTTTTCCAAATCGCCCAAATCACTGAATGCTCCTTTAAGAACTTTTACTTAAGTAAAACATGCAAGTATACTTTTTCCACCACTGCATGGGAGCCTCCCTCGAATTCTTCCTCCATCTCTCCCTCCGTTCCTGTTTCCTTCTCTCTTTAACCCATTCTGACCTGAGATCAGATTCTAAAAATGTCTTCTATACATCCTGACAGTTTTCCATTCTGACCTGAGATCAGATTTAAAAAAAATGTCTTCTATGTCAGTCGCTCTTCGATTTTTCTAAAAATAACAGACCTACAAGCTCGTAGCGCGCCACTCGGTGGCGCGCTACGAGCTTGTAGATCTGCTATTTTTAAAATAGCTAAAGCATAACGTAATGCTAACACCAAAAAATGGGGTTTCCGCCCAAAATGGGTTAAAATGCAACCCCTTTTGCTCCATTATTCCCACAGGTCCCGTTTATACCAAGATAAAGTTCTTAAAAACAACACCATTAAAAAGCCATCCATGTCACAGTGTTTCCGCATCAGTTTCTATTTTATATGTTTTGACGTTTTGACAGTCACAAAAAAATATCATATCCACATGAGGTCCCTCAAGACCACTGTTCCCACAAAGCCACCATAGTGCTGTCTGTCTGTGCTGTACTGGTTATATCCATACAACACATTCTGCCTGTTAGGCTTTTAAGTTTTTATCTCATTTAGACCTGAGGACGATTCTACAAATGCCTTCTAAATCCTGACACTTTTCTGAAAAACCTCATGTTTCTGTGTCAGTGGAGGAACACCCAAAAATATATGAAATTGGCCGTCGACCACCATCTGAAAATAATTATGTTGTTGCAGAAGCAAAGATTTTAAAAACTTTTGCTCTGAAAGAATATATTCGAACATTTGGGCGACATTTTCACGATTTTTCAATAGCTAAATTATAACATAATGTTTAAAACACCAAAAGGGTTCCCGCCCAAAACGGGTTAATAAATGAGCACTGTCCTTTTGGTTTATAGCCTTTTTTCCCCTTGCATCTTTGTCCCCTCTCTCTCTCTCTCTCTCTCTCTCTCTCTCTTTCTAGCTTGATCCCTTTTTAGTTGAATTAATTTGGGGTAATTATAAAAACCACAGAATTATAAGTAACATCATCAATCTCTGTCGTTCTCTTATCTGTCCTGGATTCACTGTCCCTCCCTCCCTCTATCCATCCCTCTCTGTCTGTCTCTCTCTCTGTCTGTCTGTCTCTGTCTCTCTATCTCTCCCTCTCTGTCTCTGTCTCTCTCTCTCTCTCCATCCATCTCTCTCTCTCTCCATC
>NC_137872.1:4047163-4072163 GCF_963924005.1 Protomyctophum bolini
AGGACGGTTCTGGAGCTGTGGCTGACCCAGCAGCACCAGCACCACACAGAACCCCACCACCAGAGCATGGTATAGTGAACCCATTCAGGACGGGGAGAAAGAACCCCCTACTTTGGGTGTTTTAACTCATTTATAACTTCTTCCTTCTTAAATCCTAAACAGTTTTCAGTTTCTATATCAGTGGTGCTCAATATTTCATGTCAAGGACCCCCACAAATTATATGTAATTGCATGCCCACCGACCCCCATCTGAAAATATGTTGTTATTTGCACCACATTTTGTGACCAAGTGCCACGCTACAAGCTTGTAGATCTGCTATTTATTTTAATGGTAAAAAGGGGGGGAGCAAATCTTTGAATATATATTATTTCAGAGTGAACGTTTTTAACTCAAATCTTTGCTTTCTGGGGGCTGTCCCTGGAACAACTGTTTTTCAGATGGGGGTTCTTCACGGCCAATTACAGATAATTCTGGGGGTCCTTGACATGAAATAGTGTTGTGAGCTTGTAGATCTGCTATTTTCACTAGTTTGGGTCCCAGGCAAACATCAATTTTTTTTAATGAAAATCTAAACGGAAAATGTTATATATCGGAAATTGAACTCAAAGACAATGTTTTCGGTTCCCTGCCCTGCAGAAGAACCAAGAGACGGGGGAGAGAGCCCAGAGCGGGAGGCCCACAGGAGACCGGCGGGACCAGCAGGAGGGCGCGGCGGTCCCGACCTGCACGGAGCTGCTATCTCTGATGGAACAGCACCCCGCTGCCATACTGACCCTCCTGGTGAGTAACCTGGCCTCACCAGGCTTTCCACCTTGGAGGAAAGCCTGGTCTCTGTTCCAAAAAGGATTTAGAAGCCTTTTTTTGAATCGACCCTCTGGTCTAAATGGGTTTAACACTAGAAGGTCTAAGAGGTCATTTTGACCGTTTTTTTATTATTTTGAAGTTGATTATCTTTGAGCCCATGAAGCTTTCAGAATCTTGACATCTGAAAAAAATTCTAAATGTGAATTTAAGCACATGCAAATTTAGCTGATTTTTCTTCAGACCTTCTAGTGTGAAGACAATAAAGGTCCTTGTCAACTGGACAAAAAATTAATAAAAACGGGAAAGAAACTGCAGGTTTTTTTTATGAACTATTTGTCTGGTCTGGTCTGTAGGGCATTGTGTGCAGCGGGGAGGCTCCCTTGGCTCAGCGGGCGCTGGCGGTCCTGGAGGCGTTCCTCGGGGACGGGAGGAGCTGTGAGCTGAGCGCCTGCGCCCTGCTGAGACCCGCGCTGCTGCAGGCCCTGCAGAGGCTCTGTCTGGAGAGCAGCAGCAGCCTGCAGGGAGCCGGACGGCCTGCAGGGGGCAGCCTGCAGGGAGCCGGACGGTCTGCAGGGGGCAGCCTGCAGGGAGCAGGACGCTCACACACTAGTGCAGCAGGAGGTGAGGAGGAGGAAGACATGCTATTATATATACTGTGTGTTGTGCATTAACCCGTTCTGACCTGAGATCAGATTCATACCAGGTTTCCACTGGACACACACTGGTCTGATTAACCCATTCTGACCTGAGATCAGATTCTAAAAATGTCAGTCGTTCTTCGATTTTTCAAAAAATAGCAGACCTACAAGCTCGTAGCGCGCCACTCGGTGGCGTGCTATGAGCTTGTAGATCTGCTATTTTTCAATAGCTAAAGCATAACATAATGCTAACACCAAAAGGGGTTAATGCGCACGCACGCACACACACACACACACACTGGGACGGTGGCACACCTTCGCGCACAGCCGTGGACAGAGGAAGCTGACGCCCGACGACGTCATTCCGGCTTTTTAGACTAGCTGGTGGATGGAAAAGAAGCTCCACCTCCTCCGCGACGGACGGACAGATTCCCGGGAACGCTCTCCTCCTCCGCGTCAGTCAGCCGCGGGGGAGGAGCTTATTTTCCATCCATACCAGCTGTCTTAAAAAGCCGGAATGACGTCGTCGGCGTCAGCTTCTTCTTCTGTCCGCGGCGGCTGTGCGCTATAAGGTGTAGCTGCGCTACATTATGAGACAGGGTTACTGCAGATTGATTTGTCTCGACGGTCCAATATATTCATTCCATTAAGGCACATACAGTATACCGTTGATAGATTGTGGTACTGAGTTCTTTGGAGGTGTGAGGCTGGCCATGTTTCTCTGCATTCAGTTTACAGTAACTCCATACACGCTCGCACGCACACGCGCACACACACACACACACACTCACGCACACGCGCACACACACACACACACACACACACACACACACACACACGCATGCAGGACCGGATTTACCCAAGGGCCCAGGGCTAGAAAGCCCAGGGCTTTCGCTGTAATTTTTCACCTACTGTACACATGCTCATACACATACATATAATGCCCACAGACAGACAGACAGACAGACAGACAGACAGACAGACAGACAGACAGACCCATAGCCTCCTACGCTGTGAGATGTAATAGAACAGATGTACACTGACAGTCACCTCCTCACACAGCAAACAGTAAAACTCTATTAAGCCTTGGCTTCACAAACAGACAACCGCGGTTTCAGCACGTAGAGACCATTTGAGCTCAGTCATCCAGACAATATCTTTCGATATGGTTCTGAGAAGTTATTTTCCATTAGGTGTCTGTCTGCCTTTCTGTCAATAGAATAGATGTTGTCCACTGGTCACCTTCACTTCAATAGACTACAGACTGCAGTGTAGCAGAGGCACTGAAGACAGTAGAGTTGAACCAGTCAATGAATCCATACAATGTATTTGCTAATACAAAACTTTGCCAAAATGTGAATATACTTTTTTTCTACTGGTGAAAAAAAAAAGTATCAGCAGATTTATCAATTATGAAATGAATCATTAGTTTCAGCCCTCGAGGCCAATGAAGGCAAAACTTCCCCCAGATTGCAGCAGGGGAGACCGACATTGTTTCCTATAGTTGGGTGTAGTATTAATCCTTTAATTAACACGTTGACGGCTTTAAATTAATATATCCAATATACCGAGGCTGCCGAGATTGTGTAACCCATTTTGGGCGGGAACCCCTTTTGGTGTATTAGTTAGTATTAGTTACTGTACATTATTGTTAAACATCTGCGTTAGGTATAAGTCTACGCAATTATAGAGAATGTAGAAGAATTGTTAATTTGATCAACGTTTTGTCAACGGCATGGAATTAATGTGGACAGAATCGTATCCGTTCTTTAGTTTTGGGTCAGAGAGGCGAAAATGTTCTTTAGTTTTGGGTCAGAGAGGCGAAAATGTTCTTTAGTTTTGGGTCAGAGAGGCGAAAATGTTCTTTAGTTTTGGGTCAGAGAGGCGAAAATGTTCTTTAGTTTTGGGTCAGAGAGGCGAAAATGTTCTTTAGTTTTGGGTCAGAGAGGCGAAAATGTTCTTTAGTTTTGGGTCAGAGAGGCGAAAATGTTCTTTAGTTTTGGGTCAGAGAGGCAAAAATGTTCTTTAGTTTTGGGTCAGAGAGGCGAAAATGTTCTTTAGTTTTGGGTCAGAGAGGCGAAAATGTTCTTTAGTTTTGGGTCAGAGAGAGGCGAAAATGTTCTTTAGTTTTGGGTCAGAGAGGCGAAAATGTTCTTTAGTTTTGGGTCAGAGAGAGGTAAAAATGTTCTTTAGTTTTGGGTCAGAGAGAGGTAAAAATGTTCTTTAGTTTTGGGTCAGAGAGAGGCGAAAATGTTCTTTAGTTTTGGGTCAGAGAGAGACAAAAATGTTCTTTAGTTTTGGGTCAGAGAGAGGCGAAAATGTTCTTTAGTTTTGGGTCAGAGAGAGACAAAAATGTTCTTTAGTTTTGGGTCAGAGAGAGACGAAAATGTTCTTTAGTTTTGGGTCAGAGAGAGGTAAAAATGTTCTTTAGTTTTGGGTCAGAGAGAGGCGAAAATGTTCTTTAGTTTTGGGTCAGAGAGAGGTAAAAATGTTCTTTAGTTTTGGGTCAGAGAGAGGCGAAAATGTTCTTTAGTTTTGGGTCAGAGAGAGGTAAAAATGTTCTTTAGTTTTGGGTCAGAGAGGCGAAAATGTTCTTTAGTTTTGGGTCAGAGAGAGACAAAAATGTTCTTTAGTTTTGGGTCGGAGAGAGGCGAAAATGTTCTTTAGTTTTGGGTCAGAGAGAGGTAAAAATGTTCTTTAGTTTTGGGTCAGAGAGAGGTAAAAATGTTCTTTAGTTTTGGGTCAGAGAGAGGTAAAAATGTTCTTTAGTTTTGGGTCAGAGAGAGGTAAAAATGTTCTTTAGTTTTGGGTCAGAGAGAGACAAAAATGTTCTTTAGTTTTGGTTCAGAGAGAGGCAAAAATGTTCTTTAGTTTTGGGTCAGAGAGAGACAAAAATATTCTTTAGTTTTGGGTCAGAGAGAGACAAAAATGTTCTTTAGTTTTGGGTCAGAGAGAGGTAAAAATGTTCTTTAGTTTTGGGTCAGAGAGAGACAAAAATGTTCTTTAGTTTTGGGTCAGAGAGAGGCAAAAATGTTCTTTAGTTTTGGGTCAGAGAGAGACAAAAATGTTCTTTAGTTTTGGGTCAGAGAGAGGCAAAAATGTTCTTTTAGTTTTGGGTCAGAGAGAGACGAAAATGTTCTTTTAGTTTTGGGTCAGAGAGAGGCAAAAATGTTCTTTTAGTTTTGGGTCAGAGAGAGACAAAAATGTTCTTTAGTTTTGGGTCAGAGAGAGGCAAAAATGTTCTTTAGTTTTGGGTCAGAGAGAGGTAAAAATGTTCTTTTAGTTTTGGGTCAGAGAGAGGCAAAAATGTTCTTTAGTTTTGGGTCAGAGAGAGGCAAAAATGTTCTTTAGTTTTGGGTCAGAGAGAGGCAAAAATGTTCTTTAGTTTTGGGTCAGAGAGAGGTAAAAATGTTCTTTAGTTTTGGGTCAGAGAGAGGCAAAAATGTTCTTTTAGTTTTGGGTCAGAGAGAGGCAAAAATGTTCTTTTAGTTTTGGGTCAGAGAGAGGCAAAAATGTTCTTTAGTTTTGGGTCAGAGAGAGACAAAAATGTTCTTTAGTTTTGGGTCAGAGAGAGGCAAAAATGTTCTTTAGTTTTGGGTCAGAGAGAGGCAAAAATGTTCTTTAGTTGTTTTGGGTCAGAGAGAGGCAAAAATGTTCTTTTAGTTTTGGGTCAGAGAGAGGCAAAAATGTTCTTTTAGTTTTGGGTCAGAGAGAGGCAAAAATGTTCTTTAGTTTTGGGTCAGAGAGAGGTAAAAATGTTCTTTAGTTTTGGGTCAGAGAGAGGTAAAAATGTTCTTTAGTTTTGGGTCAGAGAGAGGTCAAAATGTTCTTTAGTTTTGGGTCAGAGAGAGGTAAAAATGTTCTTTAGTTTTGGGTCAGAGAGAGGCAAAAATGTTCTTTAGTTTTGGGTCAGAGAGAGGCAAAAATGTTCTTTAGTTTTGGGTCAGAGAGAGACAAAAATGTTCTTTAGTTTTGGGTCAGAGAGAGACGAAAATGTTCTTTAGTTTTGGGTCTGAGAGAGACAAAAATGTTCTTTAGTTTTGGGTCAGAGAGAGGTAAAAATGTTCTTTAGTTTTGGGTCATGTCAAAGATATTTTTAGAACTCAAATCAGAGTCATTAAGAAATACACAGGGCAGAGAGTGGCATGAAACAATGATACTATTTAATACAAGGGATCACGAGCCCAGGGAGACTGCACGCATGCAAGCCTCCTGAGCCCTTTACATCGCTCTCCTTTATACATACATGAGAGCAGAGAATACATTGGAGGTGTGGTCAGTAGGTCAAACATGGTCAGACATGGGCCTCCTGTAAGAATAGGTCCTCTGACGGACAGCCAACAGGTGGATAGTATTCTCATTTCAAAACTTCTCTTACATTCCATCCTTTTAGTTTTTTGTCAATGAATCTAAATATTAATTTATATGAATATGAATATTAATTGACACCAAGGAACATGAAATACTATACTCTATGCAAATTTACTATAAAAAGATGACTTTCATATATGGACTATATCCTAGAATGAGCAAGGTTTACATTCAAGTGTATCCAATGTCACACGATCATTTTTTTTTTATATTACACTCAGGACACTTCTGATGGCTGGTAGGGGCGAAAACCCATTCTCTTGGGCGAAAATTCCAATCCTACGATCCTCGATTTGTCTTTTGTGAGCGATCACTTCATATAGCCAGCACTTCAAGTGTATAGTGGTTGCATGGTTTTCCTCCACACAAATGTTCGTTGTGTCACAAGTTGTAGCTTCATGGCATCTAGTCTTTTTCCCCATGGTTGGCACAGCATTCCTTCTCTATCTGGCTCTCCTCACATCTGTCACTGGGGGGTGACCGGGGTTGAATGTGAGTGGGCCTTCGGCCTTGGGAGCCTTGTAGGATGGACATGATGATGTGACTTCACGCATGGGTGTCACTAGCCCATGTGACATATTTATATCTGTCAGGTTCCTCAGAACTATAGAGGGGAAAAAAACACCTTGTGCACATTATTTGTTCACTTGAATTATTCCCACCATGATTAAAAAGGTGGTTATATAGAATTCATTTCATTATTATTATTTATTTTTACATTAATTGTTTTCATAACACAGTAGACTAATGTCAATGTATGTGTATATTTACCCAACATACAAACCCAGATTGCGTTCTCCTTGTTTCCATTTGGGTTTTTTTCCCTTTTTTAAACACATCTCCTGATATGTTTCTCTGGATTTCAGAGCTGGAAAAAACAAAACAAACCCTACACTCTATACTAAAACATTTGTTCTATAAATTTCTCGGATGGTAATTCCTAATTATTTAAGACCTATCTTGATCATGGTTGTCCAATTTCTGGTTAAAACTCTCCTTTATAGTTATTAACTTTATAGACATGTTGCACATTGTTGAATCTTTACACAGTATTTCATCAGATTATTACACTATACTTCTAGTTCAGTATGCCAATCCGAATATTTCAATAATGTCTGAGATCTGTAACACATTCGTGTCTCTTTTGTGGGATTGGTTTCTTACCTTGTCGACGTAATGTGTTAGACAGATACTAATTTCTCCCTTGTAATGTCCTCCTGCAATTGCATTTTTTTTTTATCACAATACCACAAACTCTTCCTAGACAAGTTAATCTAAGGTTTTAGTGAGTTAGTCGTGCCGTGCACAATGGGAAAAAGATAATATTCATTAAATCAGCCATCCTCGCCACCTGGAACAATTGAATTAACAGTGACTTCCATCCTGGAAAGTAGGAAAGAACAATTTTCATTGTATTACAATAATTTTACCTAAAGATAACATGTTATACATAGTGATACATTTTACATTTTAACACTTATAAGCCTACTCAATAAACATCACACACCACACAAACATACCCGGGTCATTCATCCTTGATCACACTCATAGCTGTGGCCTAACCAATAGGACAGTACTTGAGTCACTAGACTCAGCTTACTTTTTACTGAAGTTGCCTGCATAAATGGCCAGGTGCCATTGACACCAACAAAACCTAACTCCCCATGGAGACAAGTTAATGTTGCTGTTTACTAATTACTCATGTACAAAGCTACAAATAAATCAAACATGATGAATAATTTCACTAATCACTCCAATTTACTTACAAATAATTAAAATATTTACAAATACTTAAAATGAATTAAATCTAAATGTTCCACTGCCTATCAAATTAATTTACTTACAAATAATTAAAATATTTACAAATACTTAAAATGAATTAAATCTAAATGTTCCACTGCCTATCAAATTAATTTAAATTACCTATATGTTCCAATACCTATCAAATGAATCAAATTACCTAGCCTATGCAATGAATTAAATTAGCCTATGCGTTCCCCCCCTGTGAGCATTTATTTCTGATTCAGACAGAGAGAACTGCTCACAATCGCTAGGGATAATATTATCAAGCTATTTAAAACACCACCAACCTATTACCACTAACTGTGACTTTCTCCTTATTTTCCACTCTGGGAATGCCCTCAAAGTGTCAGTTGACATGACAGTGTGAAGGAGTCAAGTCAGCTGTTTGATTGACAGCTGCATGACTCAGACTGAGCACATTGGTGAGGAAAGACCCTCCATGGATATATACACAATAATACATATACGTATCTGGCCCTGTAGTTGGGATCTGCTATTTCTAAAAATCCTGTTCTTCCAATGGATATATAATATATACACAATAAAGCATAAACGTATCTGGCCCTGTAGTTGGGATCTGCTTTTTCTAAAAATCCTGTCCTTTCTACCGACGCACTCAATTCTGAGCGAGTTTTAATAAGCTAAAATGGGCCATTCCTAGATTATACATCATGCTGGAAAGTTACGGCCTTATCCGCCTCTAATGGCATGCCCAGGATCTGGTCATCCCACCTTAATGGGATGTTAAAACATATTTAGGACTACCGTTAAGCCGATACTGTTAATTTACATAATTATTTCCCTAACTTCAAATAAACTCATCTCACATTAACTAGAAAACAACAAATCGGAAAGATAACATCTAGGAATACATTCAGAAAAATCAACAAAATATAATACAATGTAGATTTGGTGGTTTTTTAACTGTTAAATCTCGCTTATTGAAAATAGCTGATCTGCAAGTCCCCTCCCGTAGATCAGACCTGCAGGCCAAAATACAAAATACTTACTAAAACCGGATTGCCTCCACCCCCCTCATTTGCGTAAATCATCAACTCACTTAAGATCATCAACTTTACAAGACTTTACAAATCTACAAGATTGAAACCTCACAGCTTGACACAGTGGGCCCAAAATTGGTAAAATTGGTACAAGTCGAGGGCCGGACTGTGTTTCAACACACGGCCCATCTTTGACGGGAGGGGTAGCTGAAAGTTGACCACAAGTGATATACTTTCACTGCCGATCAATAGTGGAGAGAAGACGCATGATTGCGCTTGTGGGCCCTCGATACGTGACAATGCACTCGCCGTGCATTGTGGGACTTGTAATATTATGGTGGTCCGTGCAATATACCAGAGGGCCAGTTCTAATACCAATTAAATATCATCCTACGGGCTACGATAATTCCTTCATGGGCCTAATTTGGCCCCGGGCCTACAGGGAGCCATGGTCAACAACCTGGTCAATGCTGTCACAATGTCACAACGAAAGTTATAAAATTGACACCGTTAATGACACCAAGAGACTTTGCACACACTCATGTGGGTTGTGAAAGTTGGCACCTCTAATGTTCTCATTGATAAAATAATAACGCTAGTATTTACATGACTTGTAACTTGCACAAAAACATAACGTTCAACTGGCAAGTAGAGAATACAAAAACCACACCTGCGAAATGAGGGGTGTTCTATTGTACATCATCATAAATGGCCATTTACTGCTTTCTATATAGATAATATAAGTGATATTATCCATAACTAAACCTTTGGCCTCCTGGGACAAATTATATGATCAGCTAGACACCCAATTCAAATTGAGCCTCATAGCTTATCCTACAAATGTGTATGTGTCTTAATGAACTGATCAGCATGCTTGCTGCCTTCTGTTATGGCATAGAAAAGTCCCTGTCTAACACAAGGATGCAAGCTGGAAGTGACAACTGTTTACGCCCCTTCTTGGGATATTTTGCAAGTTTACTCTACTTACAAGGACGAAGCTCTCACTTTCAAAATTGACGTTACTGGCATTTGTTGCTACAAGTAATACAGACAAAATCGGATTCAAGTATCCAATTGCAGGTATTCTGACCATTGTTTATCCCATAGGGAAACATGACAGTCACAGACTGTTTGCAATGCAACATCGACTGTTAAATCTAACACCTGAGGTGACTTCTAGAACGCCTTGTTGTTGAAGTGGGACTCATAAATCCCTTTGACTTATAAGGAGTCGCATCTTACAGACTGAATCACCGGGGTGTCCAGCACGGACACCTGTTACTTAAGTGACATGATGTCATGCTATGAGCCTCTCACGTAATTTAAAACCAGTTACCTAAAAACTAAAACAATGACCAGCTCAGTGGCCTTGTGGACAAAGTGTCCGGCTGACCGCCCTGAGACTGGGAGGTCGCAGCTCGTCGACCCCCGGCCAGGTCAATCAAAGATTCTAAAAATGGGACCCAGTGCCGCCCTGCTTGACACTCAGCATCAAGGGCTGGACTGGGGTTCAATCCCTGCGACATACTAGTGTCATGTCCAGGGGGTGTACTTATACATCAAGTTGCCTCATGCTACAGAAACAGGAGCAGGCTCTTCTATGGGCCTCATGGCTCGGCAAGGCCACTTAAATAGGAATACTCTAGTCTGCAGACGATTTTAAATCTTTCGTATCCCACAAATGACATATCTCTTAATGTTCTATACCGTTGTACATTATCTATTTTATTTAAGGGTACAATATCGTTTACGCATTTCTAATCTACCTATACTTAAGTCAATCTGTAGAGTCGAACTTGCCTCTGACTACAGACCACTATTTGCATGTTATATCTGAGTGGCAATTGACCACTACACAAAATTACATCCCCTTTTTGGGCTGTAGGGGTTTCTGATTTGAGCGTAATCTTATATAGGCCCCTACATTTTTGGTTCCTCTCAAGAAATCATTATGCCTTTTAAAACTATCTGTTCCTTGATATTTATTCACATCAGGATGAATTCACTATGAGACTAGTGAGTCCTAAAACTTTAATTCCATTGTCTGATTAGATTATTGACTATAGGAAAATGGTATGGTCATATTTACAAGCCAACACTACATACTCCATATTGAATCAAAAGTATATTCCCTAAAAATGTCAAATGTCAGCTAGTGTAAGCCTACTACCAGAAGTACCAGTATATAAAACTATACGGTCACCTCAGCTCACAAGCTCAATGACCCCCCCCCCTTGAAGGAGAGTGTCTTGTTACCTGTGTCTCGAAAGTCGAAACTGCTTAATTTAGGCATGTATCGTAGCGGAAATAGCACACTTGGCTCATAAGCCACTTTTACTCACCCACTCATTGTGAGATCACCGACACACCACCACCACAACCGCACATCGCCCCCGAGACGCTCAGTGTTCAATCACATGAAAAGAAAAAGACAATCATTAGTTCATCAAGCCCATAGTCCATTGTTCATCTGTCTGAGTGCACGCTGTCACTCACATGTCCTTGTTCCCAAAATGTCATTTCCTGCCATTTCCTGCCGTGTTGGGCCCCAAACCAACACATGCAGATATTGTTCAGAAATCCAAGTACAGGACAGTCTACTGACTGTGCATGTGGCTTGTATTGACCTCTCTTTAGCAACTGTGCGATGTGATAGGTAGTGTTATCAGTGGTTCAACAATAAACAGGTTACGCAAAAACACAGTACTATTCATTTCTATGTTTGGTAAATCAACTCTGCTAATACGACTCATGTAAGAGTTCCGCACGTTTCACTTTAGGTTCATATAATACCATTACTCAATACTCCAATGTGGTAACTCAAGTTTCTGCTTGTTTATATATGACCAACACAATTCCAATTTCATTATCCCTAATGGATGGACCTATTAGTATATTTAGGTGGGACTGCGTCTCGCGCTCAATTAAATAGTCCCAACCCACATACTTCAGCCCTTCATACATTTTAGCCATGTCGGAATATCTGTCCTACATGGGCACACTTTTGTGAGCTTGTCGATCTGCTAAATTTAAAAGGGTTTCTTAAATATAGCCACAGCCAATATCAATTTACTTAAGTAAGCCTATGTTTGAATTCTACAATTACTTGTTACAGAGTATACTTATAGCGATTACGTAATACATCTTAGAAACTTTCTCCTGTAATGCTGTAACACTGAACTTAATTCTAGACTCATTAACACTCACCCAAAAATCCTCCTTGCTTGCCTCATCTCATCTGGTGTGTGGCCACTCAGGACAGCTGCTATGGAGGATGGGGGTGAACACTGCCTATCCTGACAAATGTCCATTTAGCTAAATCTGACCTTAGGTTCCCTGAGGACCTTCTAGTATTTCTCAAAAATGCACAATGATATATTCTGTATAGTAACAAAACAAAACGGGAAATCTCCCAGGAAAAACACACATGGGTTCCTGTCTTGACTATGATGATAGTTACACACATTACCTTATTCTATAATAATAAATAATAATATAATTCTATATACTATTATTTTTTTCCCCTTGCCATAGCACTGGAACATTGCTATACTGTCATTACATTTATGATAAGACTAATAGCATACTATATGGCCAAAATAATTAGTTAATCATGTTGCTGTTAGTTAATTACTTTGAATACTTGAATTTTAACCATTTCCTACCTACTGCTCTGCTATCCTGCTTGACACATGCCAACAAGGTTACACTGTTGTCCCTTCACTCTTCGTGGTGACACCATGGACAGTGCTATTCCTGGCTGACTACCAGGAATACATTCTTTATACTCTTTTGTTCAAAATGCCACAACCATACTATAGGATCATGATTGATTTTTACAAAATAGTATTTCCGTTCATCCATATGTAAGTGTACATTCTACATTGCACATTCATACTCAGCTGCTCGAGTCTTACGCACAGAACCTATGAATTAATCTCATACAATTTGCTGTCTCACAATTCTCCTTTGCCCTCCCCGGTGAGCTTGTCGGTCCCACACGGAGAGAAATGAAAGAGAATTTCAGTGGACGCTATATTTGTATGATATTCCTATACTTGCTCCATCCCATTGACATTTCATCTAGTTTTTTTTTTAATATAAATGCCTAACTATAAGGGCTTCATTTTTCGCTTGCTACTGGACAACGATTTTGATCCTATTCTATTTTACGGGCTCCGACATCTGCAATTATATTCACTTTACATTACTGCTAACGTATTAATTATATCGTCTGTAATGTGAAGATAATTATTTAAACGTGTAGTTCAATATCACGCCTATTTTCCTTTGTCCCTGTTTTAATGATCGAGATGTTACATCGGCATATCGATTATATGCGCAACATAACTATGGACTTCAGTTGATTTATACCGGTTATATACCGATAAAGGACTTCTAACCTACTTATTTATGCCAATGATATACTGATAAAGGACTTCTAACCTAGAGTGGATAATACCACATGGCCTTATAGCCAAAAACATATTTATCAATACAATTGATAAGGGAAATGTCACCCTTGGAGTGGATAATACCACATGGCCTTATAGCCAAAAACATATTTATCAATACAATTGATAAGGGAAATGTCACCCTTGGAGTGGATAATACCACATGGCCTTATAGCCAAAAACATATTTATCAATACAATTGATAAGGGAAATGTCACCCTTTTAAGAATACTAGGATCTTGTATGGTTGTATCTGTAACGACACAGCTTTAAAATACAAAACCCTAAATTAAACATTGAGTCAAACCACTCTTACCCCAAAGTCCGTTTTGGTGTTATCCCTGTCGATCAGCAACTCAGATTCATATCTACAGCGCTATATCCTGAAAAAGAGAATGCTGACGGACAGTGGAAAAACCGTGCTCACACAGCGCCATAATTGTCAAAGATATTTTTAGAACTCAAATCAGAGTCATTAAGAAATACACAGGGCAGAGAGTGGCATGAAACAATGATACTATTTAATACAAGGGATCACGAGCCCAGGGAGACTGCACGCATGCAAGCCTCCTGAGCCCTTTACATCGCTCTCCTTTATACATACATGAGAGCAGAGAATACATTGGAGGTGTGGTCAGTAGGTCAAACATGGTCAGACATGGGCCTCCTGTAAGAATAGGTCCTCTGACGGACAGCCAACAGGTGGATAGTATTCTCATTTCAAAACTTCTCTTACAGTCAGAGAGAGGTAAAAATGTTCTTTAGTTTTGGGTCAGAGAGAGGCAAAAATGTTCTTTAGTTTTGGGTCAGAGAGAGGTAAAAATGTTCTTTAGTTTTGGGTCAGAGAGAGACGAAAATGTTCTTTAGTTTTGGGTCAGAGAGAGGCGAAAATGTTCTTTAGTTTTGGGTCAGAGAGAGGTAAAAATGTTCTTTAGTTTTGGGTCAGAGAGAGGTAAAAAGGTTCTTTAGTTTTGGGTCAGAGAGAGGCAAAAATGTTCTTTAGTTTTGGGTCAGAGAGAGACAAAAATGTTCTTTAGTTTTGGGTCAGAGAGAGGCAAAAATGTTCTTTAGTTTTGGGTCAGAGAGAGGCAAAAATGTTCTTTAGTTTTGGGTCAGAGAGAGGCAAAAATGTTCTTTAGTTTTGGGTCAGAGAGAGACAAAAATGTTCTTTAGTTTTGGGTCAGAGAGAGGCAAAAATGTTCTTTAGTTTTGGGTCAGAGAGAGGCAAAAATGTTCTTTAGTTTTGGGTCAGAGAGAGGCGAAAATGTTCTTTAGTTTTGGGTCAGAGAGAGGCAAAAATGTTCTTTAGTTTTGGGTCAGAGAGAGGCGAAAATGTGGTCCGCGGGGCTCAAAAGGCTGAATTAATTACGGGGCCTTGATATGGAAAGGGTTGAAATGAAAGCACTGGACTGGAGCAGAACGGTTCTCTTTATGTTCCTGCACTGATGACTGTCTGTAAGTCTAATTAACGCTTCTTTGGACAATCCACTGGAGTGCAACAGATAAAGCCAGTCAATGACTTGTGAAAGATCACAAGTTATACTTACTTATACACAGTTGTGTCTGTGCATATAGAGTTCCCCTGCACTGCAGTTATAGTATTGTTTTTGGCAGCACATTTCTAGTTTAGTTTAGTGTTAAAGATAGCTGGCTCTCATCACCCTCTCCGCCAGCCCAGTATGCCAGGACTTTCACTGTCTTCTCTTCGTCTCAAAATCACTAGGAGTTTAGGTGTTCAAAACACCTATAAACCCATTACAAATTTGCTGCCATCGGCCGAGTTTTTCGGAAAACCCGATGGAGAAACGGCCGCTTAAAAATCCGAATTTGCGCTCTGTTGTGTGTGTGGGGACCTTCAGTCATTCATATTTGATACAGTCTTGTTTCTAGCGAAGATGTAACTTGTTTGGCAGCAGTAACATTAGCGTTTTCTCTCAGTCAGTTGATTCTTCATATCCATATGAGTGAAACGGCCTGGTGTTGTATCTGGTCTGTATATTATATACCATACTGTTGAAACTGGGAGAGCACTCAATGAAGTTTGTGGGACACGGCAGACAGAGCAGATGAGATGTTATTGTTTATGTCAGTACAGCACAGGTTACCACTTTTCAACCTATCTTCATATAATAGGTCCTCACTAATAATCATGATACAATGGCAAAAAAACAATTCTACTCAGTCTGTGTCTCATAGGAGGGCTGTGGGCAGTTTAGAAACCGTCTTCCAGTGACATCATCATTAGGCAGATTATTTTTTTAAACAAGATTTCTTTACAAAAATGTTTAGATTTGTATTATCGTGAGAACGATGGCTTCCATTTTCGCATTGCAACTTTTCAGGACTAGAAAGCCTGCAGTTTCTATTAGCTTGTATTCCCCATTGATGATGTCACTGGTGGACGGTTTCTGAACTGCCCACAGCCCTCCTATGAGACACAGACCGAGTAGAAAGAAATTGCGCCATTTTTTTCATGATTATTAGTGAGGACCTATTATATGAAGATGGGTTGAAAAGTGGTGAAGTGGTCCTTTAGGCTCACGCCATGCAGCCAGAATGGCCAACGTGCTCCACACACAAGGCTCACGCCCAAACGGACTGAAATGGTCGTATTCTAGGTAGCTATTTAATCATCTTACATGGGTGTAGGGCAACTGGAGGCCTGGGGGCCACATGTGGCCCCCAGCTTCACTTAATGCGGCCCGCAGGTTAATATCAGAATACTGATATAGTGTTGGGTTCAGCTGTTGCAATTCCAAACATGCAAACATGACCTGCTTTAATTATACTTAATGACCAGTATTAAATTATACTAGACTAGTATTGTATTTTTGTGTACAATTTGTATTTAGTTCATAAAGTTATCATAACTAAAACTAAATCCATTTGAAAATCAATGAAAAGGTTACTTTTCAGGATTCTAATTTTTAACAAAAATCAAAAAATAATTCAGCATTTCAATTCAAATATAGAAAAAATAGCCGATCTACAAGAAAATAATGCGTCGCGCTGCGACGCGTTTTGAGCTTGTAGATCGGCTATTTTTGCTACGACAGTAATATGCAATGCGGCCCTCTGGAGTGAGTGTGGAACTATAGTGTCTCTCTCCACCGTCACAGTTAGTTGCCCACCCCTGGTGTAGGGTGTCGACAGAAAGACGCATACACTTTTAGAGACAAGTCCTTTGATCAAGCAGTCTGTTCCTTCACGTCAACACACCCCTTTGTCGTACAAACAGCCACAGGAGAGGCTCCAGGAGTGCTGTGAACAAACCATCACCCTGAGAAGAGGGTCTCAGGCCGACACCCACGTAGGAGATAACAGCTGAACACACATTACTTAGAATTATGGAATTCCAGAATCCCACACTGTCTGGGATGATTTGTTTATTTTTCAAACACAGTTCTTATATGAGGTGATCTATGGGGATTATTTACAATGCAAATAAAAAGTACATGAAACCTGTGTACTTAGAGCCCCTCTACCAATATTGACGTCAGACTTCTGAGTTATATTATAGTTCCCCTTTCTCATGTAACGGACGGCCCATAGTAATAATAATAATAATATGTGGGACTTTTCTTAACCCATTTAGACCTATGTTCAATTCTACAAATGTCTTCTATCTAAATCATGACAGTTTTCATAAAAATCTGTGTTTCTATATTAGTGGTTCTCAAATTATTTCATGTCAAGGACCCCCAGAAATGTTATGAAATTTGGCTGCCGACCCCCATCTAAAAGATATGTTGACCTACAAGCTCGTAGCGCGCCACTTGGTGGCGTGCTATGAGCTTGTAGATCTGCTATTTTTCAATAGCTAATTTACAACATAATGTTTAAAACATTTAACTTCAGATATAGCAGTTGGGCTGGTAGCCTACTACTGTATAATACTACTGTGGTTCTTCAAGCCACTCATTTGCATGAATATGATCTGTATGTAAGTAGTGTGTTTGTTGTTATTCAGTGGTGTCCTAGGGGAGTTTAGTTTTTTTAATGTTATGCAGCATAACATTGACTTATGCTCCACACAGTCAATGCTGCGGCAAGCAGGACACTGAGTATGTAGATGACTGCTCTGTTTGATCTGCCTAGCTTCTTTTATCCTGTTAAAACCCCTGTTGGTGTTTTAAGCATTGTGTTATATATATAAACTTTATTACAGGCTCGTGGCCCACAAGGTAAGACAGTACATCACATAATATACGAGAATATATGTATATACTTTAGCCATTGAAAAATAGCAGATCTACAGTAGGTCTGCTATTTTTGAAAAACCGTGAACATATTATTCTTTCAAACGTACGTTTTTAACTCAAATCTTTGCTTCTGGGGGGTCCCTGGAACAACATTTTCAGATGGGGGTCGGCGGCCAAATACATATAATTTGTGTGGGTCCTAGACATGAAATATTGAGAACCACTAGAAACATAGGTATTTCAGAAAACTGTCATGATTTAAAATACTTTTTTTTAAATTTCGACATCAGGCCTAAATGGGTCAAACCAGTGGTTTCCAAACTGTGGTGCGTACATGGAATTTGTACACTCTGAGTTACAGACCCATAAGGGTCCATTTGGTTCCTAACTATTATTTAGGTGGGGACCCCCTGGACCCCACTTTTGGAACCGTCCCAAACTCTTCTCCCTTCTGGCTCCAAAACTGTGGAATGCACTTCTCATTGCAGTCAGAACTGCAGCATCACTCCCTCAATCTTCCGCCGTAGTCTGAAAACCCACCTTTTCAGACTCCATCATGGCCCATAGCACTTACCCTATACCCCCTTAGATAGCATTTCTGTAGACTTGGATAGCATTTGATACAGACTTATAGCATGTTATGTAAACAGCACTATACTTGCATTGTATGTAGTCATAGCACGTCATAGTACATAATTATGTATATGCTTTTTTGTTCTTGCTTAATGTAAATCGCTCTGGATTAAGAGCGTCTGCTAAATGCCTAAATTGTAAATTGTATATCTAACTGAATAGAGATTAGATTGTTTTTTTTTAGAAACAGATGGTGTCAGTTTGAACAATTTATGTCCCCCAGCGCTTGGAAGTCGTTTTGGAAAAAAAACCGTTCTTTTCTGAGAGTTGCGTTGCAGACTGAGTAATGAGGCGAAGGGAGATTCTAATTTAGGACAAGTCTATTTAATACCTTAACCCATTCTGAACGGGAACCCATTTTGGTGTTAGCATCATGTTATGCTTTAGCTATTGAAAAATAGCAGATCTACAAGCTCATAGCGCGCCACCGAGTGGCGCGCTACGAGCTTGTAGGTCTGCTATTTTTGAAAAATCGAAGAACGACTGACATTTTTTTAATCTGATCTCAGGTCAGAATGGGTTAATCAGACTAGTGTGTCCAGTGGAAATGGGTTAAACTCTGCTTCGGTATCTCCATCTCTCTCAAACACTACTCCTCCTCCCCCACAGTATTAGGATGTATTATAGGATGTTGATATTCATTCCATCATCCAACACTCCCCACTGATAGGTGCTTTTGATTTACATCAAAGGGGCATGTGAGCTCAAAGCCACATTTTGTATTCATCCTTAGGACCCCAAATCACACCTTGGAAAGCATGAGTGTCTATTTCAAACAATGTGTTTTTTGACTGGGGGGGGGGGGGGGGGGGGTGGTCATATTTTGACAGCAGGAATTGCCTGCAACTTTGATGAGGCAGTATATTGCTTTGTTTTCAAAATATAAGGTTTTCTTAAGTTCCTGAAAAATGAACATTTTGTAGTTAGGCGGTTCTGTCCCGACAGCAGAGATGTTGTTGAGAACAGTCATGCTTCCCTGGAAGATAAACCCTACATGTTTCTGTGCACACAGAAAGGGAAAAAACAGCACCCTCTGCTGTTTTTCCTTTGAATTTGCCCCTAATAGAATGTGGATAATGATTATAATAATTAGTAATACCTCCGGTCTTCTTGTGGCTGAAACCGAATATATAGGAAACAGTTGGCCGAATTATGATTAACCCATTCTGACCTGAGATCAGATTCATACGAGGTTTCCACTGGACACACACTGGTCTGATTAACCCATTCTGACCTGAGATCAGATTCTAAGAATGTCAGTCGTTCTTCGATTTTTCAAAAATAGCAGACCTACAAGCTCGTAGCGCGCCACTCGGTGGCACGCTACTTATTCAGCTCTTTTGAATGCATTAATTGCATACACTATTCTGTGTTATGTTTTAGGCCGAAAATGTATTTTTAGCCATTTTCTGCCGAATATTTTCTGCGGACGAATATTCGGTGCATCACAAATTCTCTCTCTCTCTCTCTCCCTCTCTCTCTCCCTCTCTCTCTCTCTGTCTCTAGTGGTGGCCTCTCTCCCTCTGGTGTTGAGGTTGCTGTGTGTCATTCAGAGCAGTGGGCCTTCCTCCTCCTCCTCCTCCTCCTCCTCTGACAGTGACATGGAAGACACGCTCTTCAAACTGCTCTACCATGGTAAGGTTGTCAGAATGAAGTTCAAAGGTCACGTCAAGAGTTCATGGCAATGAACCCCCCCACAGGCCCACACACACACACACACACACGCACAGACATGTCATGCACACATGTAAAACTGACAGTTACAAAGCAAAGTTCTTTGTTTACCCAGGGAAGTGGACTAAGCTCGAGATGCTTATTTACAGCCACACCCTGCTCATAGAACATTTCATGGTAGGGGTTCAATGCCTTGCTCAAGGGCACAAAATGTTTTGAAACAATAAAATGTAGGAAACCAAAAATGAAGGGTCCCATAAAAATATGTCCACGACCGACCCCACAAGTGGTGTCCCGCTCCCCTGTTTGTGAACCAGTGCTCTAGAAGCTTTTAGAGTAGACCCTTCTTCTCAGAGAAGAGTAGATGTCACGCCATGTGATGTGAAGTGATGTTGAAAAAATGTCAGTCCTGCAAGCAATGGAACGACTGCCTGTCTGTGAGAGAGTGATACATAATATTACGCTCCTGATGGAGTGTGTGTAAGAGAGTGATACATATTACAGTCCTGATGGAGTGACTTCTCTTTGTGAGAGTGTGATACATAATATTACAGTCCTGATGGAGTGCAGATCCCACTTCTCTTTCCATCACTCGTTGCAAGTCTTTCTGGGCAAAGTGTTATTTTCTTTACTGTTATGTCACGTGGTTCAAAAGCCTGCCGTCTTCCTTTCCTCTGCATATATTCAGCAGTCACACTTACAGTATATATATAGTCACACTATTTTTATTCTCTCTCTCTCTCTCTCTCTCACACACACATGCACGCACACAGCCACACACACACACACACGCGCATGCACGCGCACAGGCCCGCTTGCTACAGTAAAGATAGACATAAACACGCCTGCATGTTCAGTTGTGACAGTATAAGAAACAGACACGCGCGTACTGTATGCAAACACATCCTCATAAATCAGACAGGACATGAAAAGAAAATCACACACACACACACACACACACGCACACACACACATAGACACACACACACACACACAGACACACACACGCACGCACGCACGCACACACACACACACACGCGCACACACACACACACACACACACACACACACACACACACACAGTAATGTTCCTGGCTTATTGCGGCCTCGTTACTTATTATTCTTCCACTTTCCCAGGCCTCATCCATTAACATTTTGGCTGGCGGAGCACATTAATATTCAGTCATTACACAATGTGGCAGGCTGGCATAGATACTCTTACATTACAGTCTGTTGCATTATTACATCTGAAGGTCTTTTCTGGAAAATAAATAAATAAATAACTGAAACAGTTAAGAGACTGCTGCAGAATAAGACAAGATGATGTTAATCCATTTTGGGCGGGAACCGCTTTGGGTGTTAGCATGATGTTATGCTTTAGCTATTGAAAAATAGCAGATCTACAAGCTCATAGCGCGCCACCGAGTGGCGCGCTACGAGCTTGTAGGTCTGCTATTTTTGAAAAATCAAAGAACGACTGACATAGAAACATAGCTTTTTCAGAAAACTGTCAGGATGTAGAAGAACATTTTTAGAATCTGATCTCAGGTCAAAATCGGTTAAAGAAGTGCAGTGCATTAGATTCGGGTGCGTGCGTGCGTGTGTGTGTGTGTGTGTGTGTGTGTGTGTGCATTCGAGCCTGAAATACATCACAGATTATTCATGTATTCATAACTGTATTATATGCACTGTGAGAGTCTATCCATGCAGTGTGTGAGAGTCTAACTTGTGCGTTGCGTTGCGTGCGTGTGTGCGTTGTGTGTGTCAGTCTCACATCTCATATCATTATTTATATTATTTATTTAAATGATTACTGCTCAGCCCATAACTATACTGTTACTACTGTACTACTGTAATTAATGTATCCTTACTGACTGTTTGCACTGTTGGTGAGATGCGAAAATACTTTTCGCTGTGCTGTACTTGTACTGTTAGTACATTGACAATAAATGTAAAGACTAAATCTCAATCCTCTCAGTGAGTAACCTGGCCGGCAGGCTGACGCTCAGCGACAGCCTGGTTCCCGCCCTCAGCTACCTGTACTGCAGCCTCACCCTGTCTGCAGAACACTGCTCTGACAGAGGTACTGTCTGTCTGTCTGTCTGTCTGTCTGTAGTGCATTACGTGCATGTCATGGGTAGTTGCCCATGTCGCCTCAGCGCGTGATTATTAGGCAGATCCAGCACGCACGCACACATTTTAATCATTTATTTATGTCCACATAAGAGATACAAATACAAGGACACAAATATATATATATATACAGAATGCAATCAGCAAATCCCGAACAAATACCCACACACCCTTCAGGGGTACAAGTAACAGCGTCTTTGCCATATTTGGCGGCTACCGATAGTGGAAGATACACACACACACACACACACACACACACACACACACACACACACACACACACGCAGCGTCCTGTCAGTGCAGTGATGACATGGTTCTCTCCAGCTGTCTCCATGCTGCTCTCCAACACTGGACTGATGGAACTCCTGGAGACACTGCTCTCCTCCTCCTCGGCTCCCGCTCCACCCTCGGCCCCCCCCGCTCCACCCTCGGCTCCCGCTCCACCCTCGGCCCCCGCTCCACCCTCGGCTCCCGCTCCACCCCTCCCTCCTCCTCCACCCTCGGCCCTGCTGTGCTGCGCGCGCCTTCTCCTGTCCTCCCTCGTTACTCTGCAGCACCGACACTCTGCCCAGGTACGCGCACGCACACACACACGCACTGGCACTTTACCTACAAAATGTCTTGTAAATCAAGACCATTTTCGGGGGAGAAAATCTGTTTCTATCTATCAGTGATTCTAAAAAATATTCCATGTCAAGGACCCCAAAAAAGGATATGTAATTGGCCGTCAACCCCCCCCCCCCCCCCCCCCCCCCATCTGAAAATATGTTTTACCAGGGCCCCCCCCCTCAGAAGCAAAGATTTGAGTTAAGAAACGAAACGTTTGCTGTGAAAGCATATATATTCAAGGATTTTGCACATGCTTTTGAGAGTTTTGTCACTTTGAGGACAGAACATCTCAATGCGGTCTGAGTCACATTCACGTTGAGTAAGTATATATAATAATAATAATAATAATAGTACAGGAAATCAATGGAAAATACACGATCAACCTCAAACTAATTGCATAACAAAAACTCCTTGGGCTAAAAACGGCCACACAAAATGTGATGAGGTCACAAAGTGGATATGGCCAAATTTAGCCCAAGGAGTGTTTTCAGGCAAAACTAATGCTTGGAGAAATCAAGCTATTGAACACCCTTTACGTCTGTGTGTTGTTTCGAACATATTGAACCAAATGGAAAGCAGACGAAACCTCTTAACTCAATCCTCAAACTGTCTGCTATAAAAGCAACTAACTCCACCACCACCTCATCACCCTCTCATGCAGATAATTGGCTATAAAGTCACAACGCCAACTTTGATGAGGCTTTTCTACTTTCTACATTTCCTGAATAATGAACATTTTAACCCATTCTGACCTTAGATCAGATTCATACAAGGTTTCCACTGGACACACACTGGTCTGATCAACCCATTCTGACCTGAGATCAGATTCTAAAAATGTCAGCCGTTCTTCGATTTAAAAAAAAATAGCAGACCTACAAGCTCGTAGCGCGCCACTCGGTGGCGCGCTATGAGCTTGTAGATCTGCTATTTTTCAATAGCTAAAGCACATGATGCTAAACACCAAAATGGGTTCCCGTTCAGAATGGGTTAAAACCCGGTCGATGCCAAACTTTCCACACACACTCCCTTGGATGCCAACGATGAACCTCTGCCCCCAAATGTTCCGTAATGGCCTGTTATAGCGCCACCATGTGGCCTGGTGGAAAGTAAACACGTTTTGTGATATTACTCCTCCAGATTTTGTCCGAAAATCGCGCAAATCGTTACACACTATATCTCTAGTCATGTGTTCAAGACGGATGTGTCCGATATTTCATATTCCAGGATTATCCTGTTTTGAACTAAAAAGCCTCAAATTATGAACACAGCAGCGTGCAATTTACGTGATATCTTTCACAGACTTTCCTACTAGACTATAAGGAATATATCCCACCCTTTTCACATTGGCCTGTTACAGTGCCACCAAACAGGTGGACTTTTTTGCAAAACACATTTTTGGAACAAAATGCCTCAAATCATCCAATTTACATCAATGTCACTGTCCATAAGAACAAATAGCACCCGTTTCAAATTTGCCTATTATAGCGCCACCAGGAGGCCACAACCTGACCTGGCCTGGTGGAGACCTGGCTGTGCCGCCGATGGGGGCACTTTTTCTAGTATGGACACTGTGTTGTTTGACTTTTTAAAAATATGTTTTTCGGGCAGAACAAATTGACCTCATCTTGTCTCTCCTCCTCCCCTCCCCTCCCCTCCCCTCCCCTCCCCTCCCCTCCCCTCCTCCTTCTGTTCCCAACTGTCTCCATTATTTAAGGTCCAACGGAGCATCTGCTGGAGTCTGGACCGCACTGTGCATTGTCTGCTCCTCCAGAAGAGGAGCAGAGACAGCCTCTCGCTGGGTAAGACGAAACATCTTTCTGTTTTCTGGCGTGTTGAATTTGAAGTCGGTTCGGACGAACGGTTCTCCAGTTACGTGGATTACAACACACACACAGAGACGTGGTGCATTAACACTATATCATCAGTGCCGGAAGTGCTTCAAAATAGGAGCTCTGGTGGGTGGCCGGGGTTGTCTCAGCGCTTTTACTCTGAAAGCCCCGGAAATGACCCGGAAACAATCTACTAAAAGAAAGTTGACTTTACATTGCTAGCTTACATTGCGATCATTTTAATTTATACGATATATGATCCAAAAAGCGTTCATATTTTGCGAGAGAGTCGAAATGAAGGAGCAGAAATGAAGCGCCAGTATATCGATCCGTTCATAACCACGGAGAGCGCCCTGGATTAGGAGATACGAGTCATTCTTTCCGCCGCGCTAACATGTAAGTCAACGGTAAGCTAGCCTCGATACCCAGGCTTTCATTTCGTCTGCGCGAAAATTGAAAGCCTGGAGGAACGCATTGGCTGCCTTGGTCTAGAAGTGGGAGTCAACGCTTCCGGGTGGGTGTCGCTCCAAATTACGTGACGTAGCGCTTCACTAGGTGGGAGAGGAGTGGCCAGGGCTGACGGACAGATCGGTGAGATCCAATCAGGGCGTGCGCAAATCTCAGCCGCGACCCACCCCTATAGACCAGAAACTTAACACGTTAGCTCAGGCCAACGGTAAGTTAATATGAGCCCAGAGCGTAGCATACGGCAGCCGAAAGGCGAACGGGTAAAAAAAAAATAGGAAAAATTCTGAATATTCTTATCTCGCCCCGTATCATTGAGGATGCACTAGGACGTCCAGCGACGTCTAAGGCTCAGATCGGTTCGAATCCTTATGACGGCCTGA
>NC_137872.1:4077163-4229512 GCF_963924005.1 Protomyctophum bolini
CGCTGCCTTCCGGCATGGCATGGAAACGAGTAGCATTTAGCATTTCTTTCACCATGTAGTAAATGCTGCCATTCGTGGTCTGGAAAGCAAGTGTTGTTTTTGGCAGCAAATTTCTATTTTAGTTTTAGTCATAGTCTTTGGACTGAAACTTCATTTAGTTTTAGTCACATTTTTGTCACCTGGAATGTCATAAGATTTTAGTCGACTAAATCTACAGTTGATTTAATAGTCGACTAAAATGTATTTTGGCGGGTCTTGATTGATGCCGTCATAATGAGTGTTTTTACACTTGTTGAAAATAGCTGATCTACAAGCTCACAACGCGTCGCGTTGCGACACGTTGTGAGCTTGTAGATCAGCTATTTTCAGCATGCAACCAAGTGTAAAATGACTTATACTGGATCTCTTGTCCACTAGTCCCTTCCTAACATTTAAAACATCTAGTTTTCATTTGTTGACGAAATTGTCACTATATTTAGTCTTAGTTTTAGTCATCGTAGCTTAGTTTTCATTTAGTTTCCATTTAGTTTTCACCAGTGAAAAAAGGTAGTCGACGAACATTTTTTTGTCATAGTTTTAGTCGACGAAAACAACACGGTGGCACAGTTGGTAGTGCTGTCGCCTCACAGCTAGAAGGTCCTGGGTCGATTCCCGCTGGGGACGCTGTGGGCACTGGCGGCGTGTTCCCTCCTCCGCGTCATCAGTGCCCATACCCGAGGCGGGGGTTGGCGATAGGGCCTTTCTGTGTGGAGTTTGCATGTTCTCCCCGTGTTCCCCTAGGGTAGATACCCTCACAAAAACATGCCGTAATCCAGGTCTCTAAAACTACCTCCCCCTGGCCAGCCGGGGCGCCTGATGGAGGGGAAAGGAACTGGTCGGAATAACGTGTCCCTTCCACACGCTACGTCCGGCCGGGGAAATTCCCCTCTGTCAGGTGAAAAGAAGCAGCTTGGACTCCTCATGCATAGAAGGAGGCATGAGGTCAGTCCGCTGCCCCCCCAGGTTGGCAGAGGAAGTGTAGCGCCCAGGATTACATTAGATAATTGGCACTGGGTGATAAGAAAAACTGGGTTACAAAATCGTGGGATAAAAATTAAGAAAAAAGAAAACAACACTGATGTAAACGAGTAGCATTTAGCATTTCTTTCACCGCAGTAAATGCTGCCATTCGTGGTCTGGAAAGGGGCGGTTGTTTGTTTTACAGACGGGGGGGTGAAAGGGCAGCAGGGGCTGATTGAAAGGGTAACAAGACTACTCGTCCCGTTTCTGTTTTCCTCCCAGAATTTTCCACAGTGAGGGGTGGGAGAGGCTGGACATCAGACGGCTGGACTTTGAATTTCTCTAACTATAAACTTTCATGACAGCAGAACAGCCTAAGTACAAATATAATTTATGAAAAGCTACTACAGTGAAGTCTGTTCACAGAAGTTGTTGTAGGATATGTGGGGATTATCTGACGAGGTACCATTTGAGGTGGAAAAACCTTACACTAAATAACACTAAATTGTTTATAGGTTCAATATAAGTCAAATAATATAGCCTTTCCACAGGAGTATCTTTTTATATTTTTCCAAAAAGAATACAAACAGCCAATAGCATAATTATTACAAAGTTATCCCCCTCACTGGGGAAAATTCCGGGAGGAAAAACGGCCAAGCACCGGGGCGAGTAGTCCAGTATTCGATTGAAAGCCCCCCCCCTTTGATGTCTATGTGTGTGCACGTCTCTGCACACGGTGACAGGATGATCCCCATGTTGTTGCTGCTGCTGCTGCCGTCTCTCCGTCTGCCTAAATGCCCGGCTGGATAAGTGGCTTGTCAGGACAGGACAGGGACACGCAGGCTGATATATGAGCTCCACTCAGGGCTGGACTGGACTGGCCACAGGTCATACCGGGCATATTGGGAATATGATAATATTGACAGGCGAGGCAGGCCAATTATGCGGCAGGCCATTCTGCCAGTGCCATCATTGCGAATTCAGTGAGCACTTACTATGAGACCTACCAGATCATGTCTGTTTGTGTGTCTGTCTGTGTGTCTGTCTGTGTGTCTGTCTGTCTGTCTGTCTGTCTGTCTGTCTGTCTGTCTGTCTGTCTGTCTGTCTGTCTGTCTGTCTGTCTGTCTGTCTGTCTGTCCCGCTTTTGTGCCCATATATGGAGCTGAGTGATTACGTCACCATGACTCAGCCATAACCATATAAGGAGTCCCCAAAGCAGCTATACGTCCAAAACCCAAATATGTACGAGCTGCGTTTGCTTCCCGCGTTTGCGCGTCTTACTGGTGATAACGATACCATGTACATACTATATACCGTATGAAACAGAAGACCCTCTGCTTTCATAAGAAAAAAAACAAATACTGTAATACTAATAAAAAATCACACCCCTGTGAAGTGAGCTGTGCAACTCTGAGAGTCAGAGTTGCACCGCTCACTTCACAGGGGTGCTTGCGGGAACTCGACTTCGTCTCATTCCTGACCTTCGCATCCCTGACTGTCGTGGCAATAATCACGTTAACCCACACCCTCTCGTGTAATGTTGTTTCATTAACCCCTTGAGTATATGCCTTGAGAACAGCATGAAACCCCTCGAGTATATCTGACTGAACTCCACAAGCTATACGTATCATATATATATAAAATATCCTTTCTTGATTCATCTCTCTTTTTTCCCTGGCTCATTCTATCCATTCCCTTTTCTTCTCTCTCTCTCTCTCTCTCTCTCTCTCTCTCTCTCTCTCTCTCTCTCTCTCTCTCTAATTGGGTCTGTCCTCTCTGAGGTCTCTAATCTCAGTGTACATGACATGAGTGCTATATGCAAATGAGCTGCCAGGACTCAGACTTCATCGCGCCGCATTTAAAGAGATGGCTTTAAATGCTTTAAATCCCCCTCTCTCTCTGTGGCACTCTCTCTCTGTCACTCTCTCTCTGTCACTCTCTCTCTCTCTCTCTCTCTCTCTGTCACTCTCTCTTTCTCTCTCTCTCTCTCTCTGTCACTCTCTCTCTCTCTCTCTCTCTCTCTCTCTCTGTGTCACTCTTTATATCTGTTGCTCGCTCCCTCTTGTCTGGCTGACCTTTGTTCAACCCCTGCGTTTCACTGCACCATGCACTTTCTCTCTCTCTCTCTCTCTCTCTCTCTCTCTCTCTCTCTCTGTCTGTCAGCTGTCCTTTTGCTGATTTCGTCGACTAATACGATGACAAACAATGTTCGTCGACTACGTTCTTTCACTGACGAAAGCTAAACGGAAACCAAATGACAACTAAGCTATGATGACTAAAACTAGGACTAAATATACTGACAATTTCGTCAACAAATAAAAACTAGACTAAAATGCTAGGAATTAAGTGTAAGTCATTTTACACTTGGTTGCATGCTGAAAATAGCCGATCTACAAGTTATATTTTTAGTCAAAATACATGTTATTCGACTAAATCAACTAGATTAATTCGACTAAATAAGTCTTATGATATTTAGTCGACTAAAACTAGACTTAAACACTAAAACATTCCGGGTGACTAAAATGTGACTGAAACTAAAATGAGAACTATTGAAGAGGCTAATACGACTACAACTAGAATCTAAATGTGCTTCCCAAAACAACGTTAACCCATTCTGACCTGAGATCAGATTCATACGAGGTTTCCACTGGACACACACTGGTCTGATGAACCCATTCTGACCTGAGATCAGATTCTAAAAAATGTCAGTCGTTCTTCGATTTTTCAAAAAATAGCAGATCTACAAGCTCATAGCGCGCCACTCGGTGGCGCGCTATGAGCTTGTAGATCTGCTATTTTTCAATAGCTAAAGCATAACATGATGCTGACACCAAAATGCGTTCCCGTTCAGAATGGGTCAACACTGTCCTGTAGCCACTCTTCCATTACAGGCCTCTAGTTGAGGACATTAGGGTTAGTTAGTCAGGGTTCATCGGCAGTGCAGTTCATGAGTTCATATTCACAGCAGTGGAACCGGTGGAGCTGGCACTAAAAAGCTGTCGACCCAATAAAAAATTGGACACTGGCTTTCATTGCGTAATATTTTCGCAATTCGTGCGCGTGTGTGTGTGTGTGTGTGTGTGTGTGCGAGTGTGTGTGTGTGCCCAGCTGCCTATGCAGTTGACGTGGTTCTGGAACTAAAACTTAAGGGGTATTTGTTCGCAGTTAACCCATTTTGACCTGCAGGACAATTATACAAATTCTAACAAAAAAACCCTATGTTTCTATGTCAGTGGTGCTCAACCTTTTTCCTAACCTGACTCTGCCAGCTGGGGGCGGTATTGGGTAACCATGTTCCCCAACACAGCCTCCATCTGGGATCTCTCAGGGAGTTGTGCTAACGCCGAACCACTCGTGGTACTTCGAACCAATCAGCGTGAGCTAAGGGCGGGACACTATACTACACCGGATGTGACGCTATATAGACACGTCAATATGATTGGTTGTGTTTGCACGCCCACACGGTGATAGACAGACGGTCCATCCAATCATCTACCAAGTATCTTGAAAAAAAAGGAACAGCCCTGTCATCGAATTTGCTCCCGAGATCCCAGATCCCAATAAGCTGTGAAACAAATTTGTGTAGCAAGCTTCTTGGATCTGGCAGCGTCAGGTTACCTTTTTCCCCCAGGACCCCCAGAAATATCTTGATTTGGCCACCGACCCACATCTGAAAATATGTAGTTCCAGTGACCCCCCCCACCCCAGAAGCAAAGATTCTCTTCGCTCTGGAAGAATATATATTCAAAGATTTGTAACACATTTTCACGATAAAAAAAAAAAAACGCAGATCTACAAGCACCGAGTGCCGCGCTACGAGCTTGTATAGATCTGCTATTTTTTTAATAGCTAAAGCACCAAAAGGGGGTTCCCACCACCCAGAATGGGTTAAATATGCATTAGTCAAACTTGCACATCATTGTCAGGGTCTGGAACTTATACACCTCCCGAAATCCGAGTAAGGAAGCTGCCATTCCTGTTTACGAAAATATATTTTAAAATATCTTTGCATTTTTGTTTGTATTTGTTTTTCTTCTGCTAAGCAGCACGCTACTGTATTGATTGAAACCTTTATTTCAGGGGAATCCAATTGAGACCAGGGTCTCTTTTTCAATGGCGCCCTGTATACAAACAAGAAAAGAACATTTACAGCAATGACTTTACTTACATACTGTACATATATGACATGGACACACAGTACAACAATAATACACAAGCACACACACAAAGAAACAGAACCTTATAACCAAATATTACAAAAAGCAGGTGCATATGCCTTCCTCTAGTAGTGTGAGGTCAGTTAAAGGTAGAGTCAGTGATTTCACTTAATTCAAATATCACTTTTTTTTTTGTTTTGTTGTGATAATCCTCTCTACTATAGAGTGTGCTGACCATATAAGGAGTTCCTCCCTGTCCCCAGTTAACCCCTGGGGGTCAAAAAACCTTAGGTTTCGTTTTTGTTCTCTATCCTGATTGGATGAAAGCTTGTGTCCCAAGGCAAAAACGAAACCTAAGGGTTTTTGACTGAAATCACTGACACCCCCCTTTAAATGTAGTAAATAAAACACGGACATTCAACTTCAATTTGTTTTGACAAGTATTCCATAAATGTGGAGCATAGTAGCATACACCCTGAAGGCAGTTTATCTCCCAATTTAGTAGTAGTTTTTGGTGCATTTGGTTTTTGGATCATATAGGCTTCACTTCACTGCTTTATATTTTACTCATGGCCAGAGAGCTTCTGTTGCTCCGAGCATTTGAAATGTTGCGAGAGGCAGTTTGGCAATGCAAGACTACTGTGCGTGCAGAAAACAGGACAGTGTTGTTTTTGGCAGCAGATTTTGATTTTAGTTTTAATCATAGTCTCTTGAATAGTTTTCATTTAGTTTTAGTCACATTTTAGTCACCTGTTACATCAGGTTACAACGTTTCGATGTTTCAGTTACTACATCTTGTAACGAAGATGTAACTTAAAACATCTCTAAACGTTGTCACTGGTTATACCTGCACCCTGTTATTAAAGGACCACTTCACCACTTTTCAACCTATCTTCAGATAATAGGTCCTCACTAATAATCATGATAAAATGGCACGATCTTTTTCTACTCAGTCTGTGTCTCATAGGAGGGCTGTGGGCAGTTTGGAAACCGTCTTCCAGTGACGACATCATCAGGCAGATTTATTTTTTAAACAAGATGTTTTTACAAAAATGTTTAGATTTCCATTATCGTGAGAACGATACATTAGCTTGTATTCCCCATCGATGATGTCACTGGAAGACGGTTTCTGAACTGCCCACAGACCTCCTATGAGACACAGACCGAGTAGGAAAGAAATTCATGATTATTAGTGAGGACCTATTATATGAAGATAGGTTTAAAAGTGGTGAAGTGGTCCTTTAAACTAAGGGCCTAAATCCTCTGAGCTGCATCCAGTGCCTTCCTTTTCGCATGTCAAGGCAACACATGGTCAGGCATTCAGAACAAGGTATACGTCTCTCTGAGACAGCCAGGACTCCAGTAGTAGAAACATGGAGAAGAATACAGAACCCTCCTCATGGTGGCTCAGACAGCAGAATATAGAAATCACCCACTATGAGGAGCTACAGTATGAGAGCTACAGTAATAGATATGGGTGTAAAACGATATAGCAACCCTGACCCTCCACGGAACAACATATTTTCTGATTCGGGTTCGCGTGGCGCGGCCATATATATACAGATAATTCTGGGAGGTCCTTTTGACATGAAAAAGTGTGAGAACCACATGCCATTGAAACATTTAGAAGACTATTTGTTTTTAATCTGATTGATCTCAGGTCTAAAATTGCTGAACCTATATCTCCTTTTCCTCCCTCTCTCTCTCTCTCTCTCTCTCTCTCTCTCTCTCTCTCTCTCTCTCTCCCTCCCTCTCTCTTTCTCCTCCCTCTCTCTTTCTCTCTCGCTCCCTCTCCCATTCTCTCTCCTGTCTCCTCTCCAGCCAGCTCCCTGAGGTTGCTCCAGGCCCTCCTGGATGTGGACCTGACATCAGCGGTGGTGTGTGTGAGCGCCGGCCCGGGCCTGGCCCCTCCCACGAGGCCCCTGGGGGCCACCGACAGCGCTCTGTGGCCCCTGGGCTCCCAGGGAGCTCGTTGCCTCGCGGCCGCCCTCTGTGGACTCCTGCTACAGGTATGTTTAACGGGCACCTGGTGTTGTTTTCGTCGACTATAAAACCAAAACGAAAGATGTTCGACGTCGACTACCTTTTTTCACTGACGAAAACTAAGCTACGGTGACTAAAACTGAGACTAAATATATTGACGATTTCGTCAACAAATAAAAACTAGACTAAAATGTTAGGATGGGACTAGTGGACAAGAGATCCAGTATAAGTAAAAGACAAGTCATTTTACACTTTGTTGCATATGCTGAAAATAGCAGATCTACAAGCTCACAACACGTCACAACTATTCGAGAGACTATGACTAAAACTAAAATAGAAATGTACTGCCAAAAACAACACTGACGGGCACTTAAGACGATGGAGTGTGTGTGTGTGTGTGTGTGTGTGTGTGTGTGTGTGTGTGTGTGTGTGTGTGTGTGTGTGTGCGTGTGCAAAACCAATTATGGGGGACACAGGCAGCCTTCCGTTTCAGCCCTGAGGGTGCCAGATTTAGGCAGAAGTTAAAATATCCCAGCTGGGTTTCTTGTCAGACTCTTTACCCAAGAGTCTGACAAATGTAATGTTGGTAAATTGCTAAAAATGTCCCAGTTTTCAACATTCACTGCCAAATTGTTCCCGGTTTCACCACGATTGCAACTAGAATGGTTTTTGCCAGGTGAAGCCATAGAGCATTAAAAGGATAGAGACTGATCTGGTGACCTCATACTCTGAAACACCACCCAGGCCAATGGGAGTCTGACCCCATACTCTGAAATGCCGCCCACTATAGTTCCACACTCACTCCAGAGGGCAACTATAGGCCACTATAGTTCAATGCCATTAAATGGGGGGTCCGTTCCGTATAGACTAATGCATGTCAAACTGGGGGTCCTTGAAATTAAACGGGTTGAGAATCACTGCTAGAGCCGTAAAAATCTTCTCTTAGCATTATCTCTTCAAATGGGGGTCTGCAGGATAATTTGTGTCAATTTGGGGGTCCTTGACATGAAAACATTTGGGAACCGGCATGGGGCACGCAGGCACACACGCACGCACGCACACACACACAGACACACACACACACACACACACACACACACACACACACACACACACACACACACACACACACACACACACACACACACATTGCATAATGATCTTCCTCCTCTAACGTGGCTGATGAGGCTCTGGCATATTTTAAAATGCTTGACTCTTCAGGGTTGCAGACAGTATTGTATTGAGTGCTTGTGATAGATGTAGCATAAATAAATACCACTTATAGATGCAGCTCTACCAGCTCGGCGCGCCTCACCAGATCCACCGTCCATTAAATCGACTTTACGTCGTCCGGAACACACAACATCCATGAAGAAATAACACACATTATCCATTTTACAAGCAACATTTAACAAAAGCAGCCATTAGGTGTTCTGTCTCCCGTGTGATTGTCTGATGGTGGCAGACACTGGGCGGGAACCTCTTTTAGTTGTTTTAAGTTTCTGTTATTCCTCTCCTCTCCTCTCCTCTCCTCTCCTCTCCTCTCCTCTCCTCCCCTCCTCTCCCCTCCCCTCCCCTCCCCTCCTCCTCTCCTCTCTCGGTATCTGTCTGGCCTACTTCAGTATTTTAGGACTCAGGTCACTCCTCAGCCAGGCCTGCAGCAGTATGGGAGACGGCATCTATTATTAAAACACATCTCTCGCAGGTCCTAACTTATTATCGCCTTATATGGCATTGTGTGTGTGCGTGCTTGTGTGTGTGCGACTGCGTGCGTGGGTCCATGCGTGTGTGTGTGTGCATGCGTCCGTATTTGCAGATGAGGGTCGGCGGCCATTTACATATAGTTGTTGGGGTCCTTGAACAACATGAAAAACTTTGAGAACCGCAACTGACATAGAAACAATGTGTTTCTGTTCACGTCTTCTACACCTCTAGAAGCAGGAGATGCTGCTCGCGGCTTCAGTCAACTGTCTGAACTCTCTCTGGAGATTCCTGCAGAGGAGGAGTCCAATCACAGGTCAGCTGTGTGTGTGTGTGTGTGTGTGTGTGTGTGTGTGTGTGTGTGTGTGTGTGTGTGTGTGTGTGTGTGTGTGTGTGTGTGTGTGTGTGTGCGTGTGCGTGTGCGTGTGTGTGTGTAACGTAGCGTATAGCTGTCAAAACCATCCCTGAATTATTATTATTCGTGTGTATTCTGTGAGTTATCTTGTGAACTTCTCTTCACTGTGTTGAACTATATGAACAAACCTCAGCTGGACTGAGTTGAACTGGATGGTTTGGTGTATATATATAATAGTATAATAATAAAGACACTTCAGCAGATATTGAATGAAGCCTGGTGCACACCACAGGAATAATAACACCACAGGTATAATAATATTAATAACACCACAGGAATAATAATAATAATAACACCACAGGTATATAAGACGTTCTTTATTGAGAATTCTGACCACTCAATAAATTTGGACGCTGTCAGAATTCTCAACAAAGAAGTTCTTATACCTGTGGCGTTATTATTATTATTATACCTGTGGTGTTATTATTATTATTATTATTATACCTGTGGTGTTGCGGCCGGGCTTCATCCAATATCTGCAGAGCTGAAATGAGGAGAACTTTTCTTTAACCCGAGACTGAATCAATTTGAACTGGATATTGGTGGAAAATGAACGGAAGTGAAGTGGACAGCACTATGAACTGAATGTGTAGCTGAACTGATCTGAGGTCATTTGGACTAATGAACTGAATGTGTAGCAGCTGTACTGATCTGAGGTCAGTTGGACTAATGAACTGAATGTGTAGCAGCTGTACTGATCTGAGGTCAGTTGGACTAATGAAACTGAGCGGAACTGTTCGACTGTCTGTCTTGGAACTGAACTCATTTACTTAACTAAATCCTTCCTTCATCCTTCCCCTTGAATCGTGTGTGTGTGTGTGTGTGTGTGTGTGTGTGTGTGTGTGTGTGTGTGTGTGTGTGTGTGTGTGTGTGTGTGTGTGTGTGTGTGTGTGTGTGTGTGTGTGTGTGTGTGTGTGTGCGCGTGTGTGTGTGTGCGTGTGTGCATGCGTGTGCGTGCAGCCCAGCTTGCTGTGTCTCAGCCATGGATTGGGTTCCTCCTCCACTCCCTGCTCAACTCAGGAGAGAGCTGTAGACTACACCCTGCTACACTGGCACTGCTCACTGTGGTGAGGACACACACACACACACCCTGCTACACTGGCACTGCTCACTGTGGTGAGAACACACACACACACACCCTGCTACACTGGCACTGCTCACTGTGGTGAGGACACACACACACACACACCCTGCTACACTGGCACTGCTCACTGTGGTGAGGACACACACACACACACCCTGCTACACTGGCACTGCTCACTGTGGTGAGGACACACACACACACACACCCTGCTACACTGGCACTGCTCACTGTGGTGAGGACACACACACACCCTGCTACACTGGCACTGCTCACTGTGGTGAGGACACACACACACCCTGCTACACTGGCACTGCTCACTGTGGTGAGAACACACACACACACACCCTGCTACACTGGCACTGCTCACTGTGGTGAGGACACACACACACACACCCTGCTACACTGGCACTGCTCACTGTGGTGAGGACACACACACACACACACCCTGCTACACTGGCACTGCTCACTGTGGTGAGGACACACACACACACACACCCTGCTACACTGGCACTGCTCACTGTGGTGAGGACACACACACACACCCTGCTACACTGGCACTGCTCACTGTGGTGAGGACACACACACACACACCCTGCTACACTGGCACTGCTCACTGTGGTGAGGACACACATACACACACACACCGCTAAACACAGGCAAGTTACTTTAACGTAACACATTCCGTGCGTTGTAGTATAATATGACAAAGATACCGTGACTGCCGTGATTGTTTAACTCTCTATCTTTTAATCACACCCGTGTGAACTGAGTGGTGCAGCTCCCCCACAGCTCTCTCTCTCTCTCTCTCTCTCTCTCTCTCATTAGCAGGCAACATTGGAGCACTATCCCTCTCTCTGTTTCTGGCGCCCCCTACTGGTACCCTATAGTCATATACTGGTGCTCAAGACCACATGGGTACATATAGGTGTACAGTACACGGACATTGCTGGTTGTAGGAGTGGTTGCACCACTCAAAAATGAAGCATTATAAGTAATGTTGTCCTGAGTCTCTGCAGTGTGCGGTCCCTTCCTCTCCTCTCCTCTCCCTGGGGAAGTTCTACCAGCACCTCCCCCACCTGGATGTGCATGATATTATATATTCATGTTGCTGCTCTCTCTCTCTCTCTCTCTCTCTCTCTCTCTCTCTCTCAACTTGTCTTGTATTCTGATCAACACTCTAGAACATATGGGAAGCATATGTTTCAACAACAACAACATACTTTGAAATCTTTGTGTGTGTGCGGCTGTGTCTGTGTCTGTGTGTGTGTGTGTGTGTGTGTGTGTGTGTGTGTGTGTGTGTGTGTGTGTGTGTGTGCGCGCGTGCGTGTGCGTGTGTCTGTGTGTATGCGTCTGTGTAATGTATTGTACATGTATAATCTGTATAATCTGAAGTATAATCTTCTACAGATCAATAGAATACATGGTGAAACATTAGAGACAGTAAAAGCTCAAAGCCTGCACAGCGCAGCGCATCCAGCTCACAGTAGAGAGTACATTAGAGAGTACAGTAGAGAGTACATTACGGCTATAGCAGCCATCATGTTCCAGCCGTGATGAAGACATATTATCATCCATTGAAGCGCTGTCCTCCTCCTCCCTGTAGAGTGGATGGAACGCCTTCCTTTCACTTTATCCTTCTGTCTCACTTAATCTGTTGTTCTGTCCTCCTGTTCTCTCTCTCTCTCTCTCTCTCTCTCTCTCTCTCTCTCTCTCTCTCACTTTCCCTTGGTTTATATTGACCCTCGATCACTCGCTCTATACAGCAGTCAGTGGTTCCCACCCAGTGGCAATTATAACATTTCTGTCATAAAAATAATGTTGAAGTCCTCACAAGTGTAAATGGTAAATGGTGCATTTATATAGCGCCTTGCGCCTTCATCCAAGGCGCTTTACATACACTGTGCATTACATTCACCCATACATTCACACACACATTCACACACCGATGGCAGCGGAAACCATGCAAGGCACCACCAACCAGCACATCGGGAGCAATTAGGGGTTCAGTGTCTCTTGCTCAAGGACACTTCGACACCAACTCTGGGGGAGCCCACAGGGTTCAAACTGGCAACCTTGCGGTTGCCATACAGGCACTCTAATACAAGTGTGTGTGTGTGTGTGTGTGTGTGTGTGTGTGTGTGTGTGTGCGTGTGTGTGCGTGTGCGTGTGCGTGTGCGTGTGCGTGTGCGTGTGAGTGTGTGTGTGTGTGTGTGTGTGTGTTTACTGTGTGTTTGTCATTACTTGGAAGCATAACAAACTTGGGGTATCGCTGTAGATTTGCCATACTGATAATCGGAAGCCTGGGCCATGTGCATAAAGTTTATGCACATGGCTCATGCAGGTCAGTTTATGCCATAAACTGACCATGAGTGGCCTAAGAATAGCTGGCATGACAAAAAGCAAAGCCAAACAACTTGCCAAATACTGAGCTCTGTCTCGTCTGTTATAGGCAGTTTGTCTGTGTGGAGGAGGAGGTGCCATGATGTGTATCCTTAAGTGAACATGAACTGTCAACCCCGTTATATTTGTTTCCTGTGTGTGTGTGTGTGTGTGTGTGTGTGTGTGTGTGTGTGTGTGGCAGCTGTCTCAGCACCACAGCAGGGCGCTCCAGTGGGATCCTCACATAGATCCGGTCTTGGAGGCCGCAGAGGCAAAAGGACCCAACATGGAGCTGGGAAACCAAAGTGTTCACGGCCTCCGCCTGCTGCTCGCACAGGTACAGTATGTAATTCTGACCTGAGATCAGATTCTAAAAATGTTCTTCTACATCCTGACAGTTTTCCATTCTGACCTGAGATCAGTTTCTAAAAATGTCTTCTATATCCTGACAGTTTTCCATTCTGACCTGAGATCAGATTCTAAAAATGTCTTCTACATCCTGACAGTTTTCCATTCTGACCTGAGATCAGTTTCTAAAAATGTCTTCTTACATCCTGACAGTTTTCTGAAAAAGCTATGTTTCTATGTCAGTCGTTCTTCGATTCTTCAAAAATAGCAGACCTACAAGCTCGTAGCGCGCCACTTGGTGATGCGCTATGAGCTTGTAGATTTGCTATTTTTCAATAGCTAAATTATATTTATGATGATGTTTAAAACACCAAAAGGGGTTCCCGCCCCCAAAATATAAACCTTAATGTGTTTCTCATGGAAAACGAACGGTTTGAATGGATTTCACTAGTTCCGATCCAGGAGAACACAGTTTGCCGTCCACCGCTGCTACAGAGCTGACAATGAGGTTATAATCTTCCCTTCTTCTCTGGAGTCCTGCCTCCAAGCAGGACCAGAGGTAGAAACCTGTCCTTCCCTCTGATGTCATCGCTATAGAGCGTCGCAGTCCCGCCCCCTTTCATGACGACGCCAGGCCCAGGAAATAAATCCCCATGCATTTTTCCCCATAGACATTTCAAAACGTATTTATTTAAAGACCTTTAAAGCGTCGTATGAAGCCAACTCTTGTCGTGACAAATCATGACAACACACACAATATTTTGGACCAAACAAATAATTACAACGAAGAAAAACAACAAAAAAAGTGCAGTTTTTTTCTAATTCTTTGTTTTGTTTGTTGTCATGATTTGTCACGACAAGAGTTGTCTTCGTCCGTGGCGTAAAACGTCTTTAAATAAATACTTTCTGAAAAGTCTATGCGGAAAATTAACGGGGATTTATTTTCCGGGTCTCTCGAGGGGGCGGGACTGCGACGCGACACAGGCATCAGTAAGCAGGAACTGGGGATGGCAATGAAGGACCGGGGGAAGTCTGGCGTGGCGTTGATGTGAAATCCACAACCTCGACCACGGTCGAAAAATGATGATGATGAGTTTGACATGTCACATGCTACTATTTTAGAAAGGTTTATAGCCTTATATAGGATGTTAATGGTGGGTATATGGATTTGGCCCCAAAGGGCTAGCCTGGTTAATAAACCAGACCGAGTCAGCCGTTGGCAAACAAAAAATTGCCTGCCGGCGGATTACGGTCTGGAGAGGCTCAATTGTACGCCCATTTCCTACACCAGAGAAATGGGGCGGCCAATCGGGACACGGTATGCAATATGGGCGGGCTTTGGTACAGTGACTTTCAATGCTTGAGACCTTTGACTGACCAATTGCGTCAAAGAGAAAATGTTTCAACCCGCGGCCCTGGAAATGAAATCCAAGCTGAGCCTCCCCAGACTAATATCCCGCGGTCCGTACGATATTAGTCTGGTTTATTAACCAGGCTACCAAAGGGCTACATCTGTGCAAAATGTGGCACTTTTTAGACGAATCGTGGTGAAATCCCCCTCATCTCTCCCTATAAGCTCCTCCACTACAGTGTGTGTAAAGTAAACCGCTGCTACATAGCATCACCGCTAAGCTGAAGCCAATCATAACGTTTAGTTAGAACATCCACCTGTAAAAATTGCTTGTCAGTATAACTACTATATTACATGTGGAATAGAGACCCCAAAACCTCCAGATATACTGTATCATTAGTGTATATATGTTAATGCAGCAGCTCAGAGTCAGCCAAACATAATGACTCGACAGTCTGATGGCACCAGCTGCTTCAGCGGTAGAGTTTTGGACTGTCATTTGCATATTATGAGTGCAGGTGTGTTTGTGTGTGTGTGTGTGTGTGTGTGTGTGTGTGTGTGACTAGCTACAGTGCATGTCTGTGGTGTGGCGCAATGTGTGCGTGCACACATCTGTGTGTGTGTGTGCGTGCGTGTGTGTGTGTGCACCGCGTTTGAGTATAGGAGCATAAAAGGCTGGAGGAAACGGTGTTCAAGCTGACAGACATAAATCTCTTAACAGTCTCATGACAGCACAGAGTTGCCCTCGTGTCAGCCCTGCTGTCTCAGACAGTCTGTCGCACAAACGCACGCACGCAGGATTGATATGCCTCGCCTATCTGCCACTACACTGAGATTTGGTCTCAGTGTAGTGGCAGATAGGGGGGTTGAGGGAGCTTTCTGAGAGCTCGTTTGTCATGAGTGATCTGGTATCATACACTCCGTCTTCCTTCTGCCCTGTACTGTACCTTCATGGCTGTCAACTCTGTGTCCGCGTACGTGCGTGCGTGTCTCACTGTCCAGTATAACAGTAAACTGAGGTGATGGCCACTGCAGCGGTTTATATGCTCGACTACCGTGTATATCAGGATTTGTACAGATTTTCTCTAATCCTCCTCAGTTCTCAAGTCTGTTAACTACAGAGCGCCGAAGTCCTGACGTCACTCACTCGTTCCCTGGTTCCACGGTGTTTTTCTCCATGGAGAACAACATTGGGTCCTTTTTAAAATAAACAAAATGTCTCTGCGATGTTGTCGGGGAGGTGTCTCTCCGTATCGTTCACGACAGTCAATTCGGCAGCAGTAACATTAGCGTTTCCTCTCAGACAGACAGTGTAAAATTACTTATTATACTGGATCTCTTGCCCCATGGGAGGGGGGGGGGGGGGAGACAGCCAGGGAGCAAGCTTGTCTCGTCAAACCAATGTGACTCCCATTGAAAATGAATTGTGAGCTTGCGACACACAGGAGACACAGAGGAGGTGTGAGCACTGAGCGACCCCTTGCAGGTTATGGTAGCTTTAAAGTGGCTTGTTACATGCTGGTTGAAATCTCTGGAGAAACCTGAGTATAGGGTAATAATAATTGACAGTTCCCTGTGTGTGGAGAAAGTGTGGAGAAACTCTAAGCCAATTCTTATTTACCATATTATGGTAAATAAGAATGACAGAATGACAGAGTGTTCTTTGTCAACTTGCCTCATTATATAGTCAGGGGATATTAATACAATACGAATACAAATTACCAAGAATTTTCTTCACCGTTTGTAAAGGTGTCTACTAACAACATATCCCACATTGGTTTATATTCAACCACCCTAGGGGAATTTTTTGAGAGCGGCTGAAAGTTGGGGTACCATGCAACCATTATAAGGCAAAATGTTCTAAATGTCATGCTTTAAGTAGCATGTTACATGTCAACCTCATCATTCTGAATCCATTCCAAGCATTAGTTTTGCACGAAAAACACTCCTTGGGCTTAAAAAGGCCTTAGCCGTCATCACAAATGTGATGATGTCAGCACATTTTGGACACATTAGGGCAAGTGTCTATAGCTGTTTTTAGCCCAAGGAGTGTTTTTCGTGCAAAGCTAATGCTTGGAATGGATTCAGAATGATGAAAACCTCCTAGTTTGACACGTCACATGCTATTTAAAGCATAATGAAATTTAGAACGTTTAGCCATTTATCTGCTGTCAGAAATGCCCCTAGGGTGGTTGAATATAAACCAATGTGGGATATGGGTTAGTACTAGTAGACACCTTTACAAACACATTGGATTGGTGAAGAAAATTCTTGGTAAGAAATTTATTCCCAGATTTGACATTATACTGATAATATTTCTTGACTATTAGCCCATTCAGGGACGGGAACCTCTTTTGGTGTTTGAAGCATTATGTTATACTTTAGCTATTGAAAAAAATAGCAGATCTACAAGCTCATAGCATGGCACTGAGTGCCGCACTACAAACTACAAACAGAGCAGAGGGGGAGGGGGGGAACCTTAGGATCCGCAGCCAGATACAGAAAATTCTGGGGGTTCTTCACTTGAAATCGGTCGAGCACCACTGACATAGAAGGTTAGGTTTTTCATAAAACGTTTACGATTTAGAAGACTTTTTTTTTTTTTTAATCAGCCTTTTGTGAACCTTTCTGAGAATCTAATTTGCTCCTCTGGTCGAGCCTGGTTGAGATTCTCCTCCCGACCCACCTTTCCTCCAACGCTTTCCATCGTGTTCATCATCTTCATCGCTCATCGCTCAACGCTCAGCCTCAGCTGTGTTGCTCATCGCTCAACGCTCAGCCTCAGCTGTGTTGTGTATTATATTCTTTGTCCCTTCTGACCTGCCGTCTCTCCATTCTTTAACCATTATTTATTCAGTTGAGAGCAAACTTCTCTTTTCCAATGACGCCCTGATTACAGTAAACATAACAAACTATTTAAACACAAATACATTACAAGATAATAAACAATTCAAAGTGAACAAGTACAGCTATAGATCTCAGATGAATCCATTCCTTACAAGTTCCTTTTAAATGTGAAATCAAGTTATTCCGTTTTCAGATTGATTGTAGACAGTTCCACACGTGAGGTGCAGCATAGTAATGAAAGGTCTGTTTACTTTTACCCAATTCAGAATTCACATTTGGGGATTTCTAAAATAAGGTAGTTTTGGGAACGGGTGTGATGTTGACCAGTTTTGGGATGTAATATTGTAATAGGCTGCTAAGATATGTAGGCATTTTTTTAAGTAAGACTTTGTAGACAGTGCAGTGCTGTTCTCGTCTCTTATAGGCAATGAAGGCCAACCAACCTTTTCATACAACCTATCGGAGGGCAGAGTGAACCTTTTCATACAACCTATCGGAGGGCAGAGTGAACCTTTTCATACAACCTATCGGAGGGCAGAGTGAACCTTTTCATACAACCTATCGGAGGGCAGAGTGAACCTTTTCATACAACCTATCGGAGGGCAGAGTGAACCTTTTCATACAACCTATCGGAGGAGGGCAGAGTGAACCTTTTCATACAACCTATCGGAGGGCAGAGTGAACCTTTTCATACAACCTATCGGAGGGCAGAGTGAACCTTTTCATACAACCTATCGGAGGGCAGAGTGAACCTTTTCATACAACCTATCGGAGGAGGGCAGAGTGGTAGATTGTGTCGATTCATCTACCACTACAGAGCTGCGTTGCCTCATTTATGTTCTCCATTCCTGTGTTATTTGTTTATAGTGGTTTTCAACCAGTGGTCCTTGAGGGGGTTCCAGTCAGGTGGCCCCCCCAGCTAAATGATGAAGAGTTGGTAACTAACCACTGGTCCTTGAGGGGGTTCCAGTCAGGTGGCCCCCCCAGCTAAATGATGAAGAGTTGGTAACTAACCAGTGGTCCTTGGGGGGGTTCCAGCCAGTGAGTTGGTTCCCCCAGCTAAATGATGAAGAGTTGGTAACTAACCAGTGGTCCTTGAGGGGGTTCCAGCCAGTTGGTCCCCCCAGCTAAATGATGAAGCTTTGGTAACCAGTGGTCCTTGGGGGTGTTCCATATGATATGGTTTCATTTGACGCTTTCAAGAGTTAGACGAATATGTTGTTTTGATCAACGTTTTGCCTGTTATCTCTCCTAAATGATACCACATCAATACAGCATGGAAATATGGACACACAATCATATCCAATGGAATAAATGATGGGCCTTGATATGAAAAGGGTTGAAACCCGATGGTTTATACTATTCTATTCTCCTCTCCTCCACTCTCCTCTCGTCTTCCTCGTTATTATTCAGGTCATCCTAGCAAAAACAAAATCACCTTACAGCCACAAAGGACATCTTTTTTTGTTTTTGTGGTTAGGATTTAAAAAAAATAACCTCTCTCTCTCCTTCAGCTCCTTCAGGGCAGTGCTCTGGACCCTCCGCCCACAGAGGAACACCGGCAAAGGGCAAAGCGTGTGATGGAGTCTCTGGCCCGGCTGCCCAGTGTGATGGAGTCTCTGCCCAGCTCCCCTGGAAGCTCCAGCCATGGTTTCATAGTACCCCCCACCACCGGGATCCTGTATCCTTCAACCTTCATAGTACAATCTCAATTTAACCTGAGATCAGATTCTAAAAATGTCTTCTACATCCTGACAGTTTTCTGAAAAAGCTATGTTTCTATGTCAGTCGTTCTTCGATTTTTCAAAAATAGCAGACCTACAAGCTTGTAGCTCGCCACTATTTTTCAATTGCTAAAGCATAACATAATGCCAACACCAAAATGGGTTAATATAGGCTTCAGAGGGTCTAAAATATGGAACTCCCTACCTGTACATCTATGGCATTTGTCTTTTCATCAATTCAAGATAAGGTTCTAAAATCACTTCTCCTAACCACCAAGTACTTCCCATACGGTCTGCTAAAGTCAAAGTCATACGATTTGTCACACACGTTACCGCAGTGAAATGTGTTCTCCGCATTTGACCCATCTCTCTTGGAGCGGTGAGCTGCAGCGTGCGCAGCGCTCGGGAATCATTAGATTAGTAGATTTATTTGACCCCCCAAACCAACCCTTGATGCTGAGTGTCAAGCAGGGAGGCATTGGGTCCCATTTTTACAGTCTTTGGTATGACCCGGCCGGGGATCGAACCCCAACCTCCCAGTCTCAGGGCGGACACTCTAACCACAAGGCCACTGAGCTGGTGTATTAATTAACCTGGTGTACTCAATGTTCTCCTATAGCGGTTTTTATTTTCTGCCTTCTGTCTATTGTGCTTTTTTCTTGTTATACAGTACAATTCTGTCCTCTCACTGTCCCTGTATTTTATCTGTATTCTAATGTTTAAGATCTGCATGTTCAATATGATTGTTTTTTCTTTAAACAAACAAACACAACTATGAATGCCTGGAGAAGCCACTTGCAAGCCCCTGGAGGGTTTTTAGGCTTTCTCCGTCACATTTTTATTGACCTTGTGTATCATTAATTTTCTGAAATATTTCTGTATGTGAAAACAAACAAACAAAAACCCACCGCCACCGGCATCCTGTATCCTCTGATCAGATCAGTCAAAACCCGTCAAGATTGAGAAATACATTAACATGTGTTTCCACACTGGCACAATCAATATTAAAGGCATGGTTGCATTAAAAAAAAAGGAAGCAAGAAAAGGTGTTCAGCACACAGGGTGGAATGAACCATGAGATAGGCTTTATTGATTTGTGTTGTTTGAATCATATGCTTGGGAACCCCTTTTGGTGTTTTAAGCATTATGTTATACTTTAATATAGCTAAAATACGAGCTTGTAGATCTGCTATTTTTGAAAAATCGTGAAAATGTGTCTGGGGGGAACAACATATTTAAAAATGGGGGTTGGCAGCCAAATATAGTTTTTGGGTCCTTGACATGAAAGATTTTGAGAAACACTTGCCATAGAATATCAGAGGTTTGGGTTTCTCTGAAAACAGTCATGATTTAGAAGACATTTGTAGAATCTGGTCTGTCCTAAATGGGTTAAACACACACACACACACACACACACACACACACACCAAATCAAAAGATTATTAATTTTGTGCATTGTTCCTTAGCCTGCCACACATGCAGGCGTGTAGGAGAGTTGTCCATCTGTCTCTCTGACTTCACTGTGAACGCTGGAAGATGCTCTGGAGGACTCTGAGGAGGACTGCGATAATTGTGAAGCAGCATTTTGTTCGTTCGTTCGTTCGTGTTGTAAAATAACCAGTGCATTTGTTTTGTATTAATAACAACACGTCAATAAAACACGGTAATAAACATACATCCCCGTGTGTTCCGTTCACTGTTCAAAGCCATGATGTCGGCATGTCGGTGTCGCCATCCGTTTATTTTAAAGTTTCTGAAGTGGGAGGGGGGAATGGTTTAGGGGTGTGTGCGCGTGTGTGCCTCTCTCTAACGTCTCCGCGTGTGTGTGTGTGTGTGTGTGTGTGTGTGTGTGTGTGTGTGTGTGTGTGTGTGTGTGGTGTGTGCCTCTCTCTAACGTCTCCGTGTGGAAACCATATCCTGCTGTGTAACCGCGTTGGCTGGCTGTCATTCGTCTAACCAACGCCAGCCGGTGCGATATCGTGGCGCTGGCAGAGTGGAAGAGGAGAGAGAAGAGAGCCGCATGTATAGATGAACGTTTACCGTCACCTGAGGATTGTTGAAAAGACCACGAATTCCTGGGAACAGGGGACTTCTTTTATACGTGCGTATATATGTTTTACAACGGAAGATTCCGTTTCACTTTGGACTAACAACAACGGGAGCGTTTCGGCGTCGCGCTGCTGTGTGTTTTTACTATACGGTGAGTGTGATGATGATCAACGAGTTTGCGAATGTCCAAGAGAAGGTTCGGCTTGCCTTGAACTGAGCTGACCAAGCTGTACGGATCCGTTGACTGAAATATTATCCCTCGGATATCCAACTTTAAATGTTGTACTGTTGGGTTTTTTAATTTTAACCCGGAAAGTTCTTTCTTTAAATCCCTTGATAAAATGTTTTTAAAAACACAATTTTAATGGCCTCAAGATTAATATATGAACCGAAGATTTAAAACCACCCCAGCGTGTAGCCCCCCATGCACGAGCAAATAATCATTCATCGCGCCGTGTTAAATGATCCCTGTAAGTGAAATTGACGTTCTTAATATTTACTCAGACAATCGCACTATTAGGAAGGGAATAATGTCAGGTCATTCAGGGGACAAGAAGCCATGCAATCAATGAACCATTTCTATAGCCTATAATTGACGATACAACTGACAGTCCATACTGTCTGATACATAAATATATATATATACAGCCATCATCAGCACCATTACGCATGTCCGTGCCTCTGGATGAAGGATGGGGGGGAGAGAGAGAGAGAGAGAGGGAGGGGGAGAGAGAGAGAGCTATCCACAGACAGATGGAGCTGAGAGAGAGAGAGATATCCACAGACAGATGGAGCCGAGAGAGAGAGAGTGCTATCCACAGACAGCTGGAGCCGAGGGAGTGATATTATGATCGGCGTGAGTGTCAGACCTTGAACCACAAACCTGCTAACGGGATCTCCATCTCAAAGGAGATCCATGATCCAATTCAATCATGGAACATATATCTGCTGCTTCTGCTGCTATCCCCCTCTGGTTTGGGGGTTTGAGCTCATGCATTTTTTTTTAAATTGCTCACATTATTTGGGATCGTTGTTTGGATGGATGTGATTGTGAACATTTCCTCAGTTTTCATTGAGTTTCAAAGTTATACGTGAACATTTTGGAAGGCTTGATTTGAGAGGTTTGACTGAAACTGTGCGAGTTGAGTTCTTCTATCAGGCGGTGTTTGTTAAGAATCCAGCTAATAATAATAATAATCAGTGTTGGGGAAGTTACTTTGAAAGCGTAGCTTGTAAAGCTACAAGTAGCTCACCATGGCAGTAGCTTGATCAAGCTACATAGCTACCCCTGGAGAAATGTAGCTTGTAAAGCTACAGCTACATGGAAAAAGTAGCTCAGCTACTTTATATTTTTCAGCGTTAAATTGAGAATGTACATGCGGTGCATATGAAACAAAATATAATATCCTACAAAAAAGTCACATGCCACGATGCCAGCTGAAATATGCCTCTCAACAGTTTTATTTAAAAAAATAAAAAAAATAAAAAAGACTTAGAGACTTACACAAATAAAAGAGGATCTGTTGAGGATACTGTGTGTTATACATGGCATTTAATCGTCAATGTTAACACATCTTAACTGTAAAAAAAGAGACCCTTGTATAATGAGAACTACACCTACATTATAACTAAACAACTGTTACATGATGACATTTGATCGTCAACATTTGAAGACCCCTGTTCTAGACAGATTTTCCCCCATTAAAGAAAGGATAAAACAAACCAATTGTTGAGAATGTTATTAAAACGGGCATAGTCTTTACAGTCACACAAATAAAAGAGGATCTGTTGAGGATACTGTGTGTTTAAATGGCATTTGATCGTCAATGTTAACACATCTTAACTGTGAAAATAATAATAAAAGTCTCTTGATAGCCACACCTATAAATAAATCTTAACTTAACACAACCTAAACTGTAACTTAACTGTAAAAGAAAGTTGGGCCTATATTTTTTTATATGCCAGGGCAGAACCGTTTGTTGACGCGACACATGAGCAGTCTCTCAAAGTTCTTATCGGATAAGCGGTTGCGTTTGGCACTGAAAATGTCCTTGCCAACACTGAAAAGCCGCTCACATGCGGCACTGGATGGGACACCACTGTTGAACTAGTGTTCTAGTGGGGGGGTTGTTCTAGTACAAGCATTAACACAGCAACCAATGGTCAAAATGAATATATTTATTTCATGTTATTGCCCAAAATTGTAGCTTGTAACTTGAGTAGCTAAGCTACCAAAAATTACCCAAAAAGTAGCTGAGCTACTTGACGAGGTACACCAATATGAATGTAGCTAAGCTACCACAAGCTACAGCAAAATGTAGCTAAGCTACGTAGCTCAGCTACATGTAGCTTAATACTCCCCAACACTGATAATAATAGTCATGATGCTAATGAACTGTGAGTTGAGTTCTATCAGACAGTGTTTAAGAATCCAGCTAATATAAGCTGTAGTCATGATGCTAATGGACTGTGAGTTGAGTTCTATCAGACAGTGTTTAAGAATCCAGCTAATATAAGCTATAGTCCTGATGCTAATGGACTGTGAGTTGACGTTGAACCCTCATCCCCCGAAGCAGTAAATCGATCTCTATTTCAGGCGTGATGCTTTATTGACTGAGACATCTCCCATCCCCAGGTGATAAATATGTTGGCGTAGAAACATTTAATTTACAGCCGCCCTGCCTAAGCGCATTTAGACCTCTGGCAGAGACGTGTGACTCTGTGATGATAAGCTTTCTACACATGGGTCTCCTATCCTATACCACCTGGGAAGACCTTTATGGGTCTCATATACCACCTGGGAAGACCTTTCAGTAACTCATTCTGACCTGAGATCAGATTCTAAAAATGTCTTCTACATCCTGACAGTTTTCTGAAAAAGCTATGTTTCTATGTCAGTCATTCTTCGATTTTTTCAAAAATAGCAGACCTACAAGCTCATAGCGCGCCACTCGGTGGCGCGCTATGAGCTTGTAGATCTTCTATTTTTCAATAGCTAAAGCATAACGTAATGCTAACACCAAAAGGGGTTCCTGCCCAAAATGGGATAAGCCAAAGGAGAATCAATCCACTATTTGAACCACCGAGGGACATATTATATTCCGGGCTACATTATATTATATTGACCTTGGTTGTGGGCCGACAATGTGTGTTGTTGTATCTTGTGTACAAAATGTGGTGTTCACCTTCACCTCTAGAGGGGAAGAATTGATGTGTGACAACAATGCTGTCCTCTTCTTCACAGCCACAGGCGGTTGAATAATGACATTTATGTTGTTGGTGTTCCTATCCTTCAAAAATGTAATTTCTCTATAACGCATCTTCTAAGGTTTAACCCATTTTGGGGCGGGAACCCCTTTTGGTGGCGTTGGCGTCATCATGTCATGCTTTAGCTATTGAAAGATAGCAGATCTACAAGCTCGTAGCGCGCCACCGAGTGGCAGCGCTACGAGCTTGTAGGTCTGCTATTTTTTTGAAAAGATCTCAGGTGCAAAATGGGTTTAAGTAGGGCTAGAGATGAATCCCCAATGTGAGCCACGTTACAGCCTCTCCAACCTAGACCATGGACTCTTATTTGGACTGGTAATGTACATATACTGTACATTATAATGTATGTAATATGATCACCGAATGTGAGTGAGCAGGTTGGGTTTCTTCTCTCCGTGCTTCATTTTCTAAAGTGCCCCGACCGACCAGTCAGCGTGATGGGGTTGCTTTGCTTGCTTGCTGTTTAATGGCTGCATTTAACCCATTCTGAACGGGAACCCATTTTGGTGTTAGCATCATGTTATGCTTTAGCTATTGAAAAATAGCAGATCTACAAGCTCATAGCGCGCCACCGAGTGGCGCGCTATGAGCTTGTAGGTCTGACATTTTTAAGAATCTGATCTCGGGTCAGAATGGGTTATAATCAGACCCAGTGTGTGTCCTAGTGGAAACCTCGTATGAATCTGATCTCGGGTCAGAATGGGTTAAAGTCTAATTTAGGCGGCCATGCCACGTTAGAGATGATTAATATGCCTCCATTACCTCACCTCCTTTTTGAAATATCAGCACTTCATTCAGTCTGACAGTTTGACAGAACGCGTCAATGAATGCTCGCTGCAATGATGCATGGTTGATTGTATTCAACACTGTGCCGCTACGCTATAGCCCTGTGGGGATAACCTTTATCCCCCTCATAACCCATTCTGACCTGAGATCAGATTCATACGAGGTTTCCACTGGACACACACTGGTCTGATGAACCCATTCTGACCTGAGATCAGATTAAAAAAATGTCAGTCACTCTTGGATTTTTCAAAAATAGCAGACCTACAAGCTCGTAGCGCGCCACTCGGTGGCGCGCTATGAGCTTGTAGATCTGCTATTTTTCAATAGCTAAAGCACGACATGATGCTAACACCAAAATGGGTTCCCGTTCAGAATGGGATAAGCACATACGTCAGGCTACACAGCTGTCAAACAGGCACATCGAATGGCCCCCGATGGGGAGAGAGAACCATCAGGGCCTCTCTTCTCCCTGGCTGTGATCTAGAAATATTGAGGCTTTTGACTTGCACTTAAGGATATTTAGTGCTGCATTTCTCAGAAAGCTGGGAAGACGCCCGGAGGATGTTCTCGGAATGCACAAATTGGTCTTAATCGAACATCGTCTTCACTCAGCTGTCCTCGAGAACACTTGTTTCTGCTGACAGTGTAAGAAGTTTGGACCTTGCCTCAGAGTCGGAGACATCTGTTTTATGTATGTGGAAACTTTTAACACATTCTGGGCGGGAATCCCTTTTTGGTGTTTTAAGCATTATTATGTTAAATTATTAGCTATTGAAAATATAGCAGATCTACAAGCTCATAGCGCGGCACCGAGTGACGCGCTGCTACGAGCTTGTAGGTCTGCTATTTTTTGCAAAATCGTGAAAATCTGGCACAAATCTTTGAATACACTCTTCCAGAGCGAACGCTTTTTTTAACTCATATCTTTGCTTCTGGGGCATCCCTGGAACAACATATTTTCACATGGGGGGGGGGGGGGGGCAATTACATATATTTGGGGGGGGGGGGGCAATTACATATATTTGGGGGGGGGGGGCAATTACATATATTTGGGGGGGGTGGGGGCCTTGACATGAAAATGTTTGAGAAACATGCGTTTTTCAGAAAACTGTCTACATTTGTATAGAATCGTCGTCTGGTCTAAATGGGTTACTGTGATACGAAGGCAGAGTTTGTTGTTCCGGCTCCTAAATAACCTCCTCCTGAGGATCTAGTGTAGTTGTCGTGCTGCTGTCGGCTTTAACCCATTCTGACCTGAGATCAGATTCATACGAGGTTTCCACTGGACACACACTGGTCTAATTAACCCCATTCTGACCTGAGATCAGATTCTAAAAAATGTCAGTCGTTCTTCGATTTTTTTCAAAAATAGCAGACCTACAAGCTCGTAGCGCGACACTCGGTGGCGCGCTATGAGCTTGTAGATCTGCTATTTTTCAATAGCTAAAGCATAACATGATGCTATAACACCAAAATGGGTTCCCGTTCAGAATGGGTTAAGGCTGCTCACTGAACTAAAACCTAATACCGTGAAATAGAAATTGGGACAAATTGGTTGTGTTCTCATTAAAGCTTCTGTCTGTGATGGTGAACAGGTGAACTCTTGATTTCTCGGGCAGGATTTCAAATCCTTTCCTTTTGCCCTTCAGATACCAAATGAGATTGTGAAGGTGACTCGGTCGGTCAGGCTAATTTAACCCATTTTGTGCGGGAACCCCTTTTTGGTGTTATGCTTTAGCTATTGAAAAATAGCAGATCTACAAGCTCATAGCGCGCCACTCGACTTGTAGGTCTGCTATTTTTGAAAAATCGAAGAACCACTGACATATAGAAACATAGCTTTTTTTTCAGAAAACTGTCGGGATGTAGAAGAGATTTTTTTTTAAATCTGATCTCAGGTCAGAACGGGTTAACATTCCTGCCCTCCCTGAGAAGTATAGTACTGCATTATGGAGATGGAAGAAGCAGCCGAGGAACATGATCAGGTTGCATAGCAACTTAGCGAGGATATATTCCCTCGTCTCTCAGTGTGGAGAGCCATCAGACAGAGATGTAGAGATTAAAGTCAATCATTGGAAATTAAGTCCCTGGTCCTCTTTATCCTCCAGAGTGCCCTGTGTCCCCCCCACCCCACAAAATATTCATCAGCTAACTTAGAGCTAAGCTGTCGGCTCCCTCAGGGACTCACCCCCCCCCCCCCCCCCCCCCTCTTCCCATGCAACACCCCATCTCTTGCCCTCAGAGTATATATCAACAGAGACGGCACCCGAGTTCTCCTCCCATCCACATGCATTAAGTTGCTCAAAAGCGCATGAGGCGCATGATTTCTGGGATGGATTGGGCCAAATGGTGAACGCGCTGTGCCGTTGACTATCATTGCACGCGTTCACGTATGAAACTGCGTCCACGTGATATAGTCAATGATATAGTCAACGGACCAGAATTGGCCCAGCGCTGCAATACCAAAATTCGGGCCACTGTGTCCATTTCTCCTCAGGGTTTTCCTCCGGGTGCCGTGGCGTCTCTATTAATATATATACTCTAAGCTCTTGCCTCCCTCGCTCCTTGGTTCCTCATCCATCCCTCCATCCCTCCATCCCTCCATCCATCCATCCCTCCACTGTCTCTCATAGCTCAAACTCACACTCGGTCACTCCAGCGTGGTGGTGGTGTTACGGTGAAATTGGTGACCTGCTGAAATATGTGACAAATCGTGTAGAGTAGACAATCTCATAATGTCAGTGTCCGAATTTCCCCTTAATCCACCCTGGCCTCTCCTTAACTTGGAGCCCCATATTTTGTTTTGGATTGTTAAAATGTTTAAGAAAAAAGTGTGAATTTTTTTTAAATAGCAGATCTACAAGCTTGTAGAGCAGCTATTTTAGCTAATAGCTGATTGTATATTGGGTTAAACAGATTTTTATTCTATATTAACCCATTGAAGAGAACAAATAAATTAAAAGTCACAGCCATTACTTTTTCATTCATATTTTTTATATATAAAGTTTCAGTTATTTGACAGTGAAATATCACATTTTGTTGGGAACTCTCTGGAACTCTCAGCGAACCCCCTGGGGGTCCCCGGACCGCACTTTGAGAACCCACTGCTCTTAATGACATCAGTTAATGGCCTCGCTGAATCACATCAGCCATGATGTAGGTTAAAGATTCTTGCCAGTGATTCTGTCAAATTGGACCTTTTTCCATCAAATATTCATCCGTCGGTGGGTGGTGGGGACTATTTTTAGTCAGAAAAGTCATTTATCTCACTTTTCACCCCTTCTTCATACATAAATGTTAACAGCTCTCTGAGGAGGAGGAGAGGAGAACGCGTTGAGGCAGCCAGCCAACTGATTGGGATCGGGAAAGAGATTGACGTGCACTATTCAGGAGGAGGAGGGGGGGGGGGGAGGAGGAGGAGGAGGAGGAGGAGGAGGAGGAGGAGGGGGGAGGAGGAGAGAGGAGGAGGAGGGGAGAGAATGCAAGAGCGCAGCCAGAGCGACAGATTCTGCTAAAGTTCCTTTTAGTTGATTTTCCAGAAGTATAGCAGACATACATACGTAGGTCTGGCCATTTCAAAGGCACAGGTGGAGACTTCTCTCCAACGCCTGCTGCGACTGTGGCTCAAGAGGTAGAGCAGGTCGTCCAATGATCCCTGGGTCGGCGGTTCGAATCCCGGCTCCTCCTCCTCCTGTCTACATGTCGAAGTGTCCTTGGGCAAGAAGACACTGAACCCCAGATTGCTCCCGATGTGCTGGTTGGTAGTACCTTGCATGGCTTCCGCCGCAATCGGTGTATGAATGTGTGTGTGAACGGGTGAATATGTAAAGCGCCTTAGATAAAGGCTATACAAATGCACCATTTACCCACTGCTTTGATTTAGCGATGAGAATCTTAATTTCCCTCAATGTCTGTCTCTCAATGTCTAACATACACATCTACATTTTGCTGATGACACAGAAATAATACAAAAGAGACCTATTGTATTCCATGATGAAATATTAATTTGACCGTTGACGATACAGGGCCAGACCAATGGCATCTTTTTGTATGTGCGTAACTTCCTCCTCTGCCACGCGTGCTCGCAGACAGACAGCTTTACACTCACAGAAAACCACTCAATTATTAACATCCCTAGTTTGATTGACTGAACATTTATATTAACAGTAGAATGGGTACAGTTGAAGGAAAGTACAGGTGTCCGACCCCAGCATGTGACAATAGAGGGCATCATGCGCGTGACATCGACCGTACCTGGAAGTTATGCGGGAACGCCCAGTGGAAAAAAAACTACATTCTGGCCTCGACAGCCCATTCATCCTAACACAGAAAAGTCCTGTCTGAATTCTGATTGCATTAAACAATGGGTTAAAACTCACCAACATTTCAGCTGTACGAAAAGCTTGAATTATCCTCTTTCTATCTGCAAAGGCTTTGTTTCATAAAAATCCACCATAGAAACGTTATGAGCTGTACTTTCTGTCAAGAAATGCCCTGCATTTGATTATTATTATTAGTGTCAAGAGTTTGGAAGTGCTTTTTTTCAATAACACAACATTTTGCTGCCTCCTGCATTATGTGACATTTAGAAACGGGTGGTACGGCAGGACGGTTGAGTGATTTACAACGAGAGCTTCCAACACTCCAACACTCAGGTTCAGGTTTATTTGTCATGTGTATAGATACAGAGTATAAATACAATGAAATTTGTTTTGCTCAAAGCGCTCTCAGTCTTACATACACGGGACATAAACAGCATCTATAGTGCAAGAAAAGACAAAAAAACAGGAAAAGAAAAGTGCAAGTGAAGTGACAAAACAGTGCAATACAGTTCAAGGTCAGCTGTTCAGCAGCCTGACTGCCCCCTGGGGGTAGAAACTGTTACTGAGACGGGTGGTACGAGATTTGATGCTCTGGTAGCGTCTTTTGGAAGGGAGTGGTTTGAACAGGGTATTTGCGGGGTGGCTGGTGTCTTCGTCATGCTGCTCAATGTTTTGCCACTCAGTCTAGATGGGTAAATCATGCATGTATTGTGCATACTCTCTATTCTTTAGGGGTCTGACAGGAGAGTGTGCCATGCTCGGTAGCAAAGAAAAAGCAATGGCGTCAAGATAGATTTGCACAGCGAAAATGTTTTCTCTTTCCAGACGAAAAGTGAAATCCGTACATGCAGAATGTAAAGCGAATGCAAGTCGGTTCTCTTTTCATGACAGTAGATGCAGAATTGTACTGATTTAATGAAAGTGTTTTGGGAGGCTCAAAGGAATTGAAACGACCACACGTTTTCCGTCCTGTTTCCGTTTGTTATCATTGGATGTTTTTGACAGTTCTGTTTCACTTCTCCTTTTTTTTGTCCCCCATCCACATTGTCTGTATGTAGACTCAGATAGTAGACTTAGGTTAGCATTGATATTTTAGACAGACTTATAGCTTGTTACGTAGACAGCACTAGAATTGCATTTTATGTAGTCATAGCACTTTATAGTACACATGTATATTGTATAATATATAATATAGTATATAGTAAGTATATAGTTGACGTAGATACTCCACTGTTACGTTCTTAGTTCATACAGGATTCATGATAACAACTTTTTATATATGTGATGTATGTCATGCTTTTTGTTTTTTCTTAAATGTAAGTCGCTCTGGATCAAGATTCAAGAGCGTCTGCTAAATGCCTAAATTGTTATGTAGTTCCAGCAGAGTGCCTCTCCAGCACCCCCTGCTGACCATGCAGAGTGTGTGCGCCGTCCTCCTCCTGGCCGTGGCTGCTGCAGCTCTCACCTCTGCAGACTCCGACGTCCCCATGAGACACCGACAGGACTCCAACCTGGAGATCTGTATCCTTCCTCCATGCTGAAGTGTGTGTGTGTGTGTGTGTGTGTGTGTGTGTGGGTGTGACGTCTCCATGAGACACCGACAGGACTCCAACCTGGAGATCTGTATCCTTCCTCCATGCTGAAGTGTGTATGTGTGTGTCGGTGCACATCAATGGGCATGTATGTGTGTCGGTGTCCTGTATTGCACACGACGAGTGTGTGCACAATAATATGCATTTATATTAGCGGTTCTCAAAGTGGGGAACCCCCCAGGTAGTTCCATGAGGGGGTCCCTCCCAGCTAAATGATAGTTAGGAACCAAGTGGACCATTATGCGTCTGTAACTCAGAGAGTGCATACAAATGGACCCTAAATGGACCCTAACTCTCAGAGTTAAATCAACATAGATTTGGGTCCCAGAGATATAAATGCCATTAAATGGAGGTCCGTAGACTACTGCATGTCAGACTGGTTGAGAATCACTGCTAGAGCTGTAAAGATCGTCTCTTATTATGGGGGTCCACGGGCTAATGCGTGTCTATGTGGGGGTCCTTGGCATGAGAGAGCTTGGGAACCACTGTCTTATGAGTTAACCCGTTTAGGCCTGGAAAAAATGTCTTCTAAATCCTGACGGTTTTCTGAAATACCTATGTTTCTAGGTCACTCAATATTTCATGTCAAGGACCCCCAAAAATGATCTGTAATTGGCCTCCGAGACCCCCCATCTGAAAATATGTTGTTCCAGGGACCTCCCCCCCCAGAAGCAAAGATTTGAGTTAAAAACGTCTGTTCTGAAAAAATATGTTCCAAATTTGAGGCACATTTTAACGATTTTTCAAAAATAGCAGACCTACAAGCTCGTAGCGCGCCACTCGGTGGCGCGCTATGAGCTTGTAGATCTGATATTTTTCAATAGCTAAATTATAACAATGTTTAAAACACGACTGAACAGACTAGAGTCTCTTATTCCTGATCCTGGTCCAGACAAGCGCCTGTTTGAGACCAAGAGGAAAGACCAGCTGAACGCTCTGAAGAACCTGGTGGAGCTGAATGACATCAACCAGCAGTACAAGATCATCGACATCATGCTGAAAGGACTCTTCAAGGTAGAGTGTGTGTGTGTGTGTGTGTGTGTGTGTGTGTGTGTGTGTGTGTGTGTGTGTGTGTGTGTGTGTGTGTGTGTGTGTGTGTGTGTGTGTGTGTGTGTGTGTGTGTGTGTGTGTGTGTGTGTGTGTGTGTGTGTGTGTGTGTGTTCAGTGCACCCGTTTCCAATGCCATCGATGCAACTTGAAACTTAAAGGGACAAAATCACGTTTAATCAGAGCATTTAATGTGGAATTCCGTTTTATTCTCTGAACAGGGAAGATCATAGGGGTAAGACAACTCCCCTCTCTGCAGTCTATTTATGAGCAGGCTACATTAAAACAGGCTAAAAAAATCGTCAGTGATGTTACCCATGTTTGTTTTAAATGGCGAGTTTGTACTTCTGCCCTCTGGGAGAAGATATACAAAGAACCAAAGTGGAAGTACATCAGATTAAATAGTTTTTTTACCAGCATCAACTAAGATGCTGAACGAGGCTCTGAAACAGCAGTAACTACGTGAGGCTAGATTATCCACATCATGTGGTAATGTTGTGACTCCATCTGTAATGTATTTTTGTTGTCATTGATGTTTTATGTGTGGCTGTATAGCTGGGGTGAAAGCCCAAGACAAATTTCCCTTGTGGACAATAAAGTTTACCTTGACCTTGACCTATCGGCGCCCCCTGCTGGCGGGGGGTTGAGTTAAGACTGAGGTTAGGGTTGGGGTTAGGGAGGGTTAGATTTAGTGTTGGGGTTAGGGAGGGTTAGATTTAGTGTTGGGGTTAAGGAGGGTTAGATTTAGTGTTGGGGTTAGAGAGGGTTAGATTTAGTGTTGGGGTTAGGGAGGGTTAGATTTAGTGTTGGGGTTAGAGAGGGTTAGATTTAGTGTTGGGGTTAGGGAGGGTTAGATTTAGTGTTGGGGTTTGTATGTCGGACAACGCGCGTCACCGCAGTCTCAAAACGTTAGCATTGATGGCGTTCCAATAACCGCTGGTATACGGTACCTGCGTAATTATTCTCCTCTTCCACCTGCAGCGACTATACGCACAGCCACGGCTGGTGACGCAACCACACCACAACACAACGTCGTAGCTATTGTTCGTTCTCCCAAGAGCTTATAGCGCTCGTCTAGCGCTCAGCAGATTGAAGGATATGATTGTTCACAGACACACAGTAACACAGACAATCAAACACTTGTATGCCACCCCGGTAATTATACGGTCATAAGTATGTTTGCTTGTTCATTCATTTGAATTTAATGTTAATATATTCGGAACACAAGGGGAGCTTACGGGTGGCTTTCAGTCTCTCATGACGCCCGGAGGCTTGCTTGTACTGTACTGTACTGTACTGTACTGTACTGTACTGTACTGTACTGTACTGTACTGTACTGTACTGTACTGTACTGTACTGTACTGTACTGTATTGTGTACTGTACTGTACTGTACTGTACTGTACTGTATTGTGTACTGTACTGTACTGTACTGTACTGTACTGTACTGTACTGTACTGTACTGTATGTGTACTGTACGCCTATCTATGTATCTGCCTTCCTTCCAAGGACAACAAGCATTGTCAACCTCCAATGGCAGAGTTACACTGTCAGCACTTCTATACTCTCTCTCTGTGTGTGTGTGTGTGTGTGTGTGTGTGTGTGTGTGTGTGTGTGTGTGTGTGTGTGTGTGTGTGTGTGTGTGTGTGTGTGTGTGTGTGTGTGTGTGTGTGTGTGTGTGTGTGTGTGTGTGTGTGTGTGTGCGCAGCAGGTATGTGCGTAGGCATCTCTCAGTATTCTCACAGTCTCACATATGTTTTATAATATTGTATTGTACATTAAGTAGCTTTTAGACAGCTCAAATATGTGTGTAAATTGACTTGGGTGTATGTTGTTGTAACTTGTAACCATGGATATGGAAAGCATGCATCATGTTTGCGAACGCAGTGAGCACTTACTATGAGACCTAGCAGATCATGTCTGTGTGTCCCCCCTTTGTGCCCATATATGGAGCTGAGTGATTTGTGAATCACTCAGCTCCATATATGGGCACAAAAGGGGCCAGGTCCACATATACAGTAACAGCGGGACAGACACACAGACAGACAGACAGACAGACAGACAGACAGACAGACAGACATGCACACACACGAGCTGCGTTCGCTTCACGCGTTTGCGTGTCTTACTTGTTTATTTTACATATGATGAACACCAACACTCTGTGAACTTCTATTTGTTAGCTAGACATTTAAATAACTCTGATTCTGGTTCTGAAGGTTCTGGAGGATTCCAGGGCCATCTTGGTCGGAGCCAACATGCAGCCCGATGACCCGTTCCCCATGGACGATAAGATCAAAGAAGGTCTGATCCCCTCTCTCTTTATTCTCTCTGATAATCCATACTATCTGTACCGCCATCTTCTGCTCTGATCTGTTTTACAGTCTGACCGTTTTTATTTCTTTCTATTCATCTGGTTTCTTTCCTACTCTGTTGCCTGTAGTGTTGTACACCTCCTGCCTTCTCTCTCTCATGCTTTTAGCCATGAGTCACCACTTATTATATCACCCTTTTCTTATTGTGTTGCTGTTGTATATATTATATATCAGCCACCAGGTTTGTTTTTCCTTTGTTGTATATCTGCCTATAAGGCCTTGTACATTTGCAGGGGTTTTTGTGCTATTGTTGGTTAAAAGTAGTGTGCTTTGTTGCACCAGTTATATATTATCTGATACTGTGGTTCTCAACCTTTTCTGTATCAGGGCCCACTTGAAAACGTGTACAGTATGTGCTATGTATGTCTGCAGACATGCATATTACACGTTCATTTTGCCATTGACTTGAATGCCACATGATGTCACCAGGGGCGGGCAGACAGACAGACAGACAGACATGCTCCCAAAGCGGGGTCATCCCTATATGTTCCCCAGGTTCTATTTTCCCCCAGGTTCTATGTTCCCCACTCACCCGGCCCCCCAAAAAAAGGTTCTAGTTCCCCACTCAACTAAAAAGAGGTTCTATGTCCCCCACTCAAAAAAAGGTTCCATGTTCCACAAAGCCACACTAAAGCGTTATTCATAGTTTGGATTTTCGGTGGTGAGGTGACCACCGAACTACAACATGACGTCACTGAGCCGCGGTGAAGAGCAAACCTTCGCCACCGCCCCAGCCCTTCTCTCTGTTTTTACTCACCACCGCTCAACGTTATTTCAGCTCCGGTGGTCACCACACCACCGGAGCGGTGGTCAGCTCACCACCGGAGCGGTGGTCAGCTCACCACCGGAGCGGTGGTCACCTCACCACCGGAGCGGTGGGCACCTCACCACCGGAGCGGTGGTCAGCTCACCACCGGAGCGGTGGTCACCTCACCACCGGAGCGGTGGGCACCTCACCACCGGAGCGGTGGTCAGCTCACCACCGGAGCGGTGGTCAGCTCACCACCGGAGCGGTGGTCACCTCACCACCGGAGCGGTGGTCAGCTCACCACCGGAGCGGTGGTCACCTCACCACCGGAGCGGTGGTCGGCTCACCACTGAAAAACCAGACTATGAATGAGCCTTTACAATCCTAGTGTTTGCCAATTATTCAGGGTCTGACTTGCAATATCATCATTTACAATATCATCACGAATTATCATCACGGACAATCGCTGATCTGTATGCTAATCCTATCTGTTTCTTTTTGTCACTGTCCGTCCCGTCCCCCCTGCATCATCCCGTCCAATCCCTGCCCCCCTTTCTTTCCGTCTTCCCGCCGTAGCGTACTCTCACGTGGTGGAGAACACGGCGTTCTTCGGCGACGTAGCGCTGCGCTTCCCGCGCATCGTCCACCACTACTACGACCGCAACGGCGACTGGGGCGGTCTGCTGCGCTGGGGGCTGCGCTTCTGCAACCTGACGGGGGTCTTCACCGGAGGGGCTCACCAGCATGTCCTCACACTGGTGAGTGAGACGGACGGACGGACGGACGGACGGACGCTCATCCTCACACTATGATGACTGGAATGATTTAGAGTTTAGTGTTTCACACACATAGTGTTGCGACCCATTTTTGGGTCTGGATGTCCAGAACTGCCAAACCGGCTATATATGGGCATATATTGATGACAGCAGGGATCTCCATATATGATGACGGATACAAAGAAAATAGGGCTTAAGTGATTAGTTCATAAAGTCTTTTTGTACGTTTATATCCCTGAAAGACACCAATGTTCTTTTTGGGGGTCTCAAGCTGAAAAAGAACCCCTGATTTATGGGAACCGACCGAAGTATTAGCTGCAGGTTCATAGTTTGTTTATTATTATTTCCACAATGATGCTGTACTCGTCACGTTAATTTAATTAATTTGACACTCACCCATCTCATCCTTGTAATTATGACTGACTATCAGTATTTGTATGTTATGTGACGGTGCTAATGATGTTGGGGGGGGGGGGGGGGACCCCATTTATGTATCAAATGGAAAAAAGCAGCTGTTATTATATAAATAAATATATCGATGTATGTGAAGAATATAAAAAAAATTCTCTGATTCATTTTAGATAAAGTGTCGCTAACATATTCAAATGGGATACTTCTCAGTAAAATATGATATTGTATTTGTATAAATTACCATATGTCACCATTGACCCCCCCCCCCCCCCCCTAAATTTGTCTGTGGAAGAGTGAAGACAAAAGTAAAAGGGTATCCCTGTTCTGTTGAACAGAAGAACAGAAAGCTGGGAGGTTAATCTGTGACCCTCATCTCTCATTGTGTACGCCTTTCATTCATTTACTCAAAACGGAAATGCAGAAACATCCTAGAGTCCACTCAATCTTTGCATCTTGCTGAACAAACGTTCATTTGTTGCCTTGTCTCTCTCTCTCACTCTCTCTCTCTCTCTCTCTCTCTCTCTCTCTCTCTCTCTCTCTCGCCCTATGTCCTAGGGTAGATGTCACAGGAGCTGGGAATAACGGAGAAATCTGCAGACTTCACAAACCCGTACCGCTCAGAGAGAGACGACGTGAGTAAAGGCACTGAGGGGGTCCTCATGCACCTCTTTCTCAGTCTGTAACCCAATGTATTTGGACACACACACACACACACACACACACACACACAAACTGTGGGCTCAGGAGGTAGAGCAGGTCGTCCAATGATCCCTGGGTCGGCGGTTCGAATCCCGGCTCCTCCTCCTGTCTCTACATGTCGAAGTGTCCTTGGGCAAGACACTGAACCGATGCTGGTTGGTACCTTGCATGGCTTCCGCTGCAAAGGGTGTATGAATGTGTGTGTGTGTGTGTGTGTGTGTGTGTGTGTGTGTGTGCGTGTGTGTGTGTGTGTGAATGAATGGGTAAAGCTCCTTGGATAAAGGCACTATATAAATGCACCATTTACCCCCCACACACACACACACACACACACACACACACACACACACACACACACAACCAGCCCCACATGAAGCATGTGTCCCCTCTCCCTCCTTTCCTTTCTCTCTCTCACACACATTGCTCTCGCTCACTAGATTTCACTCTTTCTACCCGGCTGCAGGTGCTCCACACTGCAGAGGCGTTCCAGAAGATCCTCCGGGAGGAAGAGAAGCGAAGGAGAAAGGAGGAGAAGAGGAAAGACATACGGAAGGGCCCCCGAATCTCACGCTCTCGCTCCCGCACCGAACTATAGTACTCTGCATCTCAGCACAGTGGAGGAGAGAGAGAGCGAGAGAGAGAGAGAGAGAGAGGAGGAGGAGGAGGAGGAGGAGGAGGAGGAGGAGGAGGAGGAGGAGGAGGAGGAGGCATCTCAGCACAGTGGAGGAGAGAGGAGGAGGAGGAGGAGGAGAAGGAGGAGGCATCTCAGCACAGTGGAGAGAGGATGAGGAGCAGGAGAGGAGGAAGAGGAGGAGGCATCTCAGCACAGTGGAGAGAGAGGAGGAGGAGGAGGAGGAGGAGGAGGCATCTCAGCACAGTGGAGAGAGAGGAGGAGGAGGAGGAGGAGGAGGCATCTCAGCACAGTGGAGAGCACAGCAGAGAGAGAGGAGGAGGAGGAGGCGGAGGAGGAGGCGAAGGAGACTGAGGAAATGAACAAACGCACACAGCCCACAGGGGAGACTTGAGTTGTTAGACTCTTACACGGCTGGAGGAAAAAGCAAGTGCTGCCTCTGTGGTTGAAAACGAGAGCACACTGTATACTGTAGGTGTGACACAAAAAAAAAAAAAAAGAAAATACAGTAAAGATGGAGGCGGTGGATCATTCCGTTTGTGACTGTGGCATAACTGGGCAACTGTGTTCTGTATACCGCCAATTAAAATAATAAAACATAAAGGCGTTAAGAAGACATTTCAAAAGGAGACGTGACGTCCCTGGAATTGGGATAAAGGGAAACAAGTTTTGGTTTTTTTTGATAACTTGACGACAACATTACAGTCTCTTTGGGATATCATTACTTTTAGTTAGGGATGTCCTGATCCGATCCCGATATCTCACAATTTCTGTGTTAGCCGATACCGAATACAGATACGAGTGTTGTGATCTCGTGTTGTGTTTATATATAGCTATCTAGCTATATATCTGGTGTTGTGTTTATAGCTATCTAGCTATATATCTCGTGTTGTGTTTATAGCAGACTCCTCACTCAAAATGTGCACTTGCAGTTTGGGGCAACTCGAAAACAAACTCCCAACATTTTATTTACCTGCCATTAGTGTCAACCCCTTAACCCATTTTGTTTCGGATCGGTGGTTAGACTGGCATTTTTCGCCGATACAGATATGAACCGATATGACAAATAATGGCCGATACTGATACTTTTCCGATACTGATACAGTATCGTGACATCTCTACTTTGAGTATAATGAAACCAGTAAGACGTCTGTGTGTCTGTCCCGCTGTTACTGTATATGTGGACCTGGCCCCTTTTGTGCCCATATATGGAGCTGAGTGATTGCTCATGCAACACACTCCATATTTGGACGTATAGCGGGACAGACACACACACAGACAGACATGATCTGCTAGGTCTCATAGTAAGTGCTCATTGCGTTCGCAATAACTTCAAAATAAAGCAACTGAACAGTCCACACATGTTGTGTCTTGTCTAGATTTATATAGCGTGTATAACCCTTCAAATGAGCGTGGTGTGAGTCACCCTTAGCACATGCAGTGACATAATGAATATGTTGAGCTTGAATTTGTGCACTTGCTTTTTTTTAATTATTGTCAATCCTTGTTTACTTTTAGTGTAGATTTGTTTGGGGGAATCATTGAATCATTTATGAATGGATACTTTTTGCTTTATGAACGCAGTTTCATGTTTGACTGTGTGTGTTTTGAAGGTGTATAGATATTTATGTTAAGTTAATTGTTCATGTCTATTTTGGAATGACTGATCTGTCCCCCCATGTGTTTCCATGTTTCTTTGCCCACAACCCCTACTGGACCTGTCCGACAAACCTCCCTAAAGCCATCGATGGCAGTTATTCGCCTGTTGTTTCACCTCACCGTTACGCCCGTTTATCAGACTGCTTTGACCTTGTGAAAAAGAGCTGTGACCAGACAAAATGTGATCAATTATTCAGCTCAGCGGCCTGTTTAACACTATAATAGATTGAATATCTTTTATTTTATAAATCGCTGGAAATAACATTTTAATGGATTTGTTTTTGAATGATTGAATTGAGACGATTGATATTAATTTTGAGATAGTAACATGACTGTTATATATAAATTAAATATATGTATATTCAGAGAGAATACCATTGCTGCAAAGTTAATGAGCAAGCCTACAATGACCATTTTATCAAACTTGAAATAAAGCGACTTTAAATTATATTATAATGTAGAAAATGTGTGTTCATTGTTAGCCCTGAAACATGACGACTGTCATAAATGTCTAACCATGGCTAGGTCATTGTAACAGATCAACCAACAGAGGGCACACGTAGACTTGACAAAATTTTCCCCTAAGTCCAATGTTTTGGTGCGTGTGTGTGTGTGAGAGAGTGCCAGAAAGCTCTGTACTTTGAGCTGAAAATCAACACGACTTATAGTTTTAGGACGACGAAAACGAATGGTTGAATGTAGAACAACGACCACGTTTACGTTCAACCGGAGAGATGTCTAATAATAGCACCACACGGCGGGGTAAGGTTATTTATAGTCTTGTTTCTTCAGATCAAACGGCACTATATTGGAAAAATGACAGGGGTTAGCTTAGCTTGCTAACATTCGTTAGCTATCAACAACACCAGCATATAAACAACACTGCCACGCAGTGACAGTTGGTCATTTAGTTTAATCTGATTACAAGGCCATGGCTTATAAGATTATGGTTATAAGTACCGATCGTGCCCTTTGATTTCTTGATTTACTTCTCGTCAGAATTATATGATTTTCAACTTTATAGTCGTGGGTTATGTAATGGTGAAGGAAGGAAGGTTCATGACATTTTAATCGTAAACGGTGATAGGTTGTGGAAATATGTTATATTTTTAATATTGCAATTTGGAAATATGTCTGTTTTTTCATTTCAAGTGTATAGTGGTGGCCTTATAGCAAGCACCTGCACCTTATGGATATATATCAGAGAACTTGAGAGAAGACAAATTGCCATGATGTCATTTTGACGTCATGCCATGACATCACGATGATAAATGACATTATTTTAATATTATCTTTTCGCATTATTATCTTGATGATATTGAAAAAAATACATTTTGATGGGATGGAACGTGTTTCAAGTCGAGTAGTCTCTTTTGAATATTTTTATTTATCCCTTTATCCAGCAGGGGGTGAAGGAGAGACGAAAGAGCCTGGTGGTGACATTGAGGAGGAGGAGGAGGGCACCGAGTCCAGATGGAAAGAACTCAGACTGGTGCTGATCGGAAAGACGGGCTCTGGTAAAAGTGCGTCGGGAAACACCATCCTGGGCCGAAAGCACTTCCTGTCTCAGCTCAGTGCCAGCTCCGTCACCCAGGTCTGTGAGCAGGGCAGTGCTGACCTCACTGTCACGGAGGAAGTGCGTGGTGGTGCGGATAATGGCCTGGCCTTCAGAAGAAGACCAATGAGAGTCCTTGTCGTCGACATGCCCGGCTTCGGAGACACGCACCTCAACGCGGAGCAGACCCACGGCGAGATAGCCAAATGCGTGACTCTCTCGGCCCCCGGCCCGCACGCGTTCCTGCTGGTCGTCCCGCTGGGGCGCTACACGGACGACGAGAGCAGAGCCGTCGACCAGATGGCCCAGATATTCGGGGAGGCCGCGGTCCGCGACCACACCGTGATCCTGTTCACCCGAGGGGACGACCTGGAGGAGGGGGGCATCGACGGGTACCTGGGTAACACGGCACCTGTCGCGCTCAAGGCTTTGATCGAAAGGTGCGGCGGCAGGTTCCACGTCCTAAACAACAGAGATCCCGGTGACACACGGCAGGTCAGACAGCTGCTGGGTAAGGTGGAGACCATGGTGGAAGGGAACAGCGGAGGGTTTTATACCAATGCAATGTTCCTGGAGGCGGAGGCGGCCATCAGGGAGGAGCAGGAGTGCTTGATGAGGGAGAGAGGACAGGCGGAGGGAGGGGAGGAGGGAAGCAACACGGAGGAGCAGGTGAAACGTGCCAAACGAAGGAAGTGTGACTTGGAGTGGGACCGGAAGGCAGACGGAGCAGGGAGAGGTGAAGGAGAGTCAGGGGGGCTCAGGAGGAGGGGGGGCTCGGAGGGAGGACCGAGGGAGGACGAGTTCAGAGTGGAGAGATGGACGGAGGAGGCAAGCGGCAGCGCCTTCGGCTTCCTGAGGGACAGATGGAGGAATCGCTTCGGAGACGGGAGGAGGGCTAGTGATAACGGGGCCGTTTCTAGGCGACACTCGTCGTTCAGTCAGTTCAGGAGGGAGGCCGCCCTCTCTGCCAAGGTCCTGGCTAGAGTCAAGATCCTAGTGGCTGCTGGAGCTACGGGTATAGCAGTAGGGGCAGCGTTTGGAGCATTGACCCCTCTGGCGGCAGCAGCCGGGGCAGCCGTCATGGGTAACACCGTCGGATTCGCTGCCAGTCAGCTCGCGGGGATGTCTGTAGCCGGGGGCACGGGCGTGGGGAAAGCCGTGGGAGCTATTGTGGCCGCAGCTTCGGGGAAAACCGCCGTCGCTCTCGGGGCAGCGACCGGCGGTGTCCTGGGGGGTTCTATGGGTGCCCTGGCCGGGGCCGAAGCCGCCAGTCCCAGGGCCGGAGCTCTAGACACCTTAGAACAGGTCAGCCTCATCGGAGCCACCGCTGTCGGAGTGGCGGCGGGGGTAGGAGGCGCCATGGGGGCTGGGGCCGCACTCGGGGCAGCTCTGGAGGGAGCGGCTCTCGGCACGACGGCCCTGACCGGAGCGGAGACCACAGCGGCGATAGGGTCTGCCGGTGTAGCCAATGTTACTGTAGCTCAGAGTGGTGTAGCATCAGTGGCCGCTGCAGGCAACGCCGCCGCTAGCAGTGGGTTTGTTCAGTCCACTGGGGCCTCCGCTGCTGCAGGGGCTGTGTGCGGGGCTGCGGGGCCCAGCTCGGTGTCGGTAGACCGTGTGGTCGTCGTGTCTGATACCTGGGGTACCACGGTGGGGGCCACGGCACGCATTCTGACCGCGGTGGCTGAGATAGGCAAAGCTGCAGCTGGCATCGCCCTGGCCGGCGGCCTGGTGGTGAAGGTGGTGAAGGAGAAGGTCAGAAGCGGCACAGCCACGCGTGTAGACAACTGTTCAGAGAGGAGGTCTTATGAGATCTACTGGAACAAAGACAGTACTGGGTCAGAAATGAAAGGGAATTGAAAAAAAAGTATAAAATTAACCCCAGAGGATTGAGCTGCCATTTTTATTTAAAGGTGGGTTTATTGTTTATCTCGGTTAGAGTGAGGCAAAGTGTGTGCCTGTGGTTTTGTATGTTTTAAGATTGATTTGCATTGCATTGGTCCAACTCATCTCCTTCTGAATTAACTTGGGATCCTCTGAATCTCACCAAGGCTTCCCTTCTGTCCTTGGTCTGACTAAAAGAACACTATTGAACACTATTGGGCCGATAAAAGACAGTATTTGTATTGAACACTTCATTTTTGAGGGCCGATAAAAGACAGTATTTGTATTGAACACTTCATTTTTGAGGGTCGATAAAATACAGTATTTGTATTGAACACTTCATTTTTGAGGGTCGATAAAATACAGTATTTGTATTGAACACTTCATTTTTGAAGGCCGATAAAAGACAGTATTTTATTGAACACTTTTTTGAGGGCTGATAGCCCCTCCTATGTCCAGCTTTTGGTGTATGTGTAAACACAAACTTTGTCCTATACAAACATTAAATGCCATGAATGGACAATTCTGAGTGTTTGTGTAAACACAAACCTTGCGTAACACAAACATTGAAGACGAAGGTGAGGATGAAAATGATGAATGGCCGGAATGAGATTATGTACTGTATGATAATAAGAGATAAAGGGACATGAATGACTTCCATAACCTGTTGACATCCTGTTATTGATCAACTGTAGTTGACATTTTGAGTTAGGTATTAACTTTAATAAATAAATGTCCTCCACACATTTATAAGCAGTACATTATATAAGCACTTATTTCTCACACTTATTTTTCCTGTAGATGTTTGAGGTGTTCACTTATATTATTCTTTATGAAGTGAATTGAAAACCAAGCCTTCGTTTATTTTACTTTGTTTCATGTGGTGTTCATTTATTATTAGCATTAGTAATGAAACAATATTGATATTTTGATTTAGATATTCTCTGCCTGTGTTCATTTTTGATTATTCACAATGTGTCTTCCTTCAAAATAGTCTATCTCTCTCTCTCTGGTCTCTTTTAGACTCAAATGAATGAAATGTAAAAAATAATAATAAATATGAAGATGCACAATTATTAGCATTTCTGTATTTCTTTATATCAATCAATCCACTCAGTTTGGTCTGCTGATACTATTAATGTATATATGTTTATTTATTTATTATACTACATACAGTACATAATATCTGTGTAATATATTCTATCTGCAATTCAGTCTATACACCCATGGTGTTAGTTAGACCTGTATATGAATTAAGGGTCGATTTGGTTCTTAATTTTAACAATTAATTTAGTTGGGGGGGCTGGGAGTCCCTCCCAGGGGGTCCCCAAAGTGTGGTTCTTGGACCACACTTTGAGAACCACATGTGTATATAGCCTAGTCCATACATGGGCAACTGGCGGCCCGGGAGCCACATGTGGCCCCCACCTTCACGTTTGCTGGAGCCACAAAGGGAACATGAGAAAAAATAAAGGGAAGCTCTCAGAGTTAAATTAACAGTGGTTTTACATTGGTCCCAGAGATAGAAATGCCATTAAATCGGGGGTCCGTAGCATAACGCATGTGAACCTGGGGGGGTCCATGAAATTAATATGTTTTGAAATCCTCCCTTATCGGGGTCACTGGCATGTGTTTTCAAATGGGGGGTCCGTGGCCTAATAAAAGTTGATCTGGGGGTCCTTGACACGAAACAGTTTGGGAACCACTCCACTAGCCTAGACAAGGAGCAAACTGAGAAGGAATGAATAATGCATGACAGTAATTATGACCACCTGGTCATCATTACATTACTGTGTCATGCATTATTCATTGGTCATCATGATCTGACCAACACCAACATCTGCTGGGGTTTCTCAGGTGGGTTGGGTCACCCACCCACCGGCACGTCACGTGCACCATGCGTGCGCCGCACACTGTTGTCTTTTCACGAAGATAGGGGGCGCGGTTTATTCAAATGACACCAAAGCTTCTGATCGTTGACGTACTATCACACCACGGCGAACGCGGCGTTCCCATTGGACGACGGTCACTGGTCTCACGGCAAACAACAACCGCGTCTGGGCCAATCCGAGCTCGCCCTGGGGCTCCCACAGAGTCTGTTTGTGAATGACGTAACGGAGCGAAAACAAGATGGCCACGGTCTTAATCACACATCGTCTGTAAATGAGTTTATTTTCAATGGATATCTGCCTCTTTTGAGGCGGTCGGCGATGCATTGTCCGGCTTTCTGGGACATTTAGATACACTCGGATGCGATCATTCAAGCGTCGGCATTGTTAGCAGTCTCACACAACGGTGCGGATCGGATATATCTCGTTTCCCGTTTCGTCTGACTGTAAAGTGTAAACCCTCCCCGGTGAGGTGACAGACAGCCAGCCAGGGGAGGCGATCAGGTTCTGAACCCAGAAGATGGACAGTGGGGAATATATGTCAACCATGGAAAACATGGATCCTACTTTAGCGGAATTAGGGGACGAGTTTACCTTGGGGGACATCGACGGTGAGTTTAAATGTGTGCAGCGATCATGTCACGTTCAGTTGATGAATGATGAAAAGTGCGTTTCTATGTGATGGTTGGTGATGAAGATAATGTGTCGCTTCTAAAGTTTGTGTGTGTTTTGATGAATTGAACGATGTGGACCCTCTTGTAAACAAGTGTAATGCTTTATTGGGTCGTCCACTCACAGTTAACAGTCTGTATTGAGTTGTGCTTGAAATGTACTGTAATTCTGCAAACTGTTGATACATATTTCAATCAATCAATCAATCAATGTGATGGCCTATTTCCGCTAAGTCTGGCAGCCGGTTGCGGAGTGATGATGCGACTTGTGTCCACTCACTGTCCAAAATGAGTCCATATCCAACGCATACAGTATAGTATATAGTTCTTTAATTTCCCTTTATTATTACTTACATTATGCTGCTGGCTGGTACACGAGCAAAACTATTTCCATGTGTCTCATTGGCTTGACATTACATTGTAGCAACAATGAAATAAGTAGCAACAAAAAAAATGCAATAATATTAGTTTAGCGTCTGTGTCATGTCCCACAAAATGCGTGTGTTTACCTGTATGTTTTTGCTCATGCAGGTGCCTGCCTGTGTGTGTGTGTGTGTGTGTGTGTGGGTCCTGCCTTAAAACATTTAATCAAAATTAAACGTTTCAATCAAAACAATGTTAAATTTACTATTGTAGCCTATATCTGCAAGCAGCCTATGTTAGTCATAATTTTAGCCTTCCACTTTCAGTCAATTTGGCAGCGCACTGTTGCACGTTTCTAGGCTGTGGTCTGGCCACAGTAACATGAATTTAACTAACATGGCCATGAATAAAACCATTGATGTAATGTCTTTCCATGGGTGTGTTTAAGTGCATCATCATTCACAGTTAGGTGTGTTGTGGACACACACACCTAACTTCAGAATGTGACACATCATATGCTCATAATATTGTTCCTTATTGAAAGCCACCAGGGACATGCAGACCTTTAGTATTTACACTTCGGAATTTATTTCTTCATATTCTTCCTGTATACATTTAAAGTCTGGTATATCTTAATGCAAACAAGGTTTTTAAACTGGTAATTTAAAAACATCCTGGTGAGGCCTCTTTTTGACAAACTGGTTTGCTGTCACTACTATGCTGTGAACCACGGCTAAGCACCACAGGCACACAGACAGACTCGCTGAACAGATAGCATCACTGTCTTTATCAAAACAAGTTTTTGCTCTTTGGCAAACACTGAAAGGCTGGGGCTTTAGGTGCAGGAGGTCATCCAGTGAGTGCAGAGTCACCAGATTTCAATTAGACTGGAATTTTTTACTGAATGCTAAGTCACCAGGTCAGCCTGATGTGCTATAGTGTACGACGTGGTGTCATACAATGTGGGATAAATGTGGCTACATAGGACAGGAAACTATAGTATTCTCATCCCCTCCCCACAATGGCTGATGGATTCAGAAGCTTATTACAACCATGCCAGCTCGGTTGCTTTAATGGTGTGAATGTTTGCTCTTAAATTATGCCATTTATCGGCTATAAATGCTATATAAATCTAACCAGAATCAAGAGCAGTGTGTGAGTGTGGTAACTGTGGTTTATAGCTCAAATAATCTTCCAGTCAAATCCAAACATTTACTGCCAACGTTTGATCAAATGGACAAACTTGCCCCAAACTACCAGCATTGTCTGCCATCTGGTTTTAGATGGTCCTCCTATAGGGGGCCTGTTGCTATAGGCGGCCTGTTGCAGGCAGAGTACTGCCTTGCAGAAGGAGACCCCTATGCCATAGTTGAATAGGTTGCAGGCAGGGTACTGCCTGGCAGAAGGAGACCCCTATGCCATAGTTGAATAGGTTGCAGGCAGAGTACTGCCTTGCAGAAGGAGACCCTCTATGCCATAGTTGAATAGGTTGCAGGCAGGGTACTGCCTTGCAGAAGGAGACCCCTATGCCATAGTTGAATAGCAGACGACACTCCCCTTTACCGACTCGCCCCGGGCGTACAGCCGGCGGAACTGCGAAGCCTGGTATTCCTAAAGTAACCTAAATGAACTGCTTAAACGGTTAAACCTGATCTTATTCCTAAACTAAACCCCAGTAAAATTATGCCTAAACCTAACCCTATATTCCTAACCTTAACCCCAGTAAAACTATGCCTAAACCTAACCCTAACCCTATACCTAAACTTAACCCCAGTAAAACTATGCCGAACCCTAAACGTATTTCTAACCTTATACTCAGTAAAACAAAATAAAATATATAAGAATCGTCGGACCGAGCGGTCGGCGGAAAAACCGGGTGGCGAGATGGTTTAGGGGCGACCGTACCCGATACCCCCATAGTTACTGAACTTACTGTATGTAATATACCCCTTTTTCACTGTGTCATAAGATGTTCTGACTGTACAGTGATGCATTGACTGAGGAATTCAGTAATTCACTGAGCAACTGCACTGTCTGCAGGAAGCTTGTAACTTATTATTGTCTGTTTAGCCTCAGTCTGTTAGTGAAATGAATTAACATTTCCGCTAAAAGGTCAAGAAGCAGCTGGAAAATTGCTCTCATGTCATTCTCATAAATAGCCAATCTGAAACCCATCGCTACATTTTTAACATGAACCTAAATGGCCTGCCTTGCTATGCTTGGTGTTTCAATCAATCTCTGAAGCTTTTTTGTTTTAACTACTTCAACAAGACGAAACCCCACAAGATAAAACATTAAGGCTGTTAGTCCACACTTTTTAGCAAAAGGCTGATGCATTGCACACCTCAGAAGGCTAGTGACGGGTGCGTAGGGAAATATAGCACACCTCAGAAGGCTAGTGACCGGTGCGTAGGGCAATATAGCACACCTCAGAAGGCTAGTGACGGGTGCGTAGGGAAATATAGCACACCTCAGAAGGCTAGTGACAGGTGCGTAGGGCAATATAGCACAACTCAGAAGGCTAGTGACCGGTGCGTATAGGGCAATATAGCACACCTCAGAAGGCTAGTGACCGGTGCGTAGGGCAATATAGCACACCTCAGAAGGCTAGTGACCGGTGCGTATAGGGCAATATAGCACACCTCAGAAGGCTAGTGACCGGTGCGTAGGGCAATATAGCACACCTCAGAAGGCTAGTGACCGGTGCCTAGGACAATATAGCACACCTCAGAAGGCTAGTGACAGGTGCCTAGGACAATATAGCACACCTCAGAAGGCTAGTGACAGGTGCGTAGGGCAATATAGCACACCTCAGAAGGCTAGTGACCGGTGCGTATAGGGCAATATAGCACACCTCAGAAGGCCAGTGACAGGTGCGTAGGGCAATATAGCATACTTAAAAAGGGCATCTTTGAAAAACAAAGAAAGGGTCCCGCGCACACTGACTGTCACTGTCTGTCCTGATGAAGGTCTAAATCGACAAAAACGTCGACCCAATAAAAGAGCAACATTTTGGCAAGTTTCTGACACTAGTGTGCGGGAGTTTAACCCTAAATTCACCCAGTAATAACATTCTCTACCATCCCCCATAGTTCCCCCATAGTTGCGCCTCCGGTTGGTTGCATAACCTATTTTCTTTGCATCTGAGCAGCCTAGGAAACTGGCCCCCAATGACGGTTTTTATCTCTTTGTGTGAGGCTTGTCTAGGGATCTGGGGCCTTTGTTCGGTCTCCTATGAACAGCCTACCCCCCATGGGGGTATACTGTAGTGTACAGTGTACTGTACTGTACACTATGCACATGCGCCATCTGTATTTGCAGTGCATCCATGCATGTGGATTCATCATCAACCGTTTGCAGTAGCGCTCAATCAGAAAATCGATGTAGTCTGAGCTTATCTCAAAAGTACTACTGTGTGCACATTCTGTCATAAATTTATCTCAGTTTTGTAGGTCAAGCAAATCCATTGTTTTGTCCTGCTCTTAACTGCACTATATATTCAAATATGACAGCTGGGTCCATAATTTATCAATGTCTCACTCTGTGCTGTGATGTTACCCGGGCATTAATTGCTAAATTAATTGCTAAATAATTAATGATTATACTCTTATATTCTGAGCCTTGTTGACAGACAGACGGTATACTAATGCCATGAATGATTGATGAAAGAGGACCTTGGTGGTGTGTTTCTGTGTGGTCTTGCTCTGTACAGTGAGTTCAAGGCTGTGGCCTAGTGTGTGACGGTTTTACTACATGCTGGTGACAGGTTACTGGGTTAGACAGCTCCATGGGGTTGCTATGGTTACTAATGGTCACGTGGTGTTGTTGGGTCAGGTGGTACGTCAGAACAGGTAGTAAAGTCAGCTGTTTTAGCCGGTGGCGTTTCATGAATGGAAGGAGAGGAGAGGCTGAACGACGGGGAAGTCCAACTTGGCTGAGCGCTTTACAAACGCTAAGACAACACCATGCTGCTATCTGTATTCTATTTGCACAACGCACTTTGGTATGATGTCGCTAAATCAATTGTTTTAATTAATATACCTTGCTTAAAACACTTTTAGTGCCGGAAGTGCATCAAAATAGGAGCTCCGGGGTGCCGGAGTTGTCTGATCGCTTTTACTCTGAAAGCCATGAACCGGAAACACTTTCCTAAAGAAGTTTACTTTACAGAGTTGACCTAACATCCCGATAATTTTAATTTATACGATATATGATCCAAAAAGCGTTCATATTTTGCGGGAGAGACTGATGAGGGGCAGAAATGAAGCGCCAGCATATCGATCCATTCATCACCACGGAGAGCGCCCTGGATTAGGAGATACGAGTCATTCTTTCCGCCGCGCTAACATGGGAGTCAATGACAAGCTAATAATTGCACAGAGCGTTGGCGTACGGCAAGCGAAAAGCGAAATGCCAAAAAAAAAAAAATAGGAAAAATTCTGAATATTCTTATCTCGCCCCGTATCTTTGAGGGTGCGCTATGACGTCCACAGACGTCCAAGGCACCTCTCGTTTCGAATCCTTATGACGTTTAGGGACGTTTTATGTAAAAATTGTGTTAATAAATGAACAATACGCAAAATAAGTGAGTTCTTGGCATGCAGCGCGTCTGGCAGTACCCCGCTTTTAGCCTCTCGTGGCTTAATAAGTTTGTCGCCATATACTACAGTAACTAACTACACTATGTGACATATTCAAACGGCGCAGCTTCTCTACTGTCTTCAACCACGTGTGGAGCCTCTAGTATGAGACAAAGTGTCACGGTCCAAAAGTCCTGCGAGAACTAAGAGACCACCGTGACCCACTGTAGTGTCAGACATGAACGTTAGCTGAGCTGGCTTTAGCTGATAACCCAGTCCATGGTTTCTTTCTGTCCATCCATGGTCCGGCTGGCTTTAACTGATAACCCAGTCCATGTTTTCTGTCCATCCATGGTCCGGCTGGCTTTAGCTGATAACCCAGTCCATGGTTTCTGTCCATCCATGGTCCGGCTGGCTTTAACTGATAACCCAAACCTGCATGATGGGTAAACATAAAGGGGAAAGTTGACAGTCTGTCTTAGTCAATACTACACGAACGTATAAATTAGGCTTTAGTTTTGAGTGTTTTGAATTACTTCAGTGATGCTTGCTGAACTCGACTATGTCTCGTTCCTGACCGCATCACTGTCGTGGCAATAATCACGTTAACCCACCCACCACACCCTCTCGTGTAATATTGCTTAAGTAAATATCGGCTCCATTTGTCACTGGTGTCACTTCTCACATTCCACTGTATTTGCCGTGTACCGGTAATTGTCCCTGTGCCATGTTTATTTGTCATTGTTGTTTGTACAATATGTGTGTTTTTGTATCGATAGTTTTAAGAGCTTGCTCAGGCACTACAGATGGAAATTTACTTCAGGCTAACTCTGGCCCATTTACATAGATTTTAAAAATGGTACATTCATCCCCAAATTGGAATCGCATGTTGAGGGCAAGTGATTACACGCTTTTCAGCAATGCTCAAAAATGATTTATTTATAGACTCCACCAGGCGACGCCAACGGCATGAGGTGATGTTTTGCACTACTGTACATGTTTTGCACTGTACATGTACATGTACACTGTACATGTACATGTTTTGCACTCCGTGCAAAACATGTACAGTAGTAGTGTAGTGTACAGCTAATCTCTATTACTCCTCAAAAATACCTCAAATCGTTTCACAGTATCTCTATAGTCATGTGCTCAAGACGGATCTGTCCGATATTTCATATTCCATTCTAATTGGCTATAATTGGCTTTCAAAGATTGCAGGATTGGCCCGTTTGGAACAAAAAGCCTCAAATCATGAACGCAGCGTGCAATTTACGTTAAATCTTTCACAGACGTTCCTACTAGGCTGAGGAATATATCCCACCCTTTTGCCATCCAAGGCGTAAGAAGAAGAAATGGCACCCTTTTCACATTAGCCTATTATTATAGCGCCACCAGGAGGCCACAACCTGAACCGTCCATCATCTGTTTGGTGCGCTGTACAGCTGGCGCACAGTACACTGACTGTACGAATACTGGACAACTCACCCCGGTGCTTGCCTCACCAGTGAGGGGGATAACTTTGTAATATGCTATTGGCTGTTTTTATTCTTTTTGGAAAAATATGAAAAGATACTCCTGTGGAAAGGCTATATCATTTGACTTATATTGACCCTATAAACAATTTAGTATTATTTAGTATAATGTAAGGTTTTGCACACTCAAATGGTACCTCGTCAGATAATCCCCACATATCCCACAACAACTTCTGTGAACAGACTTCATTGTAGTAGCTTTTCATGAATTATATTTGTACTTTAGTTTATAGTTAGAGAAATTGAAAGTCCAGCCGTCTGCTGGTCCAGCCTCTCCCACCCCTCACTGGGGAAAATTCTGGGAGGAAAACAGAAACGGGGTGAGTTCAGAGTTGTCTTGTTACTGTCTGCACACTCACTGCTGCTTGTCATGACTGTGCAAATCAGCGTATAGGTCTTCTTATCTACCGTGAAACTGTCCTTTACCTCATTGCCTTTGTCTCTCAGGGCCATCAGTATTAAATTACCTTGGATTTGTTTTTCCAAGGCTAGCCATTTGAAGGTCTTTCTTCTCCATTTAGCTCTCACTCTAGTCTTTGCTCCCTGAATCATTGCCAGAACAGTAGCTATTTGTGACTGTGACGCCGGCAGAGAGTGTGTGTTATTGTGTGAGTGGGTGTGTGTGAGTGGGTGTGTGTGCGTGTGTGTGTGTGTGGTGTGAGCGCACACCAAGTCAGTGCCACTACAAAAAAACTCTTAATTCTCACCTTGGGGCAGTAAACAAAGATCACACTGCAGAGTACTGGCAGTGCACTCTCTATATGTGACCAGATTTGACTGAGAGACTGCCATCGCGCACATTCCAGCTTTTCACCATTTCTTTTCTTCAAAATTAGTTAATAGCACAGGCAGACTCTTCACATACTTGAGCATGTCTGAAATGAATGTCAGAGCTGAAATCGACATGTAAATATGAAATAAATGCAAATTGAAGCTATGATTCCCTGCTTTCATATGACATGAAAAAACTAAAATTCAAAAAAAATCCAATGGCAGTCTCTCAGTCAAATTTGGTCACATATCTTCTATGGACCACAGAGTACTGGCACTGCACTCTATATATCTATATCTATCTGTCTATATATCTTCTATGGCCCACACAGGCATGTCTGTAATTGACGTACGAGCGCCGCAATTAGCCCCGTCTTTCTTCTTGTTTATTATATTGACTTAACAGGAAGATATCTCACTCAAGGACACTTGAGTTGAGAGAGATGAAGATAATGTCTTGTTGTAATATACGGTAGTAGTAGGCAAGTATCACCTCCTGCCATGTTTATATACGTAGCAGGCAGCCAGGGGTGCAAAGTAAACGAGGCCATTTAATTAACCACAAGCACAGGATCATTTTCTTGAGGTTATTATGTTGGCGAGGCATTATCTGGTGTTTCCAGGAGAGGCAGACGGAGAGCAGGGCAGTGTTGATTTTTTCCACTGACAAAAACTAAATGGAAACTAAATAAAAACTAAGCTATGATGACTAAAACTAAGACTATATATGCTGACAATTTTCGTCAACAAATAAAAACTAGACTAGAATGTTAGGAAGGGAGTAAGAGATCCAGTATAAGTCATTTTACACTTGGTTGCATGCTGAAAATAGCAGATCTAAAAGCTCACAACGCGTCGCAGCGCTCGGGTTCTGTAGTCAAAGTGTTTAATAGTTTTCCATTGTAAAAGAGAGTTTAAATATGAAGGTGAACTCCCAATTTGAGCTTTATAGATGAATGAAAAACAATGCTGGTCTCTCTTAGTCACAAGGGACTAACCAACCAACCAACCTTATCGTACAGTATGCAGTGATGGACAGGTCATGCTGTTATGTCACTGAAAGGGCCAACCAACCTTATATCGTACAGTATAAACTATGCAGTGATGGACAGGTCATGTTGTCATGTCACTGAAAGAGCAATGATGTAATAGGTTTTCAATGTAATGAGTCCCAGGATGCAGGGATGGTCCCAGGGACATTTTATGAGTCCCACTTCAACCACGTTATCCACACTTTTCCTGGGCTGTGTGTGCTCCAGTTCCTGTCGATTTGATCCAATGAAAGCCAATGAAACTGGTCAGATGACCAATGATATCCAATGAAATCAACAGGAACTGGAGCACACACAGCCCAGGAAAAGTGTGGATAGGAGTCATATTTTGCCATTTTTACAAATTGCAGCATTTAACTCCCATTTCATTTTATGCGGTTATAATGTGGTTATATCGATGTAGAAAACGGAAGAAGAAATTATTATCATAACTAAAGCTAGCAAAATAAACTAGAATAAAAAAACCAGTACAGTAGTGCATCCTGTGGATGCAGAGGTCGTTGTTTTATAGCGTCCCTTAACTATAAAACTGCGTTTTGGGATGCAAAATGCACCCTATTTTAACCCATTTTGGGTGGGAACCCATTTTGGTGTTAGCATCATGTCATGCTTTAGCTGTTGAAAAATAGCAGATCTACAAGCTCATAGCGCGCCACCGAGTGGCGCGCTATGAGCTTGTAGGTCTGCTATTTTTGAAAAATCGAAGAATGACTGACATAGAAACATAGCTTTTTCAGAAAACTCTCAGGATCTAGAAGATATTTTTTAGAATCTGATCTCATGTCAAAATGGGTTAATCTCTGAGAGTGTCGAACATCTCGTCTCAAATGTCCATAACGAGTTACCTCGAGTCTGTAACGAGTTACTGACCTGACTGCTGCTCTCTCTCTCTCTCTCTCTCTCTCTCTCTCTCTCCCTCGTCCCCTCAGAGATGCTCCAGTTTGTGAGTAACCAGGTGGGAGACTTCCCAGACCTGTTCGAGGACCAGATAGCCTCGGCAGGCTCTCTACAACAGACTGGCACAGCAGCAGCCCCCCCACCACGCCCCGCTGCCCAAACCCCCCAAGCACAACAACAACAACAACAACAACCCCCCAAGGCTCCCCAAACCCCTCAGGCCTCCTCCGCAGCCCCCACGGTCGTCTACCAGAGCCTCACGCCGACGCAGACACTGGCCCCCCAGTCCCACTCCCACTCCCTCCCCCTCACCCCGCCCCTCACCCCGGTGCAGACCCCCGCCCCCGCCACCACCCCTGCCCCGCCGCCGGTGGTGACCCGGACCCCTCCCCTGCTCCAGCCGCGACCTCAGACGATACAGCCCATCCAACCACAGCCCACCACCCAGACAGCCATCCAGGTAACTAATAGTATTTACTGTTGTGACGGTTTAAGGCTCATACATACAGTAGTCTGGATTTTCGGTGGTTAGCTGACCACCGAACTACAACATGACGTCACTCCCCCTGGCCCCCTGGCCCCCTGGCCCGCTCCAACAGCTTCTCACAGAACCGCCGGTGCAGCTGGCCCACAGGATCACCTGGAGCCACGAGGACAACGTCTAATTAGGGCTAATTCATTAATTAATTAATTAATCTGATTAGCACCTAATCTCAATTAGGGCTTTCGTTTCTAGTTGATTTGTACTAGTTGACTAGTTGCCTAGTTTACTAGTCGTCTCGACCTATTATGTAAAAAGAAAACATTTGTACATTTAAATACTGTGTACATTCTACAAACTGTGTGGAGTTTGCATGTTCTCCCCGTGTCCCCTAGGGTAGGTACCCTCACATGTTCTCCCCGTGTCCCCTAGGGTAGGTACCCTCACATGTTCTCCCCGTGTCCCCTAGGGTAGGTACCCTCACATGTTCTCCCCGTGTCCCCTAGGGTAGGTACCCTCACATGTTCTCCCCGTGTCCCCTAGGGTAGGTACCCTCACAAAAACATGCAGTAATCCTGGTCTCTAAACTGCCTCCCTGATGGAGGGGAAAATAACTGGTTGGAATAACGTGTTCCTTCCACGCGCTACGTCCAACCAGGGAAACTCCCCCCTGTCAGGTGTAAAGGAGCAACTTGGACACTCAGGCATGAAGGAAGCATGAGTTCAAGTCCGTTGCTCTCCCCTTGTCCCCCATATATGGGGACTAGGTTGGTGGAGGGTGTGTAGAGCCCAGGATCACATTAGATGATTGACACAGGGGTGAAAAATGGGTTACAAAATTGTGGGATAAAAAAAGATTGAGGAAAAAAAAAGAAATACTTTTGAATGTGTTTTTTTTCCTACCCAGGTCCACACACAGGGCATTCCCGTTCAGACCCAGAGCTTCCCCGTTCACACCCTGGTTCAGACCCACAGCCAGGCTGCGCTGCCCATCCAATCACAGGCTCCGCACACCGTCATGATCACCTCCAACGGCACCCAATCACGCTTCATCCAGAACCAGGTCATCTGCCACCAGAGCCCCGCCTCTGGCTTCCAAGGTAAGCAGCCCATTTTGGGACGGGAACCCCTTTTGGTGTTAGGGTCATGTTATGCTTTATAGCTATTGAAAAAATAGCAGATCTACAAGCTCATAGCGCGCCACCGAGTGGCGCGCTACGAGCTTGTAGGTCTGCTATTTTTGAAAAATCGAAGAACGACTGACATTAGAAACATAGCCTTTTCAGAAAACTGTCAGGATGTAGAAGACATTTTTAGAATCTGATCTCAGGTCAGAATGGGCTAGTTGCGACAGTTTTGTAAATCAGCGCCGGGTTTCAAAACCTTTGAAGTCTGTGACCCCAAACAAGCTCACAAAAAATTATACCTCCTTATACTGTATAACAATAAGACCTGATGATCATGTTTTAGGGTGGAAAAGAAAGTTTTAGTCAAATATTCGGTCTATAAAACTGCTTTTGTTTTAGTCACTTGAAATGTGTCAAATAAACCCAATCCATCAATGATATACTATCCTGACCCTTAATTTGTTATATTTCAAATATTCCGTCTATAGATATAACTGCATATGTTTTAGTCAGTATAAAAAAAGGACCAAGAAAAAACGAATGTTTTTGAAAGCAAACCTTTGTGGTATTCTCTAATCTGCCTGTACAGTTGTATTCACCTCCACTGTGTTTTGTATTTTGACTCCCATGTCAAAACCACAGTTTATCTGTCATCTCCATCATCAGTCCTCCAACCACAGATGCAGAGTATCATGACATCACCGCAGCTCCAGCCAATGACCATTCAGCATCAGCGCGTGCTGACGCCGTCGGGGCAGACCATCCAGACCATCCAATCACACCACATGCAACAACAGGTTCAGCAGGTACTCGTCGTGTGTGTTATAGCACATTATATACCACAGGTCGTTTCCAGGAAGCAATCTGATTGGTTGAAACAGCCTTCTAGCCGTGGTTCAAACGAGTACCACTCCACGCCTAATCAAAACAAATAATTCAGCTGCTCTGTTTTCCCAGAGCACAGGCAAGTCGGTGGCTAGGCTAGCTAGTTTTTTTGGGACATTTGTGGTCGTAGTGACTACATCATGTCATTAAAAAAATGTGTTTTTTCAGCGATTTTCTTAGTTTTAAGGGTAACTGTTGTATAATTGCAATATTACACTTGAGGGTGTGGTTTAACGTGATTATTGCCACGACAGTGATGCGGTCAGGAACGAGATGAAGTCGAGTTCCGCAAGCCTCACTGAAGTGTAATATTGCTTAATTATTTCAGAGTGAACGCTTTTAACTCAAACCTTTGTTTCTGGGGGGTCCCTGCCCTGGAACAACATATTTTCAGATGGGGGTCGGCGGCCAATTACCGTACATATATTTTTGGGGGTCCTTGACATGAAAATGTTTAAGAACGAGTGACATAGACAGAAAACTGTCAGAAGACAGAGATTTGTAGAATCTCTGTAGGTCCTCGGGTCTAACTGGGCTAAGGGCCACCCTTTGTCATATGTAACTGTCATACATAATTCAACCCACTGGTTGAAGTGGGAAGCATGGGCAGTCTGAGAATTAGATCTGCAAAATTGACCAATGCATTCATTGGTGGTCCCAAATTCCACAGAATAATAATTGAATAATTGACATTGCCTTTTTTGGAGTGAGGAGTGACCATTTACGTAGCAAAGTACGTGGCAAAATTGAATGTCCCCCCCCCCCCCCCCCCAGGTTTCTGAATTAATTGCCACTGAACCTGTAAACTCAAGTATGCTTTGGCGTGTTCTCAAATAGCACATAAACATGAATGAATGACAGCCAATGTGCTCATGCAGTGTTTTGGATCTCTCTCTCTCTCTCTCTCTCTCTCTCTCTCTCTCTCTCTCTCAGGTTCTAGTCCAACAGCCTCAGATCCTGAAGACGGACTCTCTGGTTCTGACCACGCTGAAGCCAGACGGTACGCAGGTTCTGTCCACCATGCAGAACCCTGGAATCACCACGCTGACCACCCCTCTGCAGACCACCGCCCTGCAGGTCCCGGTCAGTTCCGTTTAAACCTAGAGAGATACAATATATACAAATATACAAATACAACACTCTTAACCCATTCTGACCTGAGATCAGATTCATACGAGGTTTCCACTGAACACACACTGGTCTGATTAACCCATTCTGACCCGAGATCAGATTCTAAAAATGTCAGTCGTTCTTTGATTTTTCAAAAATAGCAGACCTACAAGCTCATAGCGCGCCACCGAGTGGCGCGCTATGAGCTTGTAGATCTGCTATTTTTCAATAGCTAAAGCATAACATGATGCTAAACACCAAAATGGGTTCCCGTTCAGAATGGGTTAAGCCCAGTGTTGGTTTTGTCGTCTAAAACTAAGACTAAATACGTTGCCAATTTCGTCAACAAATAAAAACTAGACAAAAATGTTTACACTTGGTTGCATGCTGAAAATAGTGTGTAAAAGTGTAAAATCAGCCATCAAGGCCCGCCAAAATACATTTTAGTCGACTAAATCAACTGTAGATTTAGTCGACTAAAATCGCATTGGCATTTAGTCAGACTAAAAACTAGACTAACACTAAGACATTCCTGGTAGAGGGGGAATAGGAAGAAAGAATAGAAGAGAGATAGACAGACAGACAGGGAAAGAGATACAGGCAAATACAAGTAGTAGCAATAACAATAATAATTAATGATATATTGTAAGATAATATAAGATGGTATAGCAATGTTGTCGGGTAATAATAATATATAATGTATATTAGGATATAGTGTAGTGGTGTATTAATATGCACTCTTTCTAATATGCACAATTCTGCAAATCTTGTCTCTTCTTCTTCTAGACGCTGATGAGCAGCAACATCCTGACCACCGTACCCGTCATGATGGGGGGCGGAGACAAGCTGCCAATCAAGCAGCTGCAGCCGGGCTCCGCCCACTGCGGCGGCGTGGGCAGGACGGTCATGGATCACCATCACCATCAGATGATGCTGGGAGGAGGCTGTGGGGGAGGGCTGGTGGTGGGCCCCGGGGGGGTGGTGAAGGAGGGCGAGAGGAGGACCACCCACAACATCATCGAGAAGAGGTACCGCTCGTCCATCAACGACAAGATCCTGGAGCTCAGAGACCTGGTGATGGGCAACGACGCCAAGGTCAGTGTAAGCGGTCCTCCTTTGATTACTTTTTAACATCTTTAAAGGAGCATTCTGTGATTTGGATGATTTGGAAAAAACCCCGGTCCGCCCCGGTAACAAGATGTGCACATGCGTGCACTACAGTGGGCACACGACAGGCCAACAGCACACACACACACCAAGGCCCGCCCCCACTCGATCATGATTGGTGGAAGGCCCCTCTCTATCCTGATTGGATGAAGGCTGCATGGGCCACCTATAGCCAAAAACTAAACATAAGGTTTTTTGACCCCCAGGGGTTAACTGGGGACAGGGAGGAACTCCTTATATGGTCAGCACGCTCTATAGTAGGGAGGATTATCACAACAAAACAAAAAAAGAATGAAAATAAATTGAATTAAGTGAAATCACTATACCTTTAATTAAGACGCGTTTCACATTCATAAAATGTCATAAAATGTTCACCTCGCCATGCAGTCACAGCGTAAGAGGCCGTTGATGAATGGTGGAGGCTGAAAACAATGATTTTATATAACGAACGAACCCCTAAATGTGTTTTTCCGAGGTCTCGCCCTCAGAGTTAACGATGTGGAGATGCATAATCAATCCGAGTACAGAACCTGTAACCAACCTCTAATTAAATTCATTGCACTCGGAGCAACCAGCAGGCTCCGGCCTTAACCCATTCTGAACGGGAACCCCTTTAGCTGTTGAAAAATAGCAGATCTACAAGCTAGAAAATAGCAGACCCACAAGCTCATAGCGCGGCACTCGGTGCCGCGCTATGAGCTTGTGGGTCTGCTATTTTTGAAAAATCGTGAAAATGTGGCGCAAATCTTTGAATATATATATATTCTTTCAGAGCGAAGGTTTTTAACTCAAATCTTTGCTTCTGGGGGGGTCCCTGGAACAACATATTTTCAGATGGGGGTCGACGGCCAAATACAGATAATTCTGGGGGTCCTTGACATGAAATATTGAGCACCACTGATATAGAAACATGGGTATTTCAGACAACTGGTCTAAATGGGTTAAACATATATGTGTTAAATGGCTCTATTTTCTGATAGCAATAACAGGGGTCTCCCTCCCTTCCCAGCTTGTATAGTATTAGTAAACGGCACTTTCAGGGTCAGGACACACATTTGAACTCTCCCAATGTCTTTGACTCCCACAGATGCACAAGTCAGGAGTGCTGAGGAAAGCCATCGACTACATCAAGTACCTGCAGCAGGTGAACCACAAACTACGACAGGAGAACCTGGCGCTGAAGATGGCCAACCCCAAGAACAGTATGTGTTCTGATGCCTTATTGATGCATGTTCTACTAACTACAGAACCAACCCCAAGAACAGTATGTGTTCCTGCCTTATTGAATTATGTTCAATATTCAAGATTCAATAATTTAATTGCCATGTCAACAAGTTGATAGGAATTTGTCTTGGTTCATACTCAACATATACTGACAACCATAGATACACAAACAAGAAGGACAGTACAATACAAAAACCAGCAGCATAGAAATTACATTCAGTATTTAAAGTGCTATATGCATATTTCTACGAGTTCAGATGTCTAATGGCTACGGGGTAAGTGCTATCCCTGAAGCGACATGTAGAGCTCTTGATACTTCTATATCTCCTGCCTGATGGGAGGAGATTGAAGAGGTGATGTGCAGGATGGGAGTTGTCTGCAATGATTTTATTTGCCTTCTTAATTATTCTGGTGGAATAGAGTGAGGAAAGTGTAGGGAGGCAACATCCAATGTTTTTTGATGCACGACATACTACTCTTTCCAGCTTTGATTTGTCTTGAGAGTTTGTGTGACCTACAGTACTAACTACAGCATGTGATGTACAGTATAAAAATTGTGAATTTATATAGCGCCTTCATCCAAGGCGCTTCACATAGATTGTGCATTACATTCACCCATTCACACACATTCACACACCGATGGCAGCAGAAACCATGCAAGGCACCAACCAGCACATCAGGAGCAATTAGGGGTTCAGTGTCTTGCTCAAGGACACTGTATGTTGGCATAGAGTGCATTTCTGATGCTCTTGTCCTCTGCTCTCTCTCTCTCTCTCTCTCTCGTTCTCTTTCTCTCTCTGTCTCTCTCTCTCTCTCTCTCTCTCTCTCTCTCTCTCTCTCTCTCTCTCTCTCTGTCTCTCTGTGTGTCTCTCTCTCTCTCTCTCTGTCTCTCTCTCTCTCTCTCTCAGAGGGCGTGGTTCTCTCGGAGGACGTGGAGATGAAACAGGAGGAAGTGGTGATGATGTCGCCCCCCGCGTCCGACTCCGGCTCCGGTTCTCCTCACCAGTTCTCTCCGTACTGCGTGGACTCTGAACCGGGCAGTCCCTTACTGGACCATGACCAGGTAGAACCACTGTCATCAAGGCTTATTCTTTTTTAGTTTTTGAGTGGTGCAACCACTCCCTTACGGAGCTATGTGTGTGGCTGGGTGTCTGGATATGAGCCCCCCCCCCACCGGAACCCCCACACAGAGTTGCACCACTCACTTCACACGGGTGTGATTTTTATATAGTTTGTCAGTGAAAACAGGTAGTCGACAAACATTGTTCGTCATAGTATTAGTCGACGAAAACAACACTGCACACAGCCTTTGTTGATAACACATCTCACACATGCACGCACGCACGCACGAACACACACAATATGAAGCTGAACTACGGAGGCTGCCTGGGGAGGCAGAAAGTCCCCAGGTGAGAAGCAGGTGGACGAGGACCGGCCATAGAGATAGATTTAGAAGGTCCCCTAGTGGCCGTTGTATAGGCCGCAGGGTTCAAAGCATGGGGAAAAAAAGTAGTGGTTTATAGTCCGGAAATGACGGTATTTCACCCGTGGGATGAAATAGATCATTGATAATTATTAAGTACATAACGTGCTCATTCATTATGAACGATGCTTCTCTCTCCTTCCTCCATTTCTGCCAGTTTTTAACCCGGTTCATTATCATTTAGTCTCTGCAGTGGCGTGCACAGATGCCCTTTTGGCAATGTGCCCCTTTCTTTTTTTGTACAGTATGCGGTATGTGGACCATGGTGACATTGATCAATTCTTGATGAAAAAGCTTCTAATGTATATTATTTTTTAGGCCCCAAAATCTATAAATCTCATTAACCCATTCTGACCTGAGATCAAATTCAAAAAATGTCTTCTACATCCTGACAGTTTTCTGAAAAAGCTATGTTTCTATATGTCAGTCGTTCTTCGATTTTTCAAGTGGCACGCTACGAGCTTGTAGATCTGCTATTTTTCAATAGCTACAGCATATCATAATGCTAACACCACAAGGTGCCCTTTTTTCACTTGAGCACCTGCCCCTCTAAATATCTGTGCCCTAACCCCTGACCCCTAACCCCTGCCCCTCTAAATATCTGTGCCCTAACCCCTGACCCCTAACCCCTGCCCCTCTAAATGTCTCTGTCTCTCCTTCCTCAGCTGAAGAGTGAACCGGACTCTCCCTCCTCTAAATGTCTGTCTCTTCTTCCTCAGCTGAAGAGTGAACCGGACTCTCCCTCCTCCGTGGGCGTGATGGATCGGTCTCGTCTGCTGCTGTGCGCCCTGACCTTCCTCTGCCTGTCCCTCAACCCGCTGCCCTCCCTGCTGGGCTCGGAGGCGGCGGCGGGGGGCCCCGGGGGCCTGGCGGGGGGCCACGGGCCGTCCAGGACCCTGGTCTGGTTCCCCAACCACTCGCACAACTTTGGTCAGTCACCCTCTCCTCAAAGTTTATTTAACCCATTTAGACCCGACGCTCGATTCTACAAAATGTCTTTCTAAATTTATGACAGTTTTCTGAAAAACCTCATGTTTCTTTGTCAGTGGTTCTTAAACTATTTCATGTCAAAGGACCCCAAGAATGATATGTAATTGGCCACCGACCCCCCCCCCCCCCCCATCTGAAAATATGTTGTTCCAGGGACCCCCCCACCCCCCACGTCAGAAGCAAAGATTTGAGTTAAAAAAGTTTTGCTCTGAAAGAATATATATTCAAAGATTTGCGCCACATTTTCAAGATTTTTCAAAAAATAGCTATGAGCTTGTAGATCTGCTATTTTTCAATAGCTAAAGTATAACATAATGCTTAAAACACCGTCCAGAATGGGTTAATCAGTCCCAACATTCCCATATTGATTTTGTCAACGTATTCCAGAGCATTGTTGTGATTCACACCTCCGTGTTCCCTGCCTCCTCCTCCTCCTCCTTCAGTGTCGTGGCTGCGCTGCCTCCTGCCGTGGGTGATGGTGTGGGTGCTGAGCGGGGTGGGCGCGGTGTGGGGCTGCGTGCGGGTGCTGTACCTCTGGGAGCCCGTGACGCCCCTTCACTCCCCCAACTCGGTGTCCTTCTGGAGGCACCGCAAGCAGGCCGACATCCACCTCAACAGGGTGAGTACCGCAAGCAGCTGTGGTGTTTTTGTTAAGTTAATGTTGTTCCCTGCTTACTACTTCCAGTGAGTGTATGTGTTATGTGATGCACTGTGACTTTAAGGGAAGACCGGTGGATACAAACCGGATATGACCGGATGTGGTTATACATACTGTGTGTCAGTTGTTGAGTTTGGGACTGGCAGCGTGCCGACAATAAAGTTGTGTTGTGTGAAACTACAGTTGTTTTATTGCAGTAATAGTTTTTGGCAGAAATTTTTGATTTGAGTTTTTAGTCATAGTTTTCATTTAGTTTTAGTCATATTTTAGTCACCTGGAATGTTTTAGTGTTAAATATCATACGATTTTAGTCGACTAAAATGTATTTTGGTATTCCTTTGTAGTCGTCGTAAGTAATGGCTCATTTTACACTTTTGTGAGCTTGTAGATTGTCTATTTTAATTATTCAAAACTTCTTTTTTCAAAATAGTAAAAAGAAAAAAACTAAAATAGAGCCCTATCTGCATTCTCCTGTGTTGCAAAGCTCCACCCATCTGACATCAAAGTGAAATAAAACAAACTACTACCACTTGATTGTGGTCAAACATTTGCATACGGTATAATATAACTCAATCATTGTCTTAATCGTTTTATTATTTGCACTTGAAGACCAGTTCTAAATGTCTCAGTTTTAGCTCTTCTGGGTTTTTTTTTATTTGCGTTGCAGTGCTTTATTGGGAACTGGGCAGCGTTCGCATCTAGTCCGACACGCGTTAGTTCAGAGACTTACGCTTTCACAAAGGGCCATTGAATAATGTAAGCCACCCCTCTCTGGGGGGGTGGGTGTTATGCCCAGAACGCATTCATTCACAGTATGGGGTTCAAAGTCAGGCCGTGACCTTTATCGCGTGCCATCCCCATTTCTCTCTCTCTCATATCCTTCCTTTCATATGAGCTGACCAAGCACAAAATGTTTAAAAGGGTGTGTGTGTGTGTGTGTGTTTTCTGTGGCATCGCGATGGCTTATCCAGCTCACATATTAGCAGTGATGGAAAGTAAGTGCATTTACCGTACTTAAGTATAATTTTGACGTATTTGTACTTGAGTATTTCCGGTTTCCAGTACTTTTGCTTGTACTCCGCTACATCTGAGGCAAATATTGTACATTTTGTTAACGTTTGTTATTAGTTACTTTGTAGAGAAACACCATCTTTTAAAGTGAACGCGTATGCTGGCATCAAAGTCAAAGTCGTACGATTTGTCACACACGTGATGCTGAGTGTCAAGCAGGGAGGCATTGGGTCCCATTTGTACAGTCTTTGGTATGACCTGGCCGGGGATCGAACCCCGACCTCCCAGTTTCAGGGCGGACACTCTAACCACAAGGCCACTGAGCTGGTCTATGGTTTATGCTAACAGCTAGCGGTAGAGATGGAGTTGAAGGAATGCTGCCCAGGCTGATGATCCCTGCCCACCCTGTCTCTTCCCGGTGTCCAGGGGGACGACACAGTTAGGCTGATGATCCCTGCTCTCTTCCCGGTGTCCAGGGGGACGACACAGTTAGGCTAATGATCCCTGCTCACCCTGTCTCTTCCCGGTGTCCAGGGGGACGACACAGTTAGACTAATGCTCCCTGCCCTCTTCCCGGTGTCCAGGGGGACGACACAGTTAGGCTAATGCTCCCTGCTCTCTTCCCGGTGTCCAGGGGGATGACACAGTTAGGCTAATGCTCTCTTCCCGGTGTCCAGGGGGACTACACAGTTAGGCTAATGATCCTTGTCTCTTCCCGGTGTCCAGGGGGACTACACAGTTAGGCTAATGATCCCTGTCTCTTCCCGGTGTCCAGGGGGACTACACAATTAGACTAATGCTCCCTGTATCTCTTCCCGGTGTCCAGGGGGACTACACAGTTAGGCTAATGCTCCCTGTCTCTTCCCGGTGTCCAGGGGGACTACACAGTTAGGCTAATGATCCCTGTCTCTCTTCCCGGTGTCCAGGGGGACTACACAGTTAGACTAATGCTCCCTGTCTCTTCCCGGTGTCCAGGGGGACTACACAGTTAGGCTAATGCTCCCTGTCTCTCTTCCCGGTGTCCAGGGGGACTACACAGTTAGGCTAATGCTCCCTGCTCTCTTCCCGGTGTCCAGGGGGACTACACAGTTAGGCTAATGCTCCCTGCTCTCTTCCCGGTGTCCAGGTGGACTACACAGTTAGGCTAATGATCCCTGCCCACCCTGTCTCTTCCCGGTGTCCAGGGGGACGACAGTTAGGCTAATGCTCCCTGCTCTCTTCCCGGTGTCCAGGGGGACTACACAGTTAGCCTAATGCTCCCTGCTCTCTTCCCGGTGTCCAGGGGGACTACTCGGCGGCCATGGCCAGTCTGGAGACCTGCCTCTCGGTGCTGACCCGAGCCCTCCCCAGCACCAGACTGGACCTGGTCTTCTCCCTCTGCTGGAACGTGATTCGCTACTGCCTGCACCGGCCCACCCCCCTGGGCTGGCTGGTCCACCGGGTCGGAGGGAAGCACGAGGGGGACGAGTCCAGAACCAGCGCCCGGGACGCTGCCCTGGTCTACCACAGGCTGAGCCAGCTGCAGCTCACAGGTGACTGTTAACCCATTCTGACCTGAGATCAGATTCATACGAGGTTTCCACTGGACACACACTGGTCTGATTAACCCATTCTGACCTGAGATCAGATTCTACACATGTCTTCTACATCCTGACAGTTTTCCATTCTGACCTGAGATCAGATTCTAAACATGTCTTCTACATCCTGACAGTTTTCCATTCTGACCTGAGATCAGATTCTAAACATGTCTTCTACATCCTGACAGTTTTCCATTCTGACCTGAGATCAGATTCTAAACATGTCTTCTACATCCTGACAGTTTTCCATTCTGACCTGAGATCATATTCTAAACATGTCTTCTACATCCTGACGGTTTTCCATTCTGACCTGAGATCAGATTCTAAACATGTCTTCTACATCCTGACAGTTTTCCATTCTGACCTGAGATCAGATTCTAAACATGTCTTCTACATCCTCCTGACAGTTTTCCATTCTGACCTGAGATCAGATTCTAAACATGTCTTCTACATCCTGACAGTTTTCCATTCTGACCTGAGATCAGATTCTAAACATGTCTTCTACATCCTGACAGTTTTCCATTCTGACCTGAGATCAGATTCTAAACATGTCTTCCACATCCAGACAGTTTTCTGAAAAAGCTTATGTTTCTATGTCAGTCGTTCTTCGATTTAAAAAAAAATAGCAGACCTACAAGCTCATAGCGCGCCACTCGGTGGCGCGCTACGAGCTTGTAGATCTGCTATTTTTCCAATAGCTAAAGCATAACATAATGCTAACACCAGAAGGGGTTCCCGCGCAAAATGGGTTAACCCATTTAGGCCTGACACTAGAATCCTGACAGACAGAATGGCTCGCCGCGCGTAAATCTAGGGAGCTCTCCGGGCTCTACTTCTGTCTTCATTTCTGACTTCGACGTGCCTCTCGCCCCGGAACATTAACGCTTCTAGAGAGACTTTATCGTAATGATCGCACGGTAAAGCAAGCAACATTATGCCTCCCGGCTTTTGTACGGAACAGAAGCCCCCCCCCCGGCTTTCGGAGTAAATAAACAGTGTTCACGAGAGTCACACAGTAGTGCTTTAATGTAATGTAATGTTTTCTGCCAGTCTGTCCAACAAACGCAGACCGTATGTCATTCTTTTAGCAAGTCAACCAGCCTAGTATTTATTTACGCAACCTAATAACACGGATCATCCGTTCCTCTCTCTTTTTTATTTAACCAGTAAAAACCACATTGAGACTGAAGTCTCTTTTACACAGTGTGAACTGGCCAAGAGGCAAAATAAGTGACACAGCTCTGCCAGTGACAAAAAATACACAACAAAAAACAGGACAGACATACAATGCTCATACCGGTAAATACAGTACCCACTACCGAAGAAGCTCAAAGGGAGAGAACAGGAACCAATAAGGACTAATAAATAAAAACTACCGTAAGCAACGGAAATTGCTAGTAGACTAAAAAGCAAGCAGACATTTGCTAGACGTCAAAGCAGGAGCAGTGTATGGGAAGTGTGCCCCATGATGGCAATCCTTTTAAAGCTCACTAGGAGGAATCACAGCAGCCAGTTTGAGTCTGGACTGTATAGGTCATTCCAAGACCAGGGTCCGAAATAAGCAATGCTTTTTCTCCCTCTCTAGGGAAGCTGCCCCAGCGTAGCGCCCCCTATGGGCCTTGTCTCTGTCTCTGAACGCCTCTCTCTCTCTCTCTCTCTCTCTCTCTCTCTCTCTCTGTAGGGAAGCTACCCCAGCGTAGCGCCCCCTGGGCCTTGTCTCTGTCTCTGAACGCCGTCAACCTCAGCCAGAGCGCCCAGGCCAAGATGGCGCCCGCTCAGCTGGCCGAGATCTATGTCACCGCGGCAACGGCCCTGCGCACCGTGCTGGGGCACCACCTCTCCTGTCTGCCGGTCAGTGTCTCACTTTTTTTCCTACCATTGCTGTCATGGCCGTACCTTAAAGCTACCTGATTTATGGCAAAATAAATGGTTATGGCAAAACTTAACTTAAATAATAATCACTGTTATGGGTTCATAAAACATTTATTCAGCTCTTTTGAATGCATTAATTGCATACACTATTCAGTGATGTATTTTCTGCCTATTCGGGCCGAAACCGAATTGACCGAAAATGCCATTTTTTGCCGATAATAGTTCTGTCATTGTTTAAAACCCATTTTAGGACTGAGAACTGATTCTACAAAATGTCTTCTAAATCCTTGACAGTTTTCTGAAAAGAACCTGTTGCTGTGTCAGTGGATTTCGTCGACTAAAACTAAGACGAAAAATGTTCGTTGACTACTTTTTCACTGAAACCAATTGGAAAGTAAATGAAAACTAAGCCATGATGACTAAAACGAAGACTAAATATACAACAAATAAAAACTAGACTAAAATGTTAGGAAGGGACTATAGTGGACGAGATCCAGTATAAGTCAGTTTACAATTAGTTGCGATGCAACGTGAGCTTGTAGATCGTCTATTTTCATTATCATTATCATTCATTACGACAGCATCAAGGCCCACCAAAATACATTTTAGTCGACTAAATCAACTGTAGATTTAGTCGACTAGACTAACACTAAAACATTCCGGGTGACTAAAATGTGACTGAAACTAAATGGAAACTATTGAAGAGACTAATGACTAATACTAAAATCAAATTTCGCTGCCAAAAACAACACTGACCCCTTCTTTCCCCTCCAGGGTTACCTGCTGAGCTGTGCGGAGAGCGTGGCGAGCGTAGAACCCAGACCCATCCCCGACGGCCTGCGCTGGCTCTTCACCCCGCTGGGCAGACAGTTCTTCCTGAGCTGCGATTGGTCCGTGAAGTCTGAGAACAGCGATGGCGTTTACACTTCAAAGAGAGACCCAGGTATTTATGACCCAACCGGAGTAATACTGAAGCCATGGTGTTGACCATTTGTCACATTAGCGGTAGTTATAGTTATAGTCACCAATGTACACAGTTTTTAAATGTACAAATATTTTTTTCTTTTTACATAATCGGTCGACTAGGCAACTAGTCGATTTAATTCAATTCAAAGGGCTTTATTGGCATGAGAAAACATACGTTTACATTGCCAAAGCAGAAAGAACAAAACAACGATACAGCAATACAATCAAAACTAAAATGATGTACTTTGAAGGTCAGAATCTTCAATAGATCAAATTCTATGTACCAAGATCACTCAATGCAGGTATAGTGCAGGAATATACACAATGATTAGTCTTTAGGGTGGTTGTGTTCCATTTGATATCCTTCTCCTATCACAGCAACTCACACATCTTGCTGCTGTGTTTGCACATTGTTGTACTTCGCCCAGCAGATTTTTTGTCATTGGTCATGTTTTCAAAATCTCTGTGTGTGTGGGAAGTATGTGTCTAGTCAACTAGTACAAATCAACTAGAAACGAAAGCCCTAATTGAGATTAGGGCTAATCAGATTAATTAATTAATTAATGAATGAATTAGCCCTAATTAGACGCTGTCCTCGTGGCTCCTCCAGGTGATCCTGTGGGCCAGCTGCACCGGCGGTTCTGTGAGAAGCTGTTGGAGCGGGCCGTGCACACGCTCATCCAGCCACAGAGCGAGGCCGACGGAGACAAACGCAAAGAGGACTCGGGGTGAGGAGGAGGAGGAGGAAAACCTACTGTAATGTCTCACTCGAGTCAGAGCGCAAATAATGCAATATGAAATAAGTCCCGGAATTCAAAATGTACTTGAGTTAAAAGTACAAAAGTATTGGTATGAAAATGGACTTAAAGTAGAAAGTAGTCATCATTGCAAGTTTTTGAAATTTCGATCGGAAAATAGCCGATCTACAGGCTCACAATGCGTTGCATCGCGACCCATTGTGAGCCTGTAGATCGGCTATTTTCAAATGGCTGAAGTGGTTATTGTAGGATTTGTAATAATAAATCTGCCCCCTATGGGCCTCATGGCTCGGCAAGGCTACGTACTTACTTTAATCAGACCAGTGTGTGTCCAGTGGAAAACCTCGTATGAATCTGATCTCAGGTCAGAATGGGTTAACCTGGGTCGAGACTGCAGGCTCAATCAACACAACGCTGCAGAGTTGTACACACTGGCCTGTGTCAACGTCCGCCTGCCACCGGATGGCTCTGGTTTTCACCGTGCTGCTGTTAATTAAACATTGACACTCCCTATAATGCTATCTGTCTGTATCTCTTTGTCTGTGTTATCTGTCCATTTTCTCTCTCTCTCTCTCTCTCTGTCCCTCACTCACTATCTCCTTTACGCTCTTATCTGGTGCTCTCACTGTGTCGCCCCTTCCCCTCTTTCTCTCTCTCTCTCTCTCTCTCTCTCTCTCTCTGCGTGTGCATGCGAGCGTGTGTGTGTGTGACGAGCTTCAAATTCTGTACTTATTTCTTGACTTTATTTCTCTCTCGTCTTCCCTTTCTTGGAACAATTAGCACGATGGGAACTACAGTATATGCACAACAACGAATTTCACCTTTTTACTTGTCAGACAAACAGTGATGTGACCATAAAGATTATTCTGAATCTAATTTATCTTCACCTCTGTCTCTCTCTCTCTGTCTCTCTCTCTCTCTCTCTCTCTCTCTCTCTCTCTCTCTCTCTCTCTCTCTCTCTTCTCTCTCTATGTCTCTCTCCCAGTGAGTTCTCCTGTGCCCTGGAGTTTCTCCAGCTGTTGAACAGCTCCACAGAGGAGTCTTCCTCCCCTGCTCCACTGTTCCGTGCTCTGTCCAACCACACCACCACGCCAGGTATGACACACACACACACACACACGCACACGCACACACACACCCTTGTCCCATGACGTGTGAGTGAACGCGTATGGTGGCACTGGGTAACTTCATAAATGCTAACTGCTAGCCAGCAATAAAATAATGAATCGCGTCTTGAGGAGTTCCATTTGAGTAATTATGTTTCCCTAACAACTTAGTAGTACCTAACATCTTTAAAAAAAAGAAAAATCCGCCAGGCCGAAGGCTATGTTTCTGTCTGTCCTTGTGTCTGTCTGCAAGCAGCTAACCTCTGCCCCCATTTTATCTTTTTAACCCATTCTGACCTGAGATCAGATTCATACGAGGTTTCCACTGGGACACACACTGGTCTGATTAACCCATTCTGACCTGAGATCAGATTCTATAAAAATGTCAGTTCTTCGATTTTTTTAAAATAGCAGACCTACAAGCTCGTAGCGCGCCACTCGGTGGCGCGCTATGAGCTTGTAGATCTGCTATTTTTCAATAGCTAAAGCATAAAAAGATGCTAACACCAAAATGGGTTCCCGTTCAGAATGGGTTAAATATTACTCCTACAGATTTTGTCCAAACATCACGCGGATCCATACACAGTATTTCTGTAGTCATTGTCTTGTTGGGGGCGGCAGTGGCTCAGGGGGTAGAGTGGCCGGATGGGGAACCGGCAAAGGTTCCCTGTTCGAACCCGGGCTCCCCCCAGAGTTGCTCAAGTGTCCCCGGAGCAAAACTCTGAACCGCTAATTGCTCGCCGATGTGCAGGTTGGGTGCCTTGTTGCAGCATGGTTTCCTCCGACATCGGTGTGTGTGGCACACACATTCATACAACGATTTTCAGCGGAAGCCATGCAAGGTACCAACCAGCACATCGGGAGCAATGTGGGGTTCAGTGTCTTGCTCAAGGACACTTCGACATGTAGACAGGACAGGAGGAGGAGCCGGGATTCGAACCGCCGACCCATGGATCATTGGACTGACCTGCTCTACCTCCTGAGCCACAGTCACCCAGTCGCGTAATGCACATTCTATGTAAAGCGCCTTGGATAAAGGCACTATTAACCCATTTTACGCGGGAACCCCTTTTGGTGTTAGCATCATGTCATGCTTTAGCTATTGAAAAATAGCAGATCTACAAGCTCGTAGCGCGCCACCGAGTGGCGCGCTACGAGCTTGTAGTTCTGCTATTTTTTTTTTAATCGAAGAGCGACTGACATAGAAGACATTTTTTAGAATCTGATCTCAGGTCAGAATGAAAACTGTCAGGATGTAGAAGACATTTTTTTTAGAATCTGATCTCAGGTCAGAATGGGTTTGTCATGTGGTTTGTCTCCTCCCCTTGTCTAGTCGGAGACCCCGTGAGTCGCTGGTGGGCGTTGGTCCTGAAGGCCGCTGTTCATTGGCTACAGGGAGACGATGTCGCCGTGAGGTCACTGCTGGCGGAGGCGGAGCGAATGCCCCGCGCGCTTCACACTCTCGAGTAGGTCAAAGGTCAAATTAAATTTGACGCCACGTTGTTGTTGTATGAATCATCATAAATGTATGTACAGTATGTATGTATGTATGAATCATCATAAATGTATGTATGAATCATCATGAATAATTGTCCTTTTGACCCATTTTGGGGGCGGGAACACCTTTTGGTGTTTTTAGGCATCATGTTATACTTTAGCTGTTGAAAAATAGCAGATCTACAAGCTCATCATAGCGCGGCACCGAGTGCCGCGCTATGAGCTTATAGGTTTGCTATAATTTTAGAAAAATCGTGAAAAAATGTGGCCCAAATGTTTGAATATATATTCTTTCAGAGCGAACATTTTTAACTCAAATCTTTGCTTCTGGGGGAGTCCCTGCCCTGGAACAACATATTTTGAGATGGGGGGGGGGGGGGGGTCGGCGGCCAATTACATTTTTTTGGGGGGTGTCCTTGACATGAAAATGTTTGAGAACAACTAATAGAAACATGGGGTTTTCTTCTGAAAACTGTCAGGATTTAGAAGAATCGTCCTCGGGTCTAAATGGGTTTTAATTCAGTGGTTCTCAAACGTTTTAGCCCGTGAACCCAAACTAGTGAAAATAGCCCGATCTACAAGTTCACAACGCGATGCTCTGCGTCACTACTTCTTAACAGTTCTACTGCGTAACCACAGCTATTTAATCCAATATCCAAACGCTGCCGCCGAGATCGATCTGTTACCTTTTTGGAGCATAACGCCGAAGTATTTGCAGCTTTGATCGGCGGAAATCCAGCAGAAAAATTGTCCCGTGGTTTGTTGTTGTGAAGAGAAAAACATAATTACAATCACAAATGGGTCCCCCTGCAACTCACTGTTTGGGAACCAGTACTTTTATTTAATCCATGTCCACTCAATGTCATTGAGTGGACATGGATTAAATAAAAGGACAGGACAGAAATACCTGGACTGACATCTATTCTGCTGTATCCAGTCCACCATAGTCTACTCCCTGCTCAACACATCACACACAGTGCAGAGGAGAAAAGAAACATTCGTGTCAGTCCAGGTATTTCACACAGACACAGATGAATCAAGTCACTAAGCTGGTTTATTTGGCAGTCAACTAAATATAGTGCATTGGTTCAGTATTGACCATATTACGCCAGGTCTCACGGCAGACAGAACTAATAATAAACAAAAGGTGAACGGAGCGTACAGTCATACTGCACCACCCTGTGGCACCAACTGGCACTGCAAACTGACTGTTGCAACACGCATGACGAAAACAAATGGACGAGATGTGTAACCATCATGGCGTCTCTCCTTCGTCAGCCACCCGCTGCCCAAGGCCGTCCTGCTGCTGTGCAAGGCCGTCCAGATGAGCCTGTCGTCTCCGCTGAAGGCCGAGGGGGTCACGACCTGTCTGTCGCACTGCGACAGGGCCAGCGCCGCTCTGCGCGCCAGCGTGTCCGTTCCCCTCAGCGCTCAGTCTGCCAACTGGCTCAACAAGGTACGAGAGGAGCAGGGGGTTCACTCACTGCTTGTCATCTCTGCATGTCGGGGATTGTGAGCACGCTGATTACAGTTCAGGGTTTTTGTGTGTGTGTGTGTGGGTGGGTGTGTGTGTGTGGGTGTGTGGGTGGGTGTGTGTGTCAGTCAAAATCATGATTTGAAGTAAAGCACTAGAGCACACAAAATATCTGGAAATGCATTGAACTAGTCGTTTGGATATACTGTACGTGGTGCATCTTCTTCAGAGCACTGGATGGGCATACATACTGTACATTTCTCTGAGAAACCTCTGGGTTAATTTAATGTGTTTCCAAGGGTAGAGACTGTTGTATCGTCTTCCGCTGCTCTGCCAAACGGTAGTCTTCTAGTCCAATAAAGTTTATGGTCTGATATCCTTGTACCTCAGATAACGTTTTTCTTCCTTTGTGTTGTTGCCTTCATTGTGTTCTCAAGATTTTCCTACTCCCGACAGAACCAGATGGTCCCACAGTTCCATGCTTGGTGGTTTGGAACGCGAGAAACCACTCCTTTTCTTTATCCACAGTCCATCCTTTCGTGTCTCGCAGTAGTCCAGACCAGTGGGTTTGCCAAATCCTTTTAGCCCGGGCCGTGACCCAAAAGAGAACTGTTATGTTTTTCCCCGGGACACAAACTAGTGAAAATAGCCGATCTACAAGCTCACAAGTAATGCGTCGCTTTGAGCCGTGTTGTGAGCTTGTATAGATCGGCTACTTTTTGAACATTTTGTTTTCTAAATGTATTGAATTTCTTAGATTTTTTTATTTGATTTATTCATGAAATTACTGAAAACTAAACAAAAAAAAACATTTAAAAAAATTAATTCATGAAAATATTTTTTTGGGAATGTTTTTTGAAAATGTTTTTAATTAAGCGACCATTAAAAATGTGCCGACCCACTGTCTGGGAGCTAGTGGTCCAGACGGTATAATACTGTACCGACATCATCACATGTACTTTTCCGGAAGTGCATTATTTGTCAATGGGACCCTAACTGGCAACTACTGGCGATAACAGGTCATGGTCATGGTCACTCACAGGCCCACGTGGGGCTATGCGCGTGTGTGTGTGTGTGTGTGTGTGTGTGTGTGTGTGTGTGTGCACGTGCGCAGTGTGGCTGGTTGGAGGTGGCTGTGGTGCATTGTAGTTGCATTGCATGATGATCCTGAAGCCCAGTGCAATGTGTCTGCAGTGCAGTACAGAGGCCTCCCCGATCTGCACGCACTGCAACACCCCCACATCCCCCCCATTTTTAGTTTTTTCATGTCATATGAAAGCAGGGAATCATAGCTTCAAATTGACATATTGGTTGTTCAGTTTGACCCACCAGTTGTGGAGATATGGCTTATAGAGTATAATGTCTTGCAGAAAACAGCGAGTTGAGAAAAGCTTTTCTCCTCTGGTGAAAAGCTGGAATTTGCGCGATGGCAGTCTCTCAGTCAAATCTGGTCACATATGTAGATTTATTTATATTTTTTGATCCTATATGCATTGTAGTAGTAGTTAGTTTGGTCCATTCATTTACACCTGAGGACGCATAATTATGATTTTATACTTTAGCTGTTGAAAAATAGCAGATCTACGAGTGCTGCGCTACGAGCTTGTAGATCTGCTATTTTTGAAATATATATATCTGGAATAACATATTTTCAGATGCGGGTCGGCGGCCAATTACATATCATTTTTGGGGTCGTTGACAGTAGCAGTAGTCATGGAAGATGAATGCTTTATCATGTGTTTACATTATAATTAGTAACAGTAGTTATGGAAGATGAATGCTTTATCATGTGTTTACATTATAATTAGTAGCAGTAGTCATGGAAGATGAATGCTTTATCATGTGTTTACATTATAATTAGTAGCAGTAGTCATGGAAGATGAATGCTTTATCATGTGTTTACATTATAATTAGTAGCAGTAGTCATGGAAGATGAATGCTTAATAATTAGTATCAGTAGTCATGGAAGATGAATGCTTTATCCTGTGTTTATGGAATTGAATTATTCTTTGCACAGAACACCACAAATTGAAGAAATTAAACGGTACATTCGCTGTACTATATTGCCTTCTATTTCGTTCTGTATATTAACACCAGCCTCGACTAAACGACAATAACAGCCAGGAGTTTATTTTGTATTATTTTTTTTCCTAGGGGGTGGAGCTTTTGGTGTGTGACCTCCTGTTGACCCTGAGGACCAGCCTATGGCAGCGAGGAGGAGGAGGTGGCGGTAATGGAGAACCTGGCCCCGCCCCTGGATCCCAATTGGCTGGTTTCCAGCGGGACCTGAGTGCGCTGAGAAGGCTTGTGCAGTGCCACAGACAGGCCCAACACAAGGTAACAATGTAGGGCTTTTAGCAACTAGGCGACTAGTAAATCCACTAGTTGACCTTGCTGGTACTATCCATCCATCCATCCATCTTCAACCGCTTATCCGTAGTCGGGTCGCGGGGGCAACAGCTCCACCAGAGAGCTCCAGACTTCCCTCTCCATTAGTGACTTCCTCCTGTGGGGATTCCGAGACGTTCCAACCGTCGAAGAAAACTCATTGACCAATATCAAAATAATAGGCAAAATAATTCACATCATTTAATTGGCTTTCACCAGCAAAAACATTTTACGATGAAAAATGTAAAAATTCATCAATGAGTTCAATATCAATCAAAAGTGTCTAGTACCTCTAGTCTAGAACAAAAGCCAAATCAAATATGATGTAAACTCTTAACTAAGTAAAAATAAACTTTACATTTTCCTACGCCTTGATTGGATCTCACCAATCTGTCAAAATCTACATTTGAGTTAGTCGACTAAAATGTATCTTGGCGGGCCTCGATGCAGTCGTAACGGCTGATCTTTACACTTAGCTGATCTACAAGCTGTTCATGGTGATTGGACCACTACATTGAGAGAGAGTTTTAACCCATTCTTGGCGGGAACCCCTTTTGGTGTTAGCATTATGTTATGCTTTAGCTATTTAAAAATAGCAGATCTACAAGCTCATAGCGCGCCACCGAGTGGCGCTCTATGAGCTTATAGGTCTGCTATTTTTGAAAAATCGAAGAACGACTGACATAGAAACATAGCTTTTTCAGAAAACTGTCAGGATGTAGAAGACATTTTCAAAAATGGGTTAAACTTGTAAAAAACGATAGAGAAGTGATGGAGACTATATGTGGTGTGTTCCTGGGTTCCTTCCAGGTGTTCCTACATGAGACCACGGTGAGGCTGATGGCCGGAGCCAGCCCCACGCGGACACACCAGCTGCTGGAGCACAGCCTCCGACGGAGGACGCACAACGCATACACAGCTGGTGAGTATTATGCACTAACGGACGCACGTGTTCTTACGGTGAGGAGCGTATACGCGCACGCCTTATTTTTTGTTTTTACGTCTCCGTGCTGACATACTTTCCCCATGTTACTTACGGTAACCTGTTTTGTCTGCTCCCCTGAGTCAGTAATCTAATGACCGAGCATGCATGACACACACACACACACACACACACACACACACACACAAACTCCTACACAGCTAATAACAATAATAGTTATTACGCACACCCCTGTAGAAAGAATCATACAATACAATACACACACACACACACACCAGCTCTGACACAGTAACAACAGTCCTTTCGAAACTGATAATAATAATAAACTTTATTTGTATAGCACTTTTCATACATAAATGCAGCTCAAAGTGCTTCACAGGGCAAAAATAGAATACAATAAAACACAAGTAGTTAAAATGATAAAAACAATGGCAAAGAACAAAATTGAATATAAGAACATAAAATAAATAAAAACAAATAAAAACAATAAGCTTTAAAAGATTTTTCTTTTTTAATAATTATAGGACGGAAAAACACACACACACACACACCTCTGGGATGTAATTGAATTTGGGATTGTATTTGTCTTTTTTCTCTCTCTCTCTCTCTCTCTCTCTCTCTCTCTCTCTCTCTCTCTCTCCTCTCTCTCTCTCTCTCTCTCTCTCTTTCCCCCCGGTCTCCTCCCTCAGAGGGCGAGTGTGTCCTGGGCGAGCGAGAGAGGGCCCACGCCATCCTGCTGGTGTGTCGCCACCTGCCCCTCCCCCTGCTGACCCCGCCGGGCCACCGCGCCCGCCTGCTGGCCGAGGCCAAGCGCACGTTGGAGCGCGTGGGCGACCGGCGCTCCCTACAGGACTGTCAGCAGATCCTCCTGCGCCTCAGTGGAGGCACGACCATCGCTGCCTCGTGATCGCAAACACACACACGCACGCACACACACACACACACACACTGTATCAGATATTAGGGCTAACTACTGTAGTGACCAACTCATATCAGTGACCTCTCTTTCTCGCTATATATATAGAGCGTTGAAGTCCTCCTGACGTCACTCTCGCTCATCCTCTGGTTCACGGACGTTTTTTTTTCTCTAAGGAGAATAACATGGGGGTCGTCTTAAAATCGCCTCATATAAGCATCGTGGTCCAAAGATAAACAATCTGTCTCGGCGTTATTGTCAGGGAGGTGTCTCTGTATCGTTTACGACAGTCAGTCAGTCAGTCATATTTGATACAGTCTGTTTCTAGAGAAAATGTAACTAATAATCACGTTAAACCACACCCTCGAGTGTAATATTGCAATTCTACAACAGTTACCCTTAAAACTAAGAAAATCGCTGAAAGAATATATTTTTTTAATGACAGATGTAGTCACTACGACCACATAATGTCCCAAGAAACTAGCTAGCCTAGCCACCGAGTTTGCTAGCGCTCTGGGAAAACAGAGCGGCTGAATTCTTTGTTTTGATTATAGGTGGTGAACGGTGCTGGTTTAACCACCGGCCACCAAGGCTGTTTCAACCAATCAGATTGCTTCCTCGAAAAACGACCTGTGGTAGAATTCTCCATATCCATATACGAGTGAAGCGGCCAGCCAGGATGACGTGTTTATTTATCAAACACAGTTCTTATATGAGGCGGTCTAAGATCCCCTGGTCTAATGGGGGATTACAATTGCAAATAAAAAAAAGTACCGTACATGAACCCGTGGACTTAGCGCCCTCTACCGATATTGACGTCAGACTTCGGTGCTCTATCTATTTGGATATAGGGTTTACTCATAGACACACACACACACACACACACACACACACTAACGTCTTATTGTTCTTCTCATTCATATGCAAACGCAAAGAGATTCAAAACCGCTGCCGACCTACACGTGGACAGTCAACCCCCACTCTCCCATACTCTGGACAGTCAACCCCCACTCTCCCATACTCTGAACAGTCAACCCCCACTCCCCCATGCTCCACACTGAAGGAACGTGCACAGAGTCACGTGCACTGGCATTGTTGCAGTGTAACTACGCCCCCTGTGTGGCCGGTAACGGTATCACACTTCTTATACTGCTACTGTATAAAAAGGAAACCAATCCGGTTATAGAATATAGAGGAGCCCCCCAAAGGGAAAAAGGGACCATTCTTCTCATTGGCTATTTAAGTTGGTGAATGACACAGAAGGCTTCGTTCGGTGCATTCAGACATTGACAGCCAGGATCTTTTTTTTTTCTTCTTTTTTTTTTAACCTGCCTGTCCGTTTATAGGATGCTGGTGGACAGACTAGCTTGCTTCGCAGCCGTACAGTGCTGAGTATAGGGTCTATTTCTATCTACCTCATACACTGTACAATGCCAGCATTGTGCTCTTGGGCGCGACACGGGCTAACCTGAGCACTGCCGTCATCCCACATCAAATGCAAATCGAGTGGCACTTTTTAAAACCGATGCGTCAGTGCGGTACGATGTTGTTCTAACGCTAGTTATGCCACGCAGCTTTTGTTTTTAGAGTTAGCGCGCAGTGCAATATGGCTGTTTGCTGCCGCCGTGGGCAGATTTCTGCCTACGACACAAAACGAGGAAAGTGTGTACAGTATCATTTGAGAATTATTGAATAGGAAAATACCGTTTTTATTTAAGAAGAGGAAAACGGCCAATTCCGTATAGGACTATAGTTACGCACGCGCACGTAGGCGCGGACACACACACACACACACACAATCACAACCACAATGTAGAGCAGGAACACACTCACACACACACACACACACACACACACACACACACACACGCACACACACACACGTGATTGTATATAGTTTGTACATAGCCAGATAGAAACAGTGGTCTTAAATAGATTTAAAAGGATGTCCTGCTAGAGAGAAATACACATAAAGGAAAGACAAAATCAAGTCAAACTGGGTCTAAAATGTTGAATTATGTATTAGTTCAGACGACTATGCCCTGTCCAGTGTCCAGGGGATTGGGGATATCAAGTTTAAATTTAAGTCCAGGTAAGATTTGTTCCCTAGTCATCATGCGAAGGTTGTTCTGGGAAATATAGTCGATGTGTGATGTAAAAAAAAAAGCTCTCAAGCATAATGGCCTTGATATAGTTATTGAGAATTATTTTATGGTTTTAAATATCCTGAAATGCAGGAGAAGGAGAAATCAATGTCCAATTGGCTTCTCCGTTTTATAATGGTCTGTCTGCCTAAACTCGACACTTCTTTTCTCATTCCTTTTGTGTGTGTTTGTCTTATTTAATGGTTGTTAAAATGGTTGTGTAATATTATTTTATTTGTTTTTTGTTTGAAACTGTCTGAAACTGTCTTTATTACTATCGTTTTATATCGGCACGTCGGCTTTAGGGGCAAGAATTTGTTTTTGTAAAAGGAAGGTGAAATTTAATCAGAAGTAGTATATTTTATTGAATACAAAACGCCACACTCATTAAAAAAAAGACAAAAGTATCCGTTAGATTAGCATGCTCTACTTTAGGTATACTATTACTTTGGCACTTGGTGTTAGTGTTATTGAGAATAGTTCTTATCCAAATGCTTACAAACTTACCAAGTTTGTTGGCTATACACACCCGCAACCTAACGAAACCTTGAACTGCTTGTATCCACCTTTGACTGTCGTCATCATCACAGATTTAACCCATTCTGACCTGAGATCAGATTCATACGAGGTTTCCACTGGACACACACTGGTCTGATTAACCCATTCTGACCCGAGATCAGATTCTAAAAATGTCAGTCGTTCTTCGATTTTTCAAAAATAGCAGACCTACAAGCTCGTAGCGCGCCACTCGGTGGCGCGCTATGAGCTTGTAGTTCTGCTATTTTTCAATAGCTAAAGCATAACATGATGCCAACACCGAAATGGGTTCCCGGTCAGAATGGGTTAATTTCCCCCTGAGACTGAGACCACAGCATGCGCCATCTGCAGTGGACGGAACTGTTGCTGTTATTATTATTATGTTACAGAAATGTCTATTCTTTGTCTTTGACGTCCCCCCAGATGTGTGTATTATTTTTCTGAATTTCTATGTTTCACTTTGATTTTATTTTTTATTTTTTAATAAAACAGATGACGGTGGTTTGGTGAAGTGCTTTAAATATCCGGTCTCCTGTTTGAGAGGAAATGAACTGAGCACACACACGCACACACAAAGATAATTGATTATTGTACATGTAAGGAAAAGCACCTGGTGGTGGTAACTGGAATGACTGTTTTTCTGTCTTTGAAGGAACAGTGGGGGAAAGAGAAGGCATAAAGTGCAAATGGTGAAACAAAAACATGATTGACACTTTACTGTGTCATAATTTGAGTGCAAGAAAATAAGGTTTAAGCCAGCACAACTCTTTTCAACACTCCTTACTGACGGGTGCCATCCCCAGCCTGGATTATACGTTCACCCAGTTTCCCAATCCTGGCCCAAACATGTGTGTTCATGTACTAGTGGGCGGCTGTGGCTCAGGAGGTAGAGCAGGTTGTCCAATGATCCCTGGGTCGGCGGTTCGAATCCCGGCTCCTCTACTATGTCTAAAGTGTCCTTGGGCAAGACACTGAACCCTACATTGCCTCCAATGAGTCGGTCGGTGTGAGCTCGCCACCATTGGTGTGTGAATGTGGGAAGTGAGGACGCTGGCGACCTGGCGTCGACTGTTGGCCGCTTCACCTCCCAATGTATGAATGAATGAACCATTGTAAAGCGCTTTGAGCACTTGGAAAAGCGCTATAAAAATGCAATTCATTCATTCATTATAGTCACTTACTTGACATAGCTGGATGCACCACGGTGGATTCCAACCCCACAACCTCCGCATTGGTAGGCAGGAACTTTAGCACTGTGTGTGTGTGTGTGTCACCCATGTGTGCCCCTAGTTCCCTGTTTTCCCGTGTAGGTAGACGGTCTTCCACACAGGAGGCACCAGGTAACTTAGCAACCACCACTGGACACCTCAGGTCTCCCCAGACATTCCTGTGGATTAATATAGAAAGACAGCAGGCCTGAACACAATAGAAGCCGACCCACTGCTGGGAGTGGCAGCATGTCGCATACATACACACACACACTCTATTCACACTCCGGAGTTCCTCACAGAACTCTTTTGAATCCAACTGAAAGGAAACAGCTTTGTGAGAAGGGAGGGGGGGGGGGGGTTAGAAATAGAAAAACAAGCATATGGTATAAGAGTTAGTATACATACAGGCCATGCAGAAAAGCACTGAAATCCACTTGGATTGCATACTTGTGTGTGACACCAGGCGTTTGACACTGAAGGGTTGCCCACCTGCCCACCTGCCCCTGGCAGGTGGAGCTTTCTTTCAGGTTGCCTTTGGTCCCCCTCTCGTTTGAGAGGCGATAGAATAGATACACAACCATGTATAAACGACACAATTTAGGCATTTAGCAGACGCTCTTAATCCACAGCGATTTACATTAAGCAAGAACAAAAAAGCATGGGAATACATCACATAAAAAGCATTTATCATGAAACATGCGTATAAGCTAAGAACGTAACAGTGGAATTAAACTATACATATAAACTACCGTATACATATACTACATGACCTTGTACTTGTCTGAAGGGCAAGTGTCTCTATATGGTGTGTTCACAAATCACTAGTACGGCAGATAAAACGATGCGCTGAAGCTTTGTGATCATAGAGGTTGTAAGAACCATAATTATGGCTCTGGAGGTTGTGAACTTGTGAGTTGATTTGGACATGGTTTAATCTGCCCATGTGAACCCAACCTTATTGTCAACCCACTGCCTGGACACTATGACGATTAAGGAGGGCATTATTTTACGAAAACAAACATAGAATAATAGCATTGGATCAAGACTATCATAGACAATTTACAATTTACAATTTACAATTTAGGCATTTAGCAGACGCTCTTAATCCAGAGCGACTTACATTAAGCAAGAACAAAAAGCATGGGAATACATCACATAAAGACATTTTTCATGAAACATGCGTAGCTAAGAAAGTAACAGTGGAATATCTATAATGAAACTATACATATAAGCTATACATCTATACTACTATGCTACACATATGTACTATGACGTGCTATGACTACATACAATGCACTTATGCTGTCTACATAACATGCTATAAGTCTGTATCAAATGCTATCTAAGTCTACAGAATTGCTATCTAAGGGGGTGGGGTAAGTGCTATGGGCCATGATGGAGTCTGAAAAGGTGGGTTTTCAGACTACGGCGGAAGATTGGGAGTGATGCTGCAGTTCTGACTGCAATGGGAAGTGCATTCCACAGTTTTGGAGCCAGAAGGGAGAAGAGTTTGGGACGTGTGGAGCGTTGTCCCGGCGTTTTTAGTGAGGGTACTTCCAGCTTCCCTGCGTTGGCTGATCTGAGTGAGCGGGAGGGTTTGTAGGGTTCGATCATACTTGCAAGATATGGGGGAGCCATACCTTTGGTTGCTTTGAATGCCAGCATCAGAGTTTTGTATTCTGTGCGGGCAGCGACCGGGAGCCAGTGGAGGGAGCGGAGCAGGGGGGAGACATGTGAGAATTTTGGCTGGTTGAAGACCAAGCGAGCTGCAGCATTTTGGATCAGCTGGAGAGGCTTAAGTGCACATGCTGGTAGGCCAGTAAGGAGGGAGTTACAATAGTCAAGTTTTGACAAGACTGTTGTCTGGATTAGGAGCTGGGCTGATTCCTGGGTGAGGAACGGTCTAATTCGTCGTATGTTATAGAGTGTGAACCTACAGGATCGAGTGACAGCTGTGATGTGAGTTTTGAACGAGAGCTGACTGTCCAGGACAACACCAAGATTCCTGGCTGTTGGGACAGACGTTACCAGGGCGTTGTCTATGGAGATAGTTAGCTCCCGCATAGGGCAGGACTTAGCTGGGAAGAAGAGAAGCTCAGTCTTGTCTGGGTTCAGTTTGAGGTGGTTGGAGGACATCCACTGTGAGATGTCAGCCAGGCATGCAGTGATGCGCTCTTCCACCTGAGTGGCAGAGGGGGGGAAGGATAGAAACAGTTGTGTGTCATCGGCGTAGCAGTGATAGGATATATTGTGAGCAGAGATGATAGTGCCAAGGGATTTAGTGTACAGTGAGAAAAGGAGGGGACCAAGTACCGATCCCTGTGGGACCCCAGTTTGGAGGGTTCGGGGGGATGATAACAGACCTTTCCAGGAAACCTGGTAGGTCCGGTCGGTGAGGTAGGAACTAGGAAGAGAACCACTTTAGTGCCGTTCCACCGATGCCTAGATCCGCTAGGGTGTCTAGGAGCAGCTGGTGGTTCACTGTGTCAAATGCTGCCGATAGGTCTAGGAGGATCAGTACTGCAGAGTGGGAAGCAGCTTGGGCAGCATGTAGTGCTTCTGTGACTGCCAGCAGGGCAGTTTCTGTGGAGTGGGCCTTCTTAAATCCGGACTGGTTGGGATCCAGCAGGTTGTGCTGTGAGAGATGGAGAGAGAGCTGGTTGGAGACAACACGTTCAATGGTTTTAGAAATAAATGAAAGGAGTGATACCGGTCTGTAGTTCTTGACATCTGAGGGGTCAAGAGTTGGTTTCTTGAGGAGTGGTGTTACTCTGGCTGACTTGAGGGCAGAGGGGACGCAGCCTGAGGTTACTGAGGTGTTGATGATGGAGGTGATGAAGGGGAGCAGATCAGGTGCGATGGTCTGGAAGATTGGAGACGGGACAGGGTCAAGAGGACAGGTGGTAGGTCTAGAGGATGTCACTAGTTGTAGAACCTCGTCTGGGGAAAGAGGAGAGAAGGAGGACATGCATGGTATGTTGGGGTTAGTGTTGGTTGAGTCAGATGCCACTTTATGTGGGAGGGGAGGAAAGGAGCTGCTGATATCATCAACCTTCTTCTCGAAGTAGTTGACAAAAACCTCAGCAGTGAGGGATGCAGGTTGAGTGGGGGGAGGGGGTTTAAGGAGGGAGGAGAAAGTGGAGAAGAGCTTCCTGGGGTTAGAAGTACAGGATTGGATTTTGGTGTGGTAGAAAGAGGTTTTAGCAGTGGTTAGTGAGAGGGCGAAGGCAGAGAGGAGTGAGTGAAAGTGGGAAAGGTCATCTGGTAGCTTTGTCTTGTGCCACTTTCTTTCGGCTGCCCTTAGAGGTGTTCGTTCAGATCTGAGAGTTTCAGATAGCCAGGGAGCCGGTGGACATGAGCGAGCTGGCCTGGATGAGAGCGGGCAGTGTTGGTCGAATGCAGATGAGATAGAGGAGAGGAAGGATGAGGTTGCAGTGTCAGGTGAGAGGGAGAGGAAGGACTCCAGGGAGGGTAGAGAGGAGAGAATAGAGGATGAGAGGGAGGAGGGGTTTAGGGACTTGAGATTGCGTCGGGAGGTGACGTTCGGAGGGTTAACAGGTTTAGGCGGGAGGGTGGAGAGAGAGAGGGAGAAGGTTATGAAGTGGTGGTCAGACCTAATTAAGGGGGTAACAGAGAGTGTGGAGGGAGAGCAGGCTCTGGAGAACACAAGGTCCAAAACATTACCAGCCTTGTGAGTGGGAGGGGAGGGAGATAGGGAGATAGAGATCTCAGATCTGTAACGAAGACTAGCTCTCACTTCCAGTCATGTTGTTGGATGTGACTGTGAGTAGTTTCTCATTGGATATTTAGTCCCCATATATGGGTATATCCGACTAGGACGTTGGGCTATATGACATATCATATGTCTGTCATATATGACATGTTGTCTAGTATGACAATGCCTATATTTGGCCCGGGCCGACCTAGTGCTGATATCAGATAGATGTGGTAGAACCATATATGGATAGATCTAACTGGCTTAGTCATCGTGACAGGCGTAGAATATAATCGGAGAATATGTCTGCTTCAGGGAGAAGGCAGAAGTCAAAGCATCCTGGTTTAAGTTCTATGGCGGGTCCTCCTAACCTAAGTAATCAGCAATAGAGCCTTGAGCTATTTTATAATTAGCTTGAAGAAGATATAGTTGAAAAGTGGTGAAGTGGTCCTTTAACCTGGCCATAGGATCCGGACCGGACTGGCGGAAAGGTGCGTTATAGTTTCAAGTCGGACATAATTGTTGGACGGACGCACCATGCACTGAACCGGAAGAAGACAAGACGATTAACACTACACTGCACACACACAAACACACGTGTAAACATGAAGAACAACATGAAGACTAAGGTGCAAAAGAGCACGAAAACGTCCGGCTATAATGCGGCCAAAAATAGCAAATTCAAGGGTTCCAAGCCCGGATTTAAGAAAAGAGACCAGAAATTACAAGTTACATTTGACGATGCGGATCGACAGTAAGTAATTGATCTTGTTTGTGCCTTTTTATAGCCAGTGGCAGCTAACTGGTGTATTTGTTTTGAATATGAATCAATGTTTGATTTCAATGATTGATTGAAGATGTATCAACACACAGCGGTACGATTATACAATAATACCAAAAGGATAGCCCCTCTCGGAACCCCCTGGGTCAGCTCATTCTATCGTGCCGACCCATGGTATTTAGTCTTAAAAATGTCAGAAACTTTACTACCATTGGGTTCTGACTCGCGGGGCTATACCAAAAGGATAACACAAAAAGCCCCGAGGGCTTGTTTCCATTGTGGTCCTGTGTATTCAATTCATTAAGACATTTAAAGACACAAGAAATGAGCAACAAAGGTATATATTGGTGGCATGTGATATTTTCTGCCTGTTCTTTTCTCCTGTAAACCGAAATAAAAAGTTAGATATATATTTCTAAAACATCAACGGCAAGTTATAGTACTGTTTAAAGTTTAAACAGTACTATAACTTGCCGTTGATGTTTTAAACTGTTTAAAATTGTGTGCTGTTGTGTTAATATACGAATACATTTGTAATTTGTAATTTGAAGCGATCCCGAACGAATATTGGGTTATGGTTGACTTTTTGTGGCAATCCAGATAAAGTCTAAAGTGGTCAACCTGATTATGATGCCATACTAACACCCCTGAGGACCCCCTTGAACCCCACCTTTGAGAACGTATACTGTTCAAATCAACCACTTGTTACGGAGGTGATGTGTAATGCAGGCCAGGGGTTCCCAAAGTGGAGTCCCGGGGACCCCCAGGGGTCCTTGAGGGAGTTCCAGGGGGTCCCCAGCTTAAATGATAGTTAGGAAATGGACCCTTATGGGTCTGTAACTCTGAGAGTGTACAAATGGAATGGTCCTTGAAAATAAACAGGTTGAGAACAAATCTTCTCTTATGTGGGGGTCCATGGCATATCTTTTCAAATGGACGTCCGAAGGCCAATTAGTGTCAATTTGGGGGTCCTTGATTGACATAAAGGTTTGGGAACCACTGGTGTTATGTAAATTCTACAACAGGTCGTTTCGAGGAAGCAATCTGATTGGTTGAAACGGTTTCTAGCTGTGGATCAAACCAGCACAGTGATGCTTGCGGAACTCGACTTCGTCTCGTTCCTGACGACCGCATCACTGTCGTGGCGATAATCACGTTAAACAACAACCTCTCGTGTAATATTGCTTAACTACTGTAGTAGGGCCACTGATTGATTGATTGAAATATTTATTAACAGTTTGCAGAATACAGTACAATTCAAGCACAACTCAATACAGACTGTTGGCTGTGATTGGACGACCCAAAAAAGCATTGCATTTGTTTACAAGAGAGTCCACCTTGTTCAATTCATCAAAACATTTAGAGACGTACAAATATACACTGGTCCTGTCTGTCTGAAGGGAATACCTCACCGGCTTCCACAAGAGGAAGGTGGAGAGGAAGAAGGCAGCGGTGGCAGACATACAGAAGAAGATCAAGGAAGAGCAGAAGAAAGTCAAGGAAGAGGTGAATTTATACTGATTGGATGAAATTGGTAACACGACACCTGAAAATGTATTTTGTGTTCATTTAACCCATTTTGACCTGAGATCAGATTCTAAAAATGTCTTCTACATCCTGACAGTTTTCTGAAAAAGCTATGTTTCTATGTCAGTCGTTCTTCGATTTTTCAAAAATGGCAGACCTACAAGCTCGTAGCGCGCCACTCGGTGGCGCGCTACGAGTATTACAATAATATAGAACTTAATATAGAACTTCAACTTTTTAACCACAAATACCCTACCTTTTAAGGGTAGCTTAGAGAGAGAAGGGACGGAGACTGTTGACAAGAAGGAGTGACCAAATGACCAAATGTTTCTGTCTCATTTCAGAGACACAGAACATACATGGACATGCTCAAGGAAAGAACAGAGGCCCTCGGTGAGTGAAGAAAACATTTAGTTCATTTAAAACATTGTTGCTAATATTATAGCATGGATTTCAGCACAGACTCCATCTCTGAGTCTCTCTATGCTCTAACACTCTTCCCCCCCCCCCCCCCCCCCCATGCATCAGCGGAGGATAAAGATGATTTGGAGGAGGCGATAACGGCCACAACAGAATCTATCCAGTATGACCATCCCAACCACACGGTCACCGTGACGACCATCAACGACCTGGACCTCACAGGGCCCGGCAGCCTGTTTCCTGGCCCAGCAGCCAATCAGGTAAAGTGTGCGGGCTGTGCGCCGGCCCCTCCCATACATTGTTACATGTGTAATCGTTTGGTAGATTATAGTGGAGATTTTTATACGTTTTTCTATTGTCTTTCGCTGTGCCGTAGTAGTTGACGTGAGATCCACAAGCTCATAGCGTGGCACCGAGTGCCGCGCTATGAGCTTGTAGGTCTGCTATTTTTGAGAAATCGTGAAAATGTGGCGCAAATCTTTGAATATATATATATTCTTTCAGAGGGAACGGTTTTAACTCATATCTTTGCTTCTGGGGGGGTCCCTGGAACAACATATTTTCAGATGGGGGGGTCGGCGGCCAATTACAGATAATCTTCGGGGGTCCTTGACATGAAAATGTTTGAGAACGACTGACATAGAAACATGGGGTTCGTTCTTCAGAAAACTGTCAGAAAACTGTAGAATCGAGCTCAGGTCTAAATGACTTAACACTCCGGATATGCCATTGTACTGTATGTACTGTAAATGTATTCACAGCAGTGTAATGAGTGTCACCTGTTGCATTATTCAGGAGGGAGGAGCAGAAGAGGGGCAGGAGAGAATGGTCGCCATGCCAAAAAAAGCCAATACCCCCTTCCTCAACAAAAAGTAATTATCCCCACACACACACACACACTCTCTCTCACACACACACTCACACACACACACACACACACACACTCACATTTAACATATTTATTTGCATTCACATTTAACAAGACATTCTTGAAACACAAACAATAGTGGATGCGCAAACTTGGAAAACTGTGCTTCAGGATCCAGATCACGGGTACAGAAAGCATCGCCTTCTCCATATATGGTGACTGCCAATTATTGCAGACACTGAACAGAATGTTGCAGATGCCTTATACAGTAGCTCTCGGCTTGGGCATGCCTGCAATCTGCAGGCCCCTCACCACTGATTTATGGACATTGCAGAGTTTACATTTGTAGCCAAGCTGTACACACACACACACTAAATGTCATAAGATTTTAGTCGACTAAAGTGTATTTTGGCGGTGCCAGAGGCTGTCGTAATGACTGATTTTACCCTAATGACTAATGACTGATTGGTTTCATGCTGAAAATAGCTGATCTAAAAGCTGTGAACTTGTAGATCGGCTATTTTCAGCATCGGCTATTTTCACTACAAGCTCGTAGCGCGCCACCGAGTGGCGCGCTACGAGCTTGTAGGTCTGCTATTTTTGAAAAATCGAAGAACGACTGACATAGAAACATAGCTTTTTCATAAAACTGTCAGGGATGTAGAAGACATTTTGTAGAATCTGATCTCAGGTCAGAATGGGTTAAAATACCACCATACATGTAGCACCGTCCACCATTAGCCTTTTCATGTCACACGCACCCACTAGAAGGTGCTCGGGGGAACCAACCCTGGTCTACGAAATCTCAACACTGCTATAAGCAATACTTTGGCCCGCCGTTTCCTGCCTTTCTTTTTTTTTTTATATATTTTTTATCCCACGATTTTGTAACCCATTTTTCACCCCTGTGTCAATTATCTAATGTGATCCTGGGCTCTACACACCCTCCGCCAACCTGGGGAGAGCAACGGACTTAACTCATGCTCCCTTCATGCCTGAGTGTTCAAGTTGCTCCTTTACACCCGACAGGGGGGGAGTTTCCCTGGTTGGACGTAGCGCGTGGAAGGAACACGTTATTCCAACCAGTTCCTTTCCCCTCCATCAGGCGCCCCGGCTGGCCAGGGGGAGGCAGTTTAGAGACCAGGATTACTGCATGTTTTTGTGAGGGTACCTATACCCTAGGGGACACGGGGAGAACATGCAAACTCCACACAGAAAGGCCCTTTCCTGCCTTTCTATTAGTGTTCCTTTCCGTCCTCCTCCTCCTCAGTGTTGTTGTGGTTTAACCCCGTCCTCCTCCCGTTAGGATCCGCGACCTGTCGGCCACGCTCAACAATCACACCAAGTCCAAGAGGAGGAAAGGGAAGCCCACGCAGGCGAGCAAACGTGCAGAAACATGCAAACGCGGCACGACCGCGGACAAGAAGCACGGGCCCGGCGAGCACGTCAAGGCCCGACCCGGGAAGACCACCATGAAGGAGAGGCGTCGACGGAAGGGCAACAGAAGATACCAAGACTGAGAGTTATTTAATAACCCTATTGATTTAGACCTGGGCGGAGGTTTAACCCTATTGATTTAGACTTGAGGACCTGATTCTACAAATGCCTTCTAAAAGCCTGACAGTTTTCTGAAAAACCCCTATGTTTCTATGTCAGTTGACCCGCAAACATGTATGTAATTGGCCACAGGGACACCCCAGAAGCAAATATTTGAGTCAAATGCTTGCTCTGAGCTTGTAGATCTGCTATTTGATTCAATAGCTAAAGTATAACATAATGCTTAAAGCACCGAAAGGGGTTCCCGTACAGAATGGATTAACTCTATTTAGAGACCCGAGTCCAGATTATCGGTGGTGTTCAAAATAAACCTTTTCATGTCAACAAACGACCCAACAGAATTATCTGTATTTGGCCGCGGACCCCCATCTGAAAATGTGTTGTTCCAGGGACCCCCACCAGAAGGAAATATGAGTTTAAAAAACGTTCGCTGTGAAATAATATATATGTTTAACCCATTCTGAACGGGAACCCATTTTGGTGTTAGCATCATGTTATGCTTTAGCTATTGCAAAATAGCAGATCTACAAGCTCGTAGCGCGCCACCGAGTGGCGCGCTACGAGCTTGTAGGTCTGCTATTTTTGAAAAATGATTTTTAGAATCTGATCTCAGGTCAGAATGGGTTCATCAGACCAGTGTGTGTCCAGTGGAAACCTCGTATGAATCTGATCTCAGGTCAGAATGGGTTAAAAGAAAATCTAAAATAGCAGATCTTCAAGCTCGAGGGTCGTTCAAAGCTAACGTGACACAGATATTCGTCCTCCGGTCTAAATGGATGAACACGTATACTATAGAATTTTATTTTGTATTGAATTAAAAATGTGAGGAGACTGGATTGACTTCTGGTCATAAATAATACCATGATGTGAGTGACCGTTCCATCATGGTACCTGTGGTGCAACAAGCTGGGTCTTTGATGAGTCAAACTGGTGCTATGGATATAACCAGTATCTGCTTAAAGGACAACTTTAGTTTTTTTCAACCAAGGTTCATGTTTTAGGTTGTTATTAGAGAAACTAAAAGATGAGTGTTCTTTTTTTTTAATCTACTGAATGTGTCAAACTGACGTTGAGCCTATGACACACAGTGTGGCTTCCCCCCAGTAGGCCACCTTCACATTCAGTAGATCCTGGGATTTATTTGTGGCCAGATGTAATTTCCTGGGGTTTATTAGGGCTATAGTAAATAATAAAAAAATAAATCTCCATAATATTTCGTAAAGAAATACATATTTAGCCCCATGCTCGAATGCCCCCGCCCCCCTGTACAAAACGGCTAAAATCCCTAAAACGAAAGAAAGCAGCAAATGGAAAAAAAATAACACTCATCTTTTACTTTCTCTAATATTATAACAACCTAAAACATGAACCTTGGTTGAAAAAAAACTAAAGTTGTCCTTTAATGTAAACGTTCCATTCAAACACTGCCACTGAACATTTGACAATATCCAAGCCTGCATGCTTGGATATTGTCAAATATGTACCTTTTTTATGGTCTTTTCTTTTAACTATAAAACTAGTTTTTGTTAAATATATTTCTTGCCATGTATAACTAATGGTGCTTGCTGAGACTCAGAATTAACTAAATAGAGAAAAAATGAAACATTCAAATTCAAGTGCATTCTAGTCAAATGTTTAAATGCAAACAACATGTTCTCTGTGGAAGCTAATCTATCTGCACTCTGCTGCCCTGTTGTTTATTTGGAAACTTGACACTCCATTCAACATCTTTGTTTATATGAAAATGTATCCTTGGGACTATTTCCAATCCAAAATGACCTGTATGTGAATAATAATAATAATAATAAGCTCTTAGGGACTATACCACCCTTTCCATTTGTGACATGTCATCAGGAAGCATTGTAATCCTTTATCATTGAACATGTTACATCAGTGTTGTTTTTGGCAGCAAATTTCTGTTTTTTGTCATAGTCTCTTGAAACGTTTTAATTTAGTTTTAGTCACATTTTAGGCACTCGGAATGTTTTAGTTTTAGTCGACTAAATATCATAATATTTTAGTCGACTAAATCTACAGGTGATTTGTCGACTAATATGCATTTTGGCGGGCCTTGATGCTGATGTTATACTTGTCTGAAAATAGCATATCTACAAGCTTGTAGATCTGCTATTTTCAGCATGCAACCAAGTGTAAAATGACTTATACTGGATATGTTGTCCACTAGTCCCTTCCTAACATTTTAATCTATAGTTTCTATCTGTTGATGAAATTGTCAATACATTTAGCTTTAGTTTTAGTCTCAATAGCTTCGTTTTCATTTTAGTTTCCATTTAGTTTTCGTCGTCGACGAATATTTTTTCATCTTGATTTTAGTCAACAAAAACAACACACTTACATCATGTACAGTATAGGTTTTTAATGTACGTTAAGCCCATACTGTACCTCACTAGTGTTTATTTATTTACGCTGCACCTGAGCCAGTGGCGTGCCACCTGTCACCAGAACAGAGAGTTTAATTTCGCTTTCTAAAGCCCATGATATTTAATACTAACCCCCTCAATAGGAGGAACCGGCCGAGCCACGGGCTCCATTTTGGCTCCAGGCCTGCCTGTGCTCGGGGTCTCGGACCTGCTGCGGTGTTAATGTTAACCGAGAGCCATCATGGCCGCCGCGTGCGCTTCAGTTTCACACCCATTGTCCAAAAAGGTAGCCAATGGGATCTAATGTGTGGGTTTGGCAGCCCAGAGGGGCATTATGGTGAGCATGGCGACAAGGCGTGTGCCTGCTGGGGGTCCTGACCTGTTGGAGGGCTCATCCTGGGGCGTCCTTCTAGATGCCATATTTCCAGTTCAGCTTCAGCTGATAACAGGAGACATTTCTGTCAGGTAATGTTCATCACCTTTTTTACTCTTTACAGATCAAAACAATCCTTCAAATGATACTGCTATTATTTCCCTATTATAATGTGCTGTCATTTTTGTGCATTTTAGTTTTATTCAGGTGTTTGTGCTGAAGACGGTTTGAAATGTGTGTGTGTGTGTGTGTGTGTGTGTGTATGTGTGTGTGTGTGTGTGTGTGCTGTTTATTAATACCTTGCGGTTAGTTAGTAGTAATGCTATTCTGTGGGGAGCTTTGATAGCACTCTGACTGGATTATATTTCACTGTCCTCTTGTGAACATCGTCAACAATTCCGCTTAAGTGCCCAAATCATGAAATATAACAGATCCACTGACTCCATCAGACATCCAGCTCTGCTCACTGCCCACACCTATCTCTGGAATGGCACTGTTCTAGTTTTTAGTATTTTTCTAGTGTCAGTTTTTCCCTCATATTTCTTCCCCTGGTCTGTGTGTCTTCGGCGTGTAAATTTGGCAAATTCTTCTGCTGTTTGTTATGTTTGTCCACACACACTCCACTGGTGTTTCTACGGCCTGACCATGCATGTTGCGTTGTCACCTGAGGGGGTGAAAGTGTATGTTAAAACTGTGAGTTATGTATCTGCACTGTTCCAACCCATTTTGGGGCGGGAACCCCTTTTGGTGTTAGCATTATGTCATGCTTTAGCTATTGAAAAAGAACAGATCTACAAGCTCATAGCGCGCCACTCGGTGGCGCGCTATGAGCTTGTAGATCGAGCTTGTACGTCTGCTATTTTTGAAAAGAACGACTGACATAGAAACATAGCTTTTTCAAAAAACTCTCAGGATGTAGAAGACATTTTTTTGATAAAAATGGGTTAATAATCTGCCTCCCTTCCTGGGCTGCTCAACTTTGTTTCCACACACAGTGTTCTCTTTGGGATGCGATGAGGGTGCGAGTGGTGGTGCCCCCTCCAGTCCAATGAGGGTGCGAGTGGTGCCCCCTCCAGTCCGGACGACATCGTGCCATGCCCCCTCCGGACGAAGAGCCCATGTGCCCCAAGTTCCAGCCCAACATCTTCGACCCCTCCCGCTGCCACGACTGCCTACGGCAGAAGCACCTGCACTCCTCGGGCGCAGCAGCCGCCGCAGCGGAGGAGGAGAGCACAGAGGCTGCAGCGGCTAAACCACAGAGTCGCCCCTATACTGCGACTCATTCAGGAACGGGTTCTGGGATCGGCGCTAGTACTGGACATGGGATTGGGATTACTGGCCTACTGCCACACATTAAGGGAGCTCCTCCATCACAACAAGCTGCAGTCCTCCCGTACAAGGCAGAGGAAAAGGACACCAGCAGCAAGGTAAGAGAAAACATGGGGAGAGATGGAGGAAATAGATTTTGAAAAAGGGAGGCATGCAGGCGAGATGAGAGAGAGTGATTTATGGACAGGACAGGAGGAGGAGGAAACGGACAGACCGGTTGGATAGAAATTGAGTGATGAGATTAGCCTGGTTTTTACAAACAGGCGGGTGAATCAATGAATCACTGGGGTCACACAGAAGACACTGAGGTCACACACACACACACACACACACACACACACACACACACACACACACACACACACACACAAGACAACAAACAACCAGGAAGCTGATTGAGGTAATACTGTATGTAGATTGAATTTACTTATTTTCTTGGGAGATGCGTATGTGTATATACAGTAGCCTACACACACACACACACACACACAAGACAACAAACAACCAGGAAGCTGATTGAGGTAATACTGTATGTAGATTGAATTTACTTATTTTCTTGGGAGATGCGTATGTGTATATACAGTACACACACACACACACACACAAAAGCGAGCACTCACGAAGAGTCACGATAAACATTACCTTGGAATATAAGCGCCTGAACGAGAATCCATGTGACCATTTTTTGGGAAAGGCAGGCCAGGCCGTCATGTGTCTCTGTCTGTAGGTCAAAGAGATTGAGATCACATGAAGAGTTTGTGTATCGTCAGAAAGCAACGTATATATCTGTAAACACAGTTCATTAGATCGATTAGAGGGATGCGATGTTGCGTGCGAGTGTAATAAATTAAAAAGAAAAGGTCAGGGGGGTTGGGTATGGTGGATGCAGGCCGTGGCTTCCATTAGGAATTAATGAGGGAAGGATCATTTACTGGCCTTTTGGGAATCACTTGTAACGCTAGACATAGGAGCTGTGTACGGAACAGGACGGACAGTTTTACATACAGCAGAAACACAAGCAGACAATTATTATTATATCTGGTGGTTAATTGTTCATTCTATACTGGCTTTACAGTTACAGTTGGATTGATTGCTCCCGGGAAATAAAACGATGGTAGAGAAACGTTGGATCTTAAAGTGAGCCGTATAACTGTACATTTTGTTTATCAGTGGAAATACACTGAAAAAACGGCCTTCAACACACTTATTGAACAAAAAGCCAGAGACGGTTATATTTACTGATGCTAAAGTCAAAGATTAAACCAGCAGAAGACAATACATTTTAACCCATTTAGACCTGAGAACTGATCCTACAAATGTCTCCTACAAATCAATCAAACCCATGTTTATATGTCAGTGGTGCTCAACCTTTTTCATGTCAAGGACCCCCAGAATTATATGTACTGTAATTGGCCGCAGACCCCCATCTCAAAATATGTTGTTCCTGGGACCCCCCCAGAAGCAAATATTTTGAGTAAAAATGTTCACAAGATTTGCACACATTTTCACGATTTCTCAAAGAAATAGCAGAGATACGAGATACAAGCTCGTAGATCTGCTAAAGTTTAAAATAATGGTTAAAGTGGTTATAAAAGCTATAAGGTGATGGATTAAGAGAAGGAATTACGTCCAGAGAGAGAGAGAGAGAGAGAGAGAGAGACATTAATGAATAATGAGGAGAGCCAGGGTTGAGTTACAGACGTGTAACCCTAATCGAGCAACAGACTGAACATGTGAGTGTACGACGGTGGAGAGGTCTTCGTCTTAAGGGACAGACTCTCTATTCAACACATTTCTAACATGAAGATGCAGCTCCAGACAGACACATGCAGACAGACTTGGAATAATTAAGTATGTGCATTTTCATTGTGATTTTGATTTGAATAGCGCGGTCGGTGTTATCGTTTTCTTTTTTTGCGGTGCGATTGATTTGTGAATGATTTTGTACACACACACATATACACGCTGAGAAATCATTGTGTGATTTTTGTATTCTGAATTGTGTCTGTTGTTGATTTTGGCAAAGTTATTTGGTGTTAGATTCTGTCAAGGAAGCTGAATTATGTAAAATTATAATTATTGTTAAATTATCACCGGCGAGACGGCGACATCATCACACGCCGTCCTCCATAATGCATACCGGCGCCAAAAACCACCAGAGAAGAAGAGGGATGTGTTGATTGATTGATTGACGTGACGTTGCGATTGACCCCCCCCCCCTCCCCCCTGTTTCCACCTGTGTGTCATCGACCTATCAGGAGGACTCTGACGGCGTGTCTGTGGTGAGCAGCTACTGTGATGTCAGGCGAGGTGGAGCGGGTTACGGGGAGAGCTCTGATCTGTGCATCCTGAGCCCCGGCTGTAATCTTTACCTCTGTGACCACGACGGAGACATCGACGACGACGACAGCACAGACAGGTAGGATCAATATAAAGTTACTACAAATATATATATATATTGTTTGTTTCTTTGTTTGTTTATTTTCACATACAAAAATATTTCGGAAATTAATACACACGGTCAATATAAATGGAGAAAGCCTAAAAACCCTCCAGGGGCTTGCAAGTGGCTTATACATACATGCATAGCTGTTTTTGTTTGTTTAAAGAAAAAAACAATCATATTGAACATGAGCAGATCTTAAACATTAGAATACAGATAAAATACAGGGACAGTGAGAGGACGGAAATGGACAGAAGTCAGACAATAAAACCGCTATAGGAGAACATTGAAAGCAGTGTTGATTTTGTCGACTGATACTATTTCACAGACGAAAACTAAAATGGAAACTTAAAATGAAAACTAAGCCATGATGACTAAAACTATAAGACTAAATATATTGACGATGTCGTCAACAAATACAAACTAGACTAACATGTTAGGAAGGGACTACAGTGGACAAGAGATCCAGTATAAGTCATTTTACACTTGGTTTCATGCTGAAAATAGATCTACAAGCTACGAGTTTGTACATTAATGAATGTGATAAATATGTGGGATGCTCCAATCCAGTCCAAAAGATCATTGTGATAATATCATTCCTCTCTGTGCTGTGCTCATCATTCCTTTTGTCGACTAAAACTATGACAGAAAATGTTCGTCCACTACCTTTTTTCACTGACGGAAAAAAAAAGATGACTAAAACTAAAGGCTCATACATAGTCTGGATTTTCGGTGGTGAGGTGACCACCGAACTACAACATGACGTCACTGAGCCGCGGTGAAGAGCAAACCACCGCCACCGCTCCAGCCCTTCTCTCCACCGCGCCACCGCGCAACGTTTATTTCAGCTCCGGTGGTCAGCTCACCACCGGAGCGGTGGTCACCTCACCACCGGAGCGGTGGTCAGCTCACCACCGGAGCGGTGGTCAGCTCACCACCGGAGCGGTGGTCACCTCACCACCGAAAATACAGACTATGAATAGGCCTTCAGTCTATATAAATGTATTGACAGTTGACAACAATATAAACTACACTAAAATGTTATAGGAAGGGACTAGTGGACAAGAGATCCAGTATGAGACCTTTTACACATAGGTTGCATGCTGAAAATAGCAGAACTACAAGCTCACAACACGTTGCAGGTTGCAGCGCGACGCATTGTGACCTTGTAGATCTGCTATTTTCATCAAGTCATTACGGCATCAAGGCCTGCCAAAATACATTTTAGACTAAACCTAGACTAACGCTAAAACATGCCGGGTGACTGAAACGTGACTAAAACTGAATGAAAACTATTCAAGAGACTATGGGCTCCATTTTCGTCACCGCTAAACCCCTTATCCCTAAACTTCTTTTTTACTATTTTGCAAAACATTTTTTAATAGTTCAACTAGCCAATCTACATTGACACGTTGTGAGCTTGTAGACTGGCCATTTTAACTGTTCAAAAATGTTTTGCAAAATAGTAAAAAAAAAAAGGCAAAGAAGGGGTTTAGCGGTGACGAAAATGGAGCCCAATAATGACTTAAAACTTTTAAAAAATCTAAATTTGTCTAAAATCTAAAGTCAAAATCAACCCGTCTATCTCCTCTTGGCGTACACAGCGGCCGTGACCAGAGCGACGGCCCAGAACTCTGCGGTTCTGTCAGCGCAGAGGAAGACGACCCATACCCGCCGCCGCTCCGGCGCCACTCAACCCATCGCAGCATCATGACCCGGCTGGACCCTCCAGCCCATCGGCCCAACCCTCGCGTCTGGATGGAGGAGGCCCGGAGTAAGGACCGCTTCGGGAGGCATTCAGGTACACGGAGGAAATGGACCCGACACATTCATTCATTCATTTGTTTTTTATGGTTGGCTTATAGAAAAATGTATCACTATACATCTAGAGATGTTCCCCAGTAATCCTGGTCTCTAAACTGCCTCCCCCTGGCCAGCCGGGGCGCCTGATGGAGGGGAAAGGAACTGGTTGGAATAACGTGTTCCTTCCACGCGCTACGTCCAACCAGGGAAACTCCCCCCTGTCAGGTGTAAAGGAGCAACTTGGACACTCAAGCATGAAGGAAGCATGAGTTAAGTCCGTTGCTCTCCCCAGGTTGGCGGAGGGTGTGTAGAGCCCAGGATCACAGTAGATTATTGACACAGGGGTGAAAAATGGGTTACAAAATCGTGGGATAAAAAATATATATATATAAAAAAAAGAGATGTTCCCCGATACTGTATCGGTATCGGAAAAGTATTGGTATCGCGTCCTCGGCCCCTTTTTGGTCATATCGGGTCATATCGGTATCGGCGAATATGCCAGTCTAGCCACAGTCTAGACACAGGGGTAAGGGGTTGACACAGATAATGTACATGTAAAAAGAGATGAGAAGGGTAGGACAGCCAAGCCACTGGAAGGCTAAAAAGTCACCTAGACAAGATGTAAAGCAAAATGGATTATAGAAACACAAGGATCACACAAGATAAGATCTGTCATCTGATGGATGGACCGTGCCATACATACAACATGCAGGCTATACCGCTGCACCATTCTTGCTCAAATGTAAATCTCCATTTATTTTAATTTTATTACAAGAATTGAGATCCCGATTCTCACACGATTCTCATTTTTCCCCCACGAAAATACTTAAATGATCTGGATTGGACAGCCAACTATAGTTCTGCACGATTCGTCACAAAATGAGATTGCATATAGGTGTCTGAATCTAGATCTCCAATTGTGCAACACTATACATGCAGGTGATGCAGCTGGAATAAAGTGATCAGGTGGCACACTAAAGATAGACATGGTATATTAAGGAGGGAGAGAGAGAGAGGGGGGGGAAGAGAGGGAGAGAGAGAGCTGGAACAAGAACTGTGACAGAACTAGGATTGCATGCCTACAGTATATGTTAGATAAATGATGGATTGCATGCCTACAGTATATGTTAGATAAATGAGGATTGCATGTTGGCAGACGGAGCTTCTAGTATGTTGATGCATGGCCTATTGCACTTTACCAATCTGTATCCAGTTACTGCCACGGGTGTTCTTTACACGGCCACGCTGTCAGCTAACCTCTGTTTGATGTCACCAGTCGAGGAGGTGTCCCGAAGCAATTAACAGTAATACTATATTGTTGTACGTATGCCAGGAGCTCTGTTGTTGTTGCTAGATGAACTTTGATGTGTGCACTTTGTATACAATGTAGTATAATGTCTCTCTCTCTCTCTCTCTCTCCCTGTCCCTGTTCTCTGTTTCTCTGTCAGGGGCAAGCGAAGAGCGAGGAAGCCGTGAGAGTGGCTACTTCTCCCTGGGGAAGGCAGGCGGTGCGCGTTCGACCCGAGACCAGAGCCCGGGTCCTGCCTTAGCCGGCGGTGGCCGTTCCATCCGAGACCAGAGCCCCGTCACTACTGCTTTCCGCCATTACGAGAGAGGCCACCCCCTCTACAGCACGCGGAGCATCGAGCCCAAGGACATCATCCCGTTTCGGAACCAGGGTCTGGGCGTGGCGTCTGAACGACAGCCTCCGGAACTCCCCAATGAAGATCTGCCCGACGAGGTCCTTCCCCCCGACCCGTATGAGGTCGCCATTGAAGTGGAGGCTCAGGTGGGGCCGCGCTCCCCGAGTCCCACCCCCTTTAAGATCGCAGAGTCCCTGGCCTCGGCTGGGGGCCGGAGAGGCCGCGGCAACCCTTCATACGGAAGAGGAAACCTCTCCTCGTCGAACACATCACCCCATCAGCAAACGGGGCGTTTCGATTCGTCGAGACAAGGGTCTGCCCTGCAGTCTCGCTCTTCTTCGCCCTCGCAGGGTAACGTGCCATTTCGCCGCAGCGAGTCCACAGCAACCCTCAACAACAGGCGCAACTTCGACGGTGCAGGCGGGAGGTCTCAGGGGTCAGGCGACCAAAGAGCCGGAAGTCTCTCGCAGAGACTCGGGCGCGGCGTTGGGTCTGAGACGCTGCCTAGGAACTTCAAGTCCATTTCGGACTTGAGTAGTTCCTTGCAGGTAAACGGGTCGTTGACTGGCCGCGGTGGACACAGGAGAAGCTCGTCTCCTCCAAAGAGGGACGGTAACTCCACTGGCCAAACTTCTCTCCGTAAAGCCGAGTCCAGGAGCAGTCTGTTAAACGGACATGGGAGAGATAGTCGCCCCTCGTCCCCTCCTCCTCGGAGCAGTTTGTTAAATGGACATGGGAGAGAAAGTCGTCCCTCGTCCCCTCCTCCAAGGAGCAGTTTGTTAAACGGACGAGGGAGAGACATGACGAGCTCCTCTCCTCCGAGGAGAGACTACAGCTCCACTGGCCAAACTTCTCTCCGTAAAGCCGAGTCCAGCAGCAGTTTGTTAAACGGACGAGGAGGAAGAGACAGTCGTCCCTCGTCCCCTCCTCCTAGGAGGACTCATGAACCCCAGAACTCCTCCTCCCCCCCCAGGAGAACTTACAACTCGCCCAGCCAATCTGTACTTCGCAAATCGGAATCGGCCACTTCCCTGAACGGTCGGGGTCACCAGGGACGTTGTGGCTCGCCCATAAGAGAGGGTTATGATATCGAGAGCCAGGCTAAAATGCGTAATCCGGAGCTCTGGAATGCCACGAGTGACCAAGAGCCCGAGATGCCCGTCTCGTCCCCCGCCAGGCGGGACTACAATGCAACAAGCCAAATCGCGGTGCGCAAGACTCAGTCGAGCGGCTATGGTGGCGGTCGAGGAGGCTGTGACAGTCGTGCCTCCTCCCCTGGAAGGAGAAGCAGCGAGGGTCCCAGTCAGTATCTACTGAAGAAAGCAGACGCGGGTGGATCAAATGCCGGACGCGGCCTCGAAAGCAGGAACGGTTCGCCTTCGAGGAAGGGCGGCTACGATGCCCCTGGCGGCCAGTCGCTGCTCCGAAAGGCCGAGACAAACGGTTCTGCCAGAAGTTATAGCCGCGGGCAAGACAGTCGCAGTTCTTCACCTTCCAGGAGAGAGTACGAGGTGCCTGGCCACGCCTCACTCACCATGCCTCACTCACAGACAAGTGGTAAGGCCTTCAACAGCCCGGGCTTCTCTCCGCCTAGAAGAGGCATCACTCACCCTCCAGGCTACTCCATCCTCAGGACTGCTGCCAGTGGAGAATCCATGTGCTCCTCTCAGAGAAAAACCACGTCGTACAGTGACAACAAGAGATCGAACTCCAACCACGCATCGCGCACAAATTCCTCCTCACCACCACCACCGTCACGCGTGCGGGAATCAAACCATTCCCTCCGTAGTTCCTCCTCGTCGCGAGCGGCCTCCCCTTCCAGGCAAGCCACAGAGAGCAGCAGAGCTGCTTTTTCCCAGAGGACAGCCACTGGCACCGTGCAAGCTTCCAGGAGTTCCAGCGGGAACAGGACAGGTGGTGGTGGCGGTGGTAGGCGGAGTCCTGAGACTCGCTGCTCCTCCCCCAGCGACAAGAGGCCGTCCCTCCGGATACGTAGCCCCTCCCCCTCACCTCAGGATCAGATGCGAAGGCATTCCTCTTCCCAGAGCTCGATGGAGTCGTCAGAATCAGGCCACCTGTCAGCAGGGTCGACCGGCCGGAACAAGGAAGAGTACGCTGCCATGGCTGACTTACCAAAGGTCAAGATTGTTCACCAGGGGGAGGGGCCAGGCTATGTGGGTCAAACGCAGAACAACGGGCCCAAGCTCTTCAAACCGGCCAGGTGAGAGTCATATTACACCAGTGGAGTTGTAACAGGATGGAAGGGCAAGAGTGCAGTAGTATTATAGAGTACGGTTCAATACGGTACAATGCGGTTCAAGATCTGTATTGAGCTTTTGTATAATGTTTCGTGTTGAAACAAAATAATAAAGGGGTATTTATTCGCAGCCCATACAAATTGTTCCACGACCCACATATGCCCCAGAGGCACAACATGTCATTTGTTGTGCTACTTTTATTGTATCTTTTATTTTATATAATTTTATTTTTGCTAAATAGTGATTATAAAGTTGATGTAATTCATGTTTTTTGTTTCTCTGTGTGTGTTAGTCCCCATTAGCCTTCGTCATGGCAAAAGCTAACGGGGGATCCTAACAAATGAAAAGGTGCGGACGCATGTCGAACCAATGCTCCGTTCCGACCATAGTATCCCCGCAGGCACACCGCTTCGCGCACAGTCGCGGACAGAGGAAGCTGGCGCCCGACGTCATTCCGGCGTTTTAGACAGCTGGTGGATGGAAGAGAAGCCCCACCTCCGCGGCTGACTGACTGACGCGACGGACAGATTCCCCGGAAACGCTCTCCTCCGACGTCAGTCAGCCGGGGGGGTGCATGGAGCTTCTTTTCCATCCACCAGCTAGTCTAAAAAGCCGTGAATGACGTCGTCGGGCGCCAGCTTCCTCTGTCCGCGGCTGTGCGCGAAGATGTGCCTGCGCTGTATGCCTGTATGCCTCCCATGAAAACACTCAACACAATCTCTCGACGTGTTGTTTCATTTCAGCCACTCCGTGTGCAGGACGCCGTCCAAATGGGAGGAGAACCAAGCGGACCCGGACAGAGACCATGCAGGGTGGAACCACCACGGAGGAGGTGGCCGTCTGTCAAGAGCTCAGTCCTCTACGTCCTTACACATGATGCAGGTAGACCAGATGGCTTGTGGTTCCCAAACTTTTTATCCCATTGCTGAATAGTTTAAAAATGTACCAGAAGGGGCTTCTGAATAGCAGGTGCTGCATGTTACATTATAAGACAAACACACTCGGAATTGGAATTGGTACTGTTGTGTTTTGTTTGAGCTGACAGGACCTATTTGATGTCAATCAATGAAGTCACCTTAATTCAAGTGGCACATTCCTTTAGTTTTTTCTTTTTTTAAATTCATATATTGCTTTATAGGGTCATGTCATGTGATCTACCTGCACACCCTTTGTGATCTACTGGTAGATCTACCTTTTGGGCACACCTGATCTAGAGCTATTTTCCAATACTTTTGCATTTGTTCTAATTTATGGAATTTCTTAGATTTGTCTTTTATTTCTTCCTGAATTTACAGAGAAAATATTTGAATTTTGGTTTAATTCGTCAAAAGTCTTTCCTTTTTTCCGGGAATGTTTTTTTTGTTTTTTTTATGTTTTGAAATAATAATAACTAAAAACCAAATTTAGGAAACGAAGAAAAAAAAGAATAAGAGGACCCATAACAATGTGTCTGCGACCCACAAATGGGTCCCGACCCACTGTTTGTGGCTTAAAACATTAAGAAGTGTCATTGGTGTGTCTTCTGTTGGTTCTGCCGGATTACAGGTGGTTCCCATGCAGCTATAAATGATGGAGAGTGAGTTGGTATAACCAAATTTGACCTATATAGATCTTTAACTCTTGAGAGCGTGAAATGGAACCAAATGGACCATTTTTTTGGTTCCATTTTATTACAATTATTGTTTAAAATCTGCATTACTTAAGTTCCAAGAAGTCTACAGGAATTAGAGAATGTAGAAGAATTTGTTATTTTGAGCAACATTTGCCTGCTGCATGTGAACACATCTTTTCTTTATAGTTTTGGGTCTGAGAGGCTAAATATCATCAAATGGTGGCTCAAATGCTGAATAACCCATTCTGACCGGGCACCCATTTTGGTGTTGGCATCATGTTATGCTTTAGCTATTGAAAAATAGCAGATCTACAAGCTCATATCGCGCCACCGAGTGGCGCGCTACGAGCTTGTAGGTCTGCTATTTTTGAAAATTTCGAAGAACGACTGACATTTTTAGAATCTGATCTCAGGTCAGAATGGGTTAATCAGACCAGTGTGTGTCCCGTGGAAACCTCGTATGAATCTGATCTCAGGTCAGAATGGGATAAATAATGGGCCTTTGATGTGAAAAGGGTTGAAAACCCACTGCCGAGGAGCGGTGTTGTCCTCCTCTCACTGGGGTGGTGAGATCCAGGCTAGGGGTGTTGCTGGGTCCCCCCCCCCACCACCATTTCTACTTGAATATTGTCTTTTAATTTTTATATATATTTTTTTGTTTCACTGTATTTTTCTTTGTATTATTATACAAAAAAAATGTCTTATGTGTATGATTAGATCATTTCAGTCAGACAACTCTTAGAGTGAATTTATTTAGAATATATATTTATTGAGCATAATTGAGCATAGAATATGCATAGATTGGCGTCAGGGCTCTGTCCAGGTCTCTGTCCCTATATTCATTCCCTGTAACTTAATTAACATTAATAGTTACGTTATTTTAAGCCAAATAGAATTACAGGGAATGAATAAGACCCCCATGCAGGGCGGTCTAGAAACAGAGCCTGTATACAGGTGGATGCTGGGGGGGAGGCGGTGGGATCTAGAAACAGAGCCTGTATACAGGTGGATGCTGGGGAGGCGGTGGTGGGATTTGCAAAAACTTCATTGAGCAGCAGGTTAGCAGCGAGCGAGGCAGGGAGACAGTAGCAGGAGAGAAGCCATGAATGAGCAGGTAGGCAGGTTTAAATAGCCGCTCTGATCAGGTAAAGAGTGCATGAGACTATAGTCATCTGATCAGATAGGCACGCTCACGAGTTGTCTGCCAGAACCAGCTACGCAGGCTTCGCATCGTGTTATCGTGAATCTGTGTACACTGTCTTCTATGTAAGTCTGAGTCTGTTGTTCTCTTGTCTAAATGTTGAAAAAAAAAAAACTCAAAATAAATCATCACCTTAAACCAATGGCTTAAGTCATTTTTTGACGATTTGTTTTGGCCTAAGTCAGCTCCACATGACACTATGGCCACCTCTGGTTAAATCGCCAACGTCCTGGTTGAAAAGGATCATGCTGGTCACGTCCCTTTTAGTAAAAATGAGTGTGACTTAGGCCAAAATAAGAGTGTGCCAAAATAGGCAATTGTTTGGCCTAAGCCAATGGTTTTGTGATGTAGTCAGGAGTAAGTCAGTAAGTAAATTGGCCTAAGTCTAAAGGTTTACTCATCTCATTCAGTAGTCATTCAGTCACAGTGGAGAAAATACAGACACTTGGAAATTAGTATGTATTCATTTAAATTGAACCCATTTAGGCCTGAGGCCAATTCTAAAAAAGACTTCTAAAGCCTGACCTAAGTTTTCTGAAAAACCTCAAATATTTATATAGCAGCATCAAAGTTTTAAATGTTTTGAATACTGTACATACTGTACAAAACCCACAAATGGGTTCCCGGCCTGAGGGGGTAAAACACCAAAAGGGGTTCCCGCCCAGAATGGGTTTGGGCCTAGGCTTGTTTCCATTCTGGTCCTACGTATAATAATCAGAATCGGTCACAATCGGTATCGGCAGATATGACCCGGCCTGCATATAATCGGTGATCGTTAATCGGTCATAATTTCATAATCGTGCACCCCTAGTTTAATCATATTTAATTCAATTTTCATCATATTATGTTACATAGCTGACAGACAGTGCTATTTATATATTAATAGACATAAATTGTTATGAACGTTTTTGGTGAAATGATTAAGAAATATCATATAGTTTTGGATCAGTTTTCCTGAAAAACGTACAAAAAATGACATGCCATTAGTTTAAAAAGGCGATGACATGCTATATATAAAAAAGGGGGGAAAATAAGTATGGTGTAATAAAGTAGTACACATAACTCATGTTAAAACCGTTAACATGCCACCAGATAGTGGCCTTGTGGTTAGAGTGTCCGCCCTGAGACTGGGAGGTCGGGGTTCGATCCCCGGCCCGGGTCATACCAATGACTGTAAAAAATGGGACCCAATGCCTTCCCTGCTTGGCACTCAGCATCAAAGGGTTGGATTGGGGGGGGGGTCAAATCTACTAATCAAATGATTCCCGGCACGGCTGCAGCTCACCGCTCCTTGGCTGCGGCTCACCGCTCCAAGAGATATGGGTCAATTGCGGAGAACAAATTTCACTGCGGTAACGTGTGTGACAAATCGTATGACTTTATATCATGGGTTTTCAACAGGTGGTCCGTGGAGTTATTGCATGTGGTCCCATGACCATGCATTTAGTAATGTAGGATTTGTTTTAAATGTTCTTTCCACTAGTTGAGAAACCGTGAACTAGTGACCTGTGATGAGTCCATCCATGTCGTCATTTTACTGACAAGTTGGAGTTTAAGAAATTCAACAGCAAAAGGGAGTTAGAATCTCAAGAAGGGGGAAGTGCACCGGATTGTCTGGTTGAGTCATTATTATTATTATAGGACATTTTACCAGTAGTAGTCAACGGTTGAGAAACAGTAGGATGTATACACATGGGATGTATAGCAAGTGTTAACTTACAAAAGCACTAATCTTAGCCCATATCCCCAGTTCCCCACCCAACACAACAGTGGTCCCCAGGTTGATTCGAAGTCAGGGTGGTGGTCCCTGGTTCACAATCAGTTGAAAACCCCTGACCTATATGTACTGTACAGTAACGACAATTGTATTATTTGTACATTACTAGCAGTTATACTCCCAACTGCTCCCTCAGTGAAAATATTCCAACATAGTGCATTCCGCTGCAGCTCAAGCTGGTTGCCTGCATCGATTCGTCACCCACCTTACATATAAATCTGTAACGTACATAATGATCTCTCACTATCACATGATGCCACATAAAAAAACAAACCTCTGTCGCTGTACAAACTCAAGACAGCTCCTCCTCCTCCTCCCTACCTATACCGCGTTTATGTTTATTTAGTCAAACGCTGAATAATACTTTAAAAAAACGAGACCTGTTCCTTTCTAGAGATCAAGCAGTCCTATTGAGGAGAACGGCTCTTGGACAGATCATCACCAAGGAGCAGAACAAATGCAGGTATGTTTGTATACCGCTAATACTCTTTGACTGTGTGTATGTTTCTGTCTATATAATAATAATAATCACCATGAAATTACGACATTATGACAAACTATTCATTGCTACTTTTGTATTATGTTTTATCAGTCAAAAAATGTACTTCTATAATATTTGTTTGCTTATTACGATTCTATTATATGTTTAATTACCATTCATTGTCATTGTAATTTGTAGGCCTACTATATAAATGAAAACACAATTCATCTAGTATTTAATTTACTTTTTTATTTACATAGCCTATATACCTTTCAAACAGCTGGCAGATAAGATAAATTGTGACTTACATAATATATCCAGCAAATAACCCTTGCCCGTCTATAATGTGACGGGTTTTTGTCAACTGGTTGTTCTATCTATCATGTGTCTTGTCTGTATGTTTTCACCTACACCCTCAGGGCATTTCCTAAGACCGAGCTTTGTCAAACTGCGGTGTGCCAGGGCATGTGTTGAAATTCTTTAACAGAAACTAACTGACAGACAGAAGATATGAGGGGGGTGGGTCTAGTTTGGCAGTTCATTTTTCTGTCAGAGAGAATAGAAAAAAACAGAAGAAAAAAAATATATATCCTCATTTGTCATTTTTGTTACGACCCCATAACAATTTTACTGTGCATGTAAAAAAAAAAACATGAATATTCCAATAATATTATGCAAATATATTGTGTCAGTGTCAGAGTTGATTGGTTCGGTGAGGATTGTTTTCTCAAAACCATCTTCACGGATCCGCCCAGGAAGTGCATGGCACTGCAGAGAGAGAGAGAGAGAGAGAGGTAGAGAGAGAGCTCCCTCTGCAAGCAGCACAGCACTGCAGTGACTGCCCACGATTTGTCAGAAGAAAGTTGAGAAATTGGGGTGTTCCTTTCTAGCAGCAGTCTGTGTGTCAAAGCAGGACCAAAAAGGTTCCGTCTTTGGGGGGGATGTTATGTGTTTCATGCTCGGGGACTGAATAGCGGAATTCGTTTGGAAATAGGAAGTCTGCTTGCGGTTTCAGCGACTAGAAAATGGGCAGAAATGGCGGGGTTTGTTGTAATTTCGCATAGCCTCCAGCGAGGAACGCAGGTTTTCTTCACCCGGACGGATTAACGTTAGAGATAGAAAGTTGTTCCGCGACAAGGAAGGAAGGCCTCGCCATTGTGTCAGATAATTGTTCTTTTCTTCACCACCTCTCTTCTTCTACTTTGCCTTCTGGATTTGGTTACCATGACGGTAAGTTTGTACCTTGAGAGGTAGTTTGTGTGGGTGGTGCGATTTATTAAGATGTCTTGAAACTGGAAACTTGTGCTTTTTTTCCCCACAAGTTTTCTCAAAATAAACTCTGTTCCAAGAGTCTGTACGTTTTATCAGTATATATATATATATATATATATATATATATATATATATATATATTTTATTTTTTTTACAGAGTTCATGCTATATATTTTTAAAAGGGGGGATATAGCCGTAAGCAGTCCAGCGTTTATAACTGACAACGACTCCGGTCGATTTTTGGTTTTGATATGAGGGTGTGTCTCTGTGTAAGTGTGTGGACTAGAATTGCATGTAACTTAACTCCGTAGAAATTCTCCTTTTGTGAAATGCCTTTCTTTCTTTCTGCCTGCCTATGCTGTGGCCAATGTGTCCAAATTGTCTTAACGAATCCGAAAAGAGGACATGCTTATTATTTCCAGGGGTGTTGTTGGTATAGTTTCATTGTTTACTCAGTTTTGTTTACAGTATAGAAGGAAGTGTCATTACACCCTGGCCCTGTACGTGTCAGTGTGAGAGAGCCAGCATTGTCTTCTTCCATAATGCTTCTTCTCAACATGCAGCCACACAAAGCTACACAGCCAGCCCAAGATATCATACGTGTAACTTATTTTCTGAGACACTGGACTTATATATATATATTAAACGACAATTAACTGACAAACTGCATTGGAAATGGGTTTTTAAAAGTGGGCATTCATCTCAAGTTGACACCATTCTATATAATTAAGAAAGGGAAGCAATTCAAAAGCTGTCCATTGTGGTACAGTACATATTTATGATGAATTCCTGTTCTCTTTTTTTTTGGTCTATTTGTACGTCTCTAAATGTTTTGATGATTTGAACAAGGTGGAGACCCTCTTGTAAAAAAAGGGTAATGCTTTATTGGGTCGTCCACTCACAGTTAACAGTTTTTCTATTGAGTTGTGCTGCTTGAAATGTACTGTAATTCTGCAAACTGTTAATACATATTTCAATCAATCAATCCAACCTACTACTGAGGTGAAGGTTGGTCCCCTGCTCTTCTTGTGGGGTGGTGGACAGACCAGGAAATGGTAGATGATGCTGTCCACAGTCCACACACTGTCCACAGTGTCCCCTGTCCACAGTGTCCCCTGTCCACAGTGTCCCCTGTCCAGTGTCCACTGTCCCCTGGTCACTGTGTCCCCTGGTCCCCTGTCCACAGTGTCCCCTGTCCACAGTGTCCCCTGTCCACAATGTCCCCTGGTCCCCTGTCCACAGTGTCCCCTGTCCACACTGTCCCCTTGTCCCCTGTCCACAGTGTCCCCTGGTCACACTGTCCCCTGGTCCCCTGTCCACACTGTCCCCTGGTCACACTGTCCCCTGGTCCCCTGTCCACAGTGTCCCCTGGTCACACTGTCCCCTGGTCCCCTGTCCACACTGTCCCCTGGTCACACTGTCCCCTGGTCCCCTGTCCACAGTGTCCCCTGGTCACATTGTCCCCTGGTCCCCTGTCCACAGTGTCCCCTGTCCAGTGTCCACACTGTCCCCTGGTCACTGTGGTCTGCTGCCCTTCTGTGCTCTTTGCCCTCCTCCGACATGGTCATTGGTCACTGATCGTGAAGCACATGACAAGGAAAAGCATTGTTTCTGCTCATCATGGTCACTTGGTGACTGACTGCAGCCTTTTGATTGATTGATTTTATTAAGAGAGTTTGCAGAATTCATACAGTACATTTCAAGGTACAAATCGATACAAAAAACTGTTAACTGTGAGTGGACGGACGACACCATAAAAAGCATTACACTTGGTGGTCCGCCATTTTCAATTCATCAAAACATTTAGAGACGTACGAATATACACACACAACTATAATAGTCAAAACAGGAAAGCATCATAGAGGAGGTAAAAAGGGAAAAGAAACATATACAGTGAGGGGGGGGGGGGGGGGGGAAGGGTTACAGTATAGAAGGAAGTGTCATTACACCCTGGCCCTGTACGTGTCAGTGTGAGAGAGCCAGCATTGTCTTCTTCCATAATGCTTCTTCTCAACATGCAGCCACACAAAGCTACACAGCCAGCCCAAGATATCATACGTGTAACTTATTTTCTGAGACACTGGACTTATATATATATATTAAACGACAATTAACTGACAAACTGCATTGGAAATGGGTTTTTAAAAGTGGGCATTCATCTCAAGTTGACACCATTCTATATAATTAAGAAAGGGAAGCAATTCAAAAGCTGTCCATTGTGGTACAGTACATATTTATGATGAATTCCTGTTCTCTTTTTTTTTGGTCTATTTGTACGTCTCTAAATGTTTTGATGATTTGAACAAGGTGGAGACCCTCTTGTAAAAAAAGGGTAATGCTTTATTGGGTCGTCCACTCACAGTTAACAGTTTTTCTATTGAGTTGTGCTGCTTGAAATGTACTGTAATTCTGCAAACTGTTAATACATATTTCAATCAATCAATCCAACCTACTACTGAGGTGAAGGTTGGTCCCCTGCTCTTCTTGTGGGGTGGTGGACAGACCAGGAAATGGTAGATGATGCTGTCCACAGTCCACACACTGTCCACAGTGTCCCCTGTCCACAGTGTCCCCTGTCCACAGTGTCCCCTGTCCAGTGTCCACTGTCCCCTGGTCACTGTGTCCCCTGGTCCCCTGTCCACAGTGTCCCCTGTCCACAGTGTCCCCTGTCCACAATGTCCCCTGGTCCCCTGTCCACAGTGTCCCCTGTCCACACTGTCCCCTTGTCCCCTGTCCACAGTGTCCCCTGGTCACACTGTCCCCTGGTCCCCTGTCCACACTGTCCCCTGGTCACACTGTCCCCTGGTCCCCTGTCCACAGTGTCCCCTGGTCACACTGTCCCCTGGTCCCCTGTCCACACTGTCCCCTGGTCACACTGTCCCCTGGTCCCCTGTCCACAGTGTCCCCTGGTCACATTGTCCCCTGGTCCCCTGTCCACAGTGTCCCCTGTCCAGTGTCCACACTGTCCCCTGGTCACTGTGGTCTGCTGCCCTTCTGTGCTCTTTGCCCTCCTCCGACATGGTCATTGGTCACTGATCGTGAAGCACATGACAAGGAAAAGCATTGTTTCTGCTCATCATGGTCACTTGGTGACTGACTGCAGCCTTTTGATTGATTGATTTTATTAAGAGAGTTTGCAGAATTCATACAGTACATTTCAAGGTACAAATCGATACAAAAAACTGTTAACTGTGAGTGGACGGACGACACCATAAAAAGCATTACACTTGGTGGTCCGCCATTTTCAATTCATCAAAACATTTAGAGACGTACGAATATACACACACAACTATAATAGTCAAAACAGGAAAGCATCATAGAGGAGGTAAAAAGGGAAAAGAAACATATACAGTGAGGGGGGGGGGGGGGGGAAGGGGGTGGGTGGGGGGATTCAGATTTTACGGGGCGCCAGATAATTTATAGCAATAGGGGAGTGGGACTACTAGAATCTAGTAAAAATGAATTCATTTTTTATAGCCTAACGGAACAGGAGTGGAGCCTATTCATCTTTAACCCATTCTGGGCGGGAACCCATTTTGGTGTTGGCATTATGTTATGCTATTTTTGAAAAATGACTGACGACGACTGACATAGAAACATAGCTTTTTCAGAAAACTGTCAGGATTTAGAAGACCGTTTTAGAATCTGATCTCAGGTCAGAATGGGTTCATTCATTTTGACTAGTATGTACCTACTGTACACTTACCTGTATTTAAAAACCCCACACTGAGGACATAACAGTTGTCAGCTGCTCAAACATGTCACTATTCATTACTAATCTGCTGATCCAATCCTTTCCTGATGATTTACCATACTTGGGTTTTGCATGCGTGTCACATACATGTTTGAGCACATGTCGGTGTTATGCATACACGCTACACGCACACCCCCTTAGATCAACCGAAAAGGCCCGGATGTACAGTATGTGTTATTGTGTTTTCACAAAGTATTAACACTGTTAATACAACACGATAATACGAAAGGTAAAGTGCACATGCATTTCTGTCCTGTTACAGTTACACCCTACACAAAAGTATTTATTAGGTGTACCACCATATGCACTAACTTAAATCCTTCCTTAAGTTCCTTGGTGACTTGAGCGTGCCATACTTGCATAGATAGATGTTTCCCAATGCAGTTTATTTAGTTCAAATAAATGGCGGACAAAATACTCACATTTCCATTTCTTGTCTGGCACACACCAAAAAAGCAACGCTTAACGTCACCAGAGCCTTCATTCCAGCTCATATTATAGCCAAAATGCGTAAGCGTTCCTTTTTGGTGTGTGTGCCAGTAAAGGAATGGAAATGTGAGTACTTTACTTTGTCAGCCATTTATTTGAATTTTTGAAGATTGGGTATCTGGAGTTACTGTGGCTTATACTAAGAACATGCTGTGATGAGAGGGCGCAGAGTAATATAATATATTATATTATATTATATATTACACTAAGAACATGTTGTGATGTTAATGATTCATAATTATCTTAACCCTCTCCCAACCCTTGACAAACCTTAATCCGGTCGTTTTAACGCACCCCCTCACCAACCTTAATCCGGTCGTTTTAACGCACCCCTCACCAACCTTAATCCGGTCGTTTTAACACACCCCTCACCAACCTTAATCCGGTCGTTTTAACGCACCCCTCACCAACCTTAATCCGGTCGTTTTAACGCACCCCTCACCAACCTTAATCCGGTCGTTTTAACACACCCCTCACCAACCTTAATCCGGTCGTTTTAACGCACCCCTCACCAACCTTAATCCGGTCGTTTTAACGCACCCCTCACCAACCTTAATCCGGTCGTTTTAACGCACCCCTCACCAACCTTAATCCGGTCGTTTTAACGCACCCCTCACCAACCTTAATCCGGTCGTTTTAACGCACCCCTCACTAACCTTAATCCGGTCGTTTTAACGCACCACCCCTCACCAACCTTAATCCGGTCGTTTTAACGCACCCCTCACTAACCTTAATCCGGTCGTTTTAACGCACCCCTCACCAACCTTAATCCGTCGTTTTAACGCACCCCTCACTAACCTTAATCCGTCGTTTTAACGCACCACCCCTCACCAACCTTAATCCGTCGTTTTAACGCACCCCTCACTAACCTTAATCCGTCGTTTTAACGCACCACCCCTCACCAACCTTAATCCGTCGTTTTAACGCACCCCTCACTAACCTTAATCCGTCGTTTTAACACACCCCTCACCAACCTTAATCCGTCGTTTTAACGCACCCCTCACTAACCTTAATCCGTCGTTTTAACGCACCCCTCACCAACCTTAATCCGTCGTTTTAACGCACCACCCCTCACTAACCTTAATCCGTCGTTTTAACGCACCCCTCACCAACCTTAATCCGTCGTTTTAACGCACCACCCCTCACCAACCTTCACTTCACTTACCTTTCGCTGTGCTGTACTTGTACTGTACATTGACAATAAATTGAATCTCATCTCATCTCATCTCAATCTGGTCGTTTTAACGCACCACCCCTCACCAACCTTAATCCGGTCGTTTTAACGCACCCCTCACCAACCTTAAGTATTGTCTAAACCAGGGGTTTTCAACAGGTGGTCCGTGGACCGCTGGTGGTCCGTGGAAGTATTGCATGTGGTCCCTGACCATTCATTTTAGTAATGTAGGATTTGTTGATTTTTAATAATGTCTTTCCTCTAGTTGAGAAACGGTGTACTGAATGACCCGGTGACCTATGATGACCGTCCATGTAGTCATTTTACTGACAAGTTGGAGGTCAAGAAATTTCAACAGAAAAAGGGAGTTAGAATCTCAAGAGGGGAAAGAGCAGAGGATTGTCTGGTTGAGTCATTATTATTAGGACATTATTAGTAGTCATATGGACAATTGGTTGAGAAACAGTGGGAGGTACAGTATATACACATGGGATGCATAGCTAGTGTTACAACAGCACTAATCTTAGCCCATATATCCCCGCTCAACACAACAGTGGGCCCCAGGTTGACTCTAAGTCAGGGTGGTGGTCCCTGTTTCACAATCATTTGAAAACCCCTGGTCTAAACCAACGCTATGTCTAACCAACCAAAGGATGCCTCCCATCCCAATGAGGGATGGGCAAGATTATGATCCAGAATGAAGCGCCTCTATTCCACACACACATGGAACAAAAATAAAATAAAAATAAAAGTCTACTCGTTAATTTTACAGCAGGAACAGGAGGAGCGGGGACATCTACAGTAACATGTTCCATGTCTCCAGAGCCTATTATCAGGCTGTGGAACAGTTTGGAGTACTGTACTGTCTGTGCCAAACGGGTGTCCTCCTCCTCTGCACCGCTCTCAGACTCAGACATGTCTTAACTAATCCGTCTCCCATTATCGATTCCAGGAATACCCTCACTTTGGGTTCTGGCAGGGAGACGGGAAGAGGAGAAGCTGTGTGCTCTGGGTCTGGGGTACTGCAATGATGTCATGTGATGTGATGTGATGTGATGAGATTAGGCAACAATTAGGCATCGTTTTCCGCTGTGTACATACATGGCCTGCATCACTTCGCTCCCTTGTCCGACACTTTGACACTGTCACACTTCTCTAGTGCTGCCAACGAATTATTCCATATTCGAATGAATATTTGAATGTAAAAAAAAATAAGAATAATAACTAATAAAAGGTATACAAAAACGAGGCTATTAAGGATAGGTTTAGGTGTGCTGCCCCACGGCAGTTTAGGGTGAGGGTGAGGGTTTGAGATGGGTTGTAGGACTAATGACTGAACTAACCAATAACTAGTCTAAACTTTGCGATGATGTCTCGCTCATCCTCAGCTACAGACAAAGCTTTTTTTTCTTTCTATTCCTGACTTCAGTTACTTTCTGCTTCCTGTTAACACCTCTAACAAACATTTTTTGTAAATCTAATCCATCTCGCTCGCTCTGCAACCACCGCGCTGTAACTTTTCTGTTTGCAGTGCATTCAAGTTGAACAGCAGCCTCTCGCGTACAGTGTTACATTTTCTTTTCATGTCGCCGTTCTTCTCTTTGACAAAAATAAGACCTTTTATGATGTAAAATGCTCTCCTTTGTCAACATTTTTTTCATTTTTTAGTTATTTCTTACAACACACAAAGGCGGTTGAACATGACACTGTGTTTCTTCTGCCCCCACAGCCTGACCTCCTTAACTTCAAGAAGGGATGGATGTCAAAACTGGATGAAAGTGGAGAGGTAACGTAAACGTCCTACGCCAAGGCTTCGTACCATTTACCAGCAGCTCTCTCGTCGTCCAAAGTCAATATATCACTGTAGTCACTTTCCTCTTCTTTCATTCTTCTTGTCTCCTTCCTCCATCTTCTCCATCGATCCCTCTTTCCTAATGAGAAGGGTTGTGGGTAAGAGGATCGCATCAGATCGTCCGTGTTATCGCAGTAATAGCGCGTGGCAGGCAGTCGGGGGAGTCGAGGGCGAGGCACAGCAGGTGTCTCTTCTCATGCATGAGTGGATGAACGTCGTGCTCTGTGTGGTCCCGATGGCTGCAGCTTGTGCTGTTCTAGTTCCATTTTCTGTGTTCACCCATTCCTGGCGGGATCCTCTTTTTGGTGTTGTAAAGCATCATGTTATACTTTAGCTATTGAAAAATAGCAGATCTACAAGCTCATAGCGCGCCACTCGGTGCAGCGCTATGAGCTTGTAGGTCTGCGTCTGCTATTTTAGAAAATTCGTGAAAATGCGGCACAAATCTTTGAATATATTCTTTCAGAGCGAACGTTTTTAACTGAACGCTTCTGAGGGGTTCCTGGAATATCATATTTTCAGACGGGGGTCGGTGGCCAAATGCATATCTTTTTTGGGGTCCTTGACATGAAATATTGAGCACCACTGATATAGAAAACTGACAGAAAACTGTCAAGATTTAGAAGACTTTTTTTTTCTTTTTCGACGTCGGACCTAAATGGGTTTAAAAGAAAAAATAAATCTAGTTTCAGTATGAATGAACAAACGGATTTTATTTATATAGCACCTTTCCACCTTTCCAGTATGTCTGTTTCAATGCTTAACAGTCAATTTATTTAACTTTAAAAGCAAACCTTTATGTTCATTTTATTTGCTGTTAAGTATCATTTTATGACAAAGGCGATGCACATCCAGGTGCTGGACGAACAATGAAGAATTCAACAAAAAAAAAAGAAGAAAGTCTGCAATGCAATGTCTCTCAGCTCCACTTGTTTGTTTTATTGCAAAATTCCTGAAGGAGATCCGGTTAGGATCTAAATGTTGACCAAGCAATAAAACGAGTGGAGCCGCCGAGCTACCAGCAGACTTTTACACGTATCATTTTATGGGCATGTTTGTTTTTAACGGGCTTGTTTAGTTTCGGGTCGCTGCAGTTCGTTCTTCAGCACCACTTTTAACGCTGTTCGTTTCTGTGTCTTTTTATAGTGGAAGAAGCACTGGTTTGTGTTGTCGGATGCGGGACTGAAGTATTACCGAGACTCTGGGGCAGAGGAGGTATAGTCTCAGCCAAACATTTTACCAGCACATAAACACATTTTCCAACTGTCGTAAAAAACCTGTGTGATTAAATTGAAATTCTGAAAGAAGTTGATATATTGTCACTTAAAGCTGCTATAAGCAATACTATGTCAAAATACCTTTTAGTTTTTAATTTCTTTTGCTATTCAGACAGCCAGCAATGGGTAGAACACTCCCAAAAAAAATGTAGTCTCTATGACGCATCTAGGGGCCGCAATCTGAATTCAAAGATTTTCCTAGAAGCGTTGTCATTCGTCGATTTGCCTGTCTGCGTCCTGATTGGTTAGTCATTGCGACCGGGTTTCTTTATTTAGACCAATGACAAAGATTCTAGAAACATCTTTTTTTTTTTTTGGAAGCGTTCTACCCATTGCTGGCTGTCTGAATGCCAAAAAAAATAAAAAGGTCATTACAATTTTGACATATTATTGCTTATAGCAGCTTTAAGTTGTAACCATTATACATTTAATTTCTATATTTTTATATTATTTTATATTTTATATTATATTTTTCTTATTTAGGCCACTGTTAAACATAGGATATCCAGTTTATCCAGTGTACTGCGTTGCTGACCGTGTTGTTTTTGGCAGCAGATTTTTCTGTTTTTAGTTTTAGTCATAGTCTCTTGAATAATTTTCATTCAGTTTTAGTCACATTTTAAGTCACCTGGCTGGAATGCTTTAGTGTTAGTCTACGGTAGTTTTAGTTGACTAAAAATATCACAAGATTTCAGTCGACTAAAATGCATTTTGACGGTGCCTTGATGTCGGCTGTTTTTACACTCGCTGAAAATAGCAGATCTACAAACTCACAACGCGTCACGCTGCGACACGTTGTGAGGTTGTAGATCGGCTATTTTCAGCATGCAAGCAAGTGTAAAATGACTTATACTGGATCTCTCTCTGAGTCCACTAGTCCCATCCTAACATTTTAGTTTAGTTTTTATTTGTCGACAAAATCGACAGTATATTATTTAGTCATGGTATTGGTCGACGAAAACACCCCTGGTTGTCGATGACTGGTGCGTAGCTTCATGTTATGGACTTGGTGACTGTGCGTAGCTTCATGTTATAGACTTGGTGACTGTGCGTAGCTTCATGTTATGGACTTGGTGACTGGTGCGTAGCTTCATGTTATGGACTTGGTGTTCCTGTTTTTATTCGGAACAGAAAGATGACCTCGACGGGGAGATTGACCTGAAATCCTGCATGAAGGTGTCAGAGTTTGACGTGGAGAAGAACTATGGATTTCAGATACACGTGAGTGTCAGTCTCAGGTTTCACGTTTCATTTTTGTACGCAAAGCTCAGACAAAGCCTCCGTGATTGATAACTGTGTATTTTTTTCTGTACGTTCATTATATCCTGACTTCTTGTCCTCGTGTATAGGTCACCACGCCCTTCCTCCTCAGGTTCCGTCCCAGTTTTTGATTTTAACCCATTTTGGGCGGGAACCACCTTTTGGTGTTTTAAGCATTATGTTATACTTTAGCTATACTTTAGCTAGGTCGCTAGTTCGTATTCCCGGACCGGCACGTTAAAATGACCACCGCTGAAGTGCCCTTGAACAAGGCATTGAACCCCTACCATGAAATGTTCTATGAGCAGGGCCTGGCTGTAAACAAGTTCTTGAGCTTAGTCCAGTTACCCTGCAGGGTAAACATAGTACCTTTCCTTTCCTTAGCTATGAACTTGTTGTCGGTCTGCTTTTTCTTTTAAATCGTGATGAAATGTGCCTCAAATCTTTGAATATATATATTGTTACAGAGTGAACATTTCAACTCTGAACAACATATAGGGGGTCGGCGGGCCAATCACATATAATTCTGGGGGGGGGGGGGGGGGGGTCCTTGACGTGAAATGGTTTGAGAACCACTGACATAGAAACACAGGGTCAGGTTCAAATGGGTTAATTTTTATCTCATCATCTCGACTCATCTCGAAAACCACCTCAACCTTTCCCTCACATTGTCTTTCTGCAAAAAAACTGTCTCCAAAAACATTTAGCTTGGTACTTCACCCCCCTCCACCCCCACCCCTTCCGATCTTATCCTGTTCCATCACATCTCTGTCCCTCCCTCCCTCACCATCTCTCTTTCTTTAACCTGTTTTTCCACTCTGTTTCCCTCACAGACACGGGAGGCGGTGTTTACTCTGTCGGCCATGACGGCAGGGATCAGGAGGAACTGGATCGAGGTCCTGAGAAAGAGTGTCAGACCCATCAGCTCCCCGGACCTCACACAGTGAGTTTACTACGGACGTTTTGGGAGGGAGGATTGTTTGAATACAGTACATCACAGTAATGTGATATTTCAAGGGTTTTTTTCTTTTTTTTGTATTTCAAACTGATAGATCTCCAAAGGGACCTGGCAGACGTCGTTTTTCCCCTTGACTTTGTTGTGCTTCTTATAGCATTCTTGAAGATTGAGTCGTAGTTTCACCGTCTAAATGTAGAAATGATATGTAATTGGCCGCCGACCCCCCCTCTGAAAATATGTTCCAAGGACCTCCCCCAGAAGAGAAGCAAAGTTAAAAACTTTGACTCTGAAAGAATATATATTCAAAGATTTCCCCCACATTTTCACGATTTTTCAAAAATAGCAGACCTACTGTGCAAGTTCATAGCGTGGCACTCGGTGCCGCGTTATGAGCTTGTAGATCTGCTATTCTTCAATAGCTAAAGTATAACGTAATGCTTTAAAACACCAAAAGGGGTTTCCGCCCAAAGCAAAGCAAAGTTACTATATTTACCCAGTGTAACTGGACTAAGCTCAAGAACTAGCCCAAAATAGGTTAATCGGTATTAACCTATTATTATTACCCTATGGTGATATCACCATTCTCCTGAGACCTCACATAGTTCCAGTGAAAGATCCAAGTACTGAATTCACACCCAACAAACACCTATAATGGCAAAACAAAGTTCCAAAGGACACTCCCTCCCAGTGACTCAGTTTTCATTCAATTAGCCGCGGACAGAATGGATGTCATTGAGACCTAGTTCATACTAGTCTACTCTTTCTTTCAAGAAGCACACTTTGTGTCACAGATTCCAGATCACTTCTGCTCTGTGCCTCTGCCCTGTCTAAATACACACAGCCCAGATAAGAGCTTGTTATTCACAGTACTGCCCATGGTAGAATTCCAGTAGCTGCATGCTTGCTCGCTTGGCCAATCAAAGAATAGAATCACTCCCAAGTCTCATTAATCACTGGCCAAATGTTAACTGTATGTTCTGCTGCTTACACAATGACTCACCTGCAGCTGAGCCTTAGTTATTCATAGAGTCAGAATCACCTTTACTGGGCAGTTAACCCATTTTGGCCCTAAAAAAAAAGTCTTCTAAATCCTGACAGTTTTCTGAAATACCCTATGTTTCTATATCAGTGGTGCTCAATATTTCATGTCAAGGAGGAACCCAAAAATGTTATGCAAGAGGCCGCTGAACCCATTCTAAAAATATGTTGTTCTAGGGACCCCCCACCCCCAGAAGCAAAGATTTGAGTTAAAAACGTTCGTTCTGAAAAAATACATATTCCAAATTTGCGCCACATTTTCACGATTTTTCAAAGATGGCAGACATACAAGCTCGTAGTGCGCCACTCGGTGGCGCGCTATGAGCTTGTGGATCTGCTATTTTTCAATAGCTAAATTATAACATAATGTTTAAAACACCAAAAGGGGTTCCCGCCCAAAATAGGTTAATTCCGTGGCTCTTGATTTGGCAGAGCGATGTTTACAGGTGATAAGATTATAGTATGAAAGCTCAAAGCTGGATATTAAACGGATGATTTCCCACATTCTACGTTTGCATGGATTAAAGTTCTCAGTCTTCACGATTGATTTCAGTCAATGGGATTCTTCTATACCTCTATAGAACCATCTCTTGTACTGAAAATAGACGATCTACAAGCTCACAAGACGTCGCAGTGCGACGTCTTGTGAGCTTGTAGATCGTCTATTTTCAGTTATTGGTTCTTTCAAGATTAAAAGAGTATTTGAAGATGGTCAAACTAGAAAACATGACTGTTCAGAAATATCTTCCATAAAACCGTAATGCTCTCGGATATTATCATAACATTTTAAAGCCTCAATCTAGAAATACAGAATGATGGAATCTAAACATCAGTCGTACATAATATTAGTTCATTCATTGCTTAGGAAACTTTCATGCTGTTTTACAAATCACAGATTTGTGAAACAGAAAATTTAATCCTAATCTGATTTCCGATTTTCTTTAATAATAATAATAAAACTTTATTTGTATAGCACCTTTCATGACATGAAATGCAGCTCAAAATGCTTTACAGAGCAATGAGAAAAAAAGCAAGGCATAAACATTAAAAAGCAAGCAGTAATGCAATATAAGTGAGGACATGAATAACCAAAAAAAAAGATCAATTAAAAGCAAGGGTGTAGAAGTGGGTCTTGAGCTGTGCTAAATGTGTACAGAGGCTGCCTGTCGAAGGTACAGTGGGAGTTTGTTCCATGCCGACGGCCCCTAGAAGCAAAAAGCTGCTTCCCCGTATTGTTTTGTTGCCATTTTTTTAGGCAAAGCGAGCAGGCCAGCAGTGGAAGACCTTAGGGGGCGGTTTGGGACATATTTAGGCAGGCAGTCATGTAGGTAGGAAGGTGCGAGACCATTGAGAGCTTTATACACATTACACAAGTAAAATCATTTTTAAATCAATCCTAAAAACAACCGGAAGCCAGTGCAGTGATGCCAAAACTGGAGTAATATGTTCTCTCATCTTAGTTCTAGTTAAAACTCTGGCTGCTGCATTTTGGACAAGTTTTTATCTGTCAGTTGTTTTCTTAGGCAGTCCAGAAAAAAGTGCATTGCAGTAATCAAGCTTCATTCCATCGTGTTTGTTCTCCTTCCGTCTCCAGACTGCCCGACAGCAGCAGCGACAAGGAGAACTCCCACGCTCCTCGCTCCCTGACGGCGTCGTCTCGTCGCGCGCCATCGTCGTCGTCGAGACACGGCGACTCGCGGTCGTCGTCGTTGGCGGCGCCGGCCTCTTCGGCCCCGTCCACCCCTCGTAGCCGCTTCGACTACGTGGAGCTGTCCCCCGTGCCGTCGCACTCCCCGCTCCCCTCCAGTCAGAGAGAAGCGGGGGAGGGGCAGCAGGGCCGCGAGCACAGCCAGTCATGGCAGGAGCAGGAGAGGAACAAGGACGCCACCACGACGGCGAGCCAATGGGAGGCCGTGCTGTCCAGGAAGGGCCACGGCGGGGGGTCGGGCGGCGGCGGCTCGGACCCCAGGCTGCAGACGGAGGAGGACATCGAGAGGAAGTGGGCGGAGTTCGAGAGGATGCCGTTGACGGAGATGAGGTCTCTGCCCTCTGGCGGGGGGTCGCGGTCCTCCGCCAGCCAGTCAGCCAATGAGGCGCTGCAGAGGGAGGTAGTGCGTGGAGTTGATTTTTTTCCCAATTTGCATAAAAAAGTTCAGGCAAAAACGACATGCAAATTAACCCTTTCATCCTTTCCCAGATGTATATCTAACACTTTAGATATTGTCTCTGCATGCATACCTTTACCTTTTAGCTCTTCAGCAATGTTTTCCAACCAAAGCAGTTATAGTCTATTAGTCATACCCAGAGTAATATAGTAAGAAGAGTGGCGACACTATAGCGTTGACTCTCATTGTAACAATGGAATGTGGAAGTGCTCGTTCTATCTCAATGGTTATATAGTTCCAGCCATAGGAGCAATGCTTGGAACTATAGCCCATAGGCACCCGCTTTGTCTCAATGGGATAGTTCCAATGTTTGGAACTATAGCCCATAGGCACCCGCTTTGTCTCAATGGGATAGTTCCAATGTTTGGAACTATAGCCCATAGGCACCCGCTTTGTCTCAATGGGATAGTTCCAATGTTTGGAACTATAGCCCATAGGCACCCGCTTTGTCTCAATGGGATAGTTCCAATGTTTGGAACTATAGCCCATAAGGCACTCGCTTTGTCTGAATGGGATAGTTCCAATGTTTGGAACTATAGACACCCGCTTTGCGGCGAGATCAAAGCAGTGTCGTTACTCTCCTACTCTACACTGACTCGGGTCATACCTCCTCACCTCCAAACTCACATTAAAAACACAAAAACAAAGATTTGCCACAGTCTGTAAGACACACACGCGGTCCATTTGATGGTGGAAACGTTGCTGAAAACCCCTGTTCTGTGTTTGCGTGGTGTGGCGTGCAGTGTTGTGTTGTGTCTTTGCTTCTTCGCCTTACACACTGAGTTCTCCTGTTGTAAAACATGTTGGCATTGGGAGTACGCGTCAAAGTGACTAATACAATCTTCACTCGGGTAAATGACAAACGTACACACTCGCCAGCCAAGTTGGGGCTAAATAATTGCGTCTGTTGTTGTTTGTTTGTTTATCCCTTTTTTGATTGGGCCATCTATCTGAAGCCCTACTGTTCCCACATGATTGGGCCATCTGAAGCCCTACTGTTCCCACATGATTGGGCCATCTATCTGAAGCCCTACTGTTCCCACATGATTGGGCCATCTGAAGCTCTACTGTTCTCTCACAGAACAACGGTGTCCTCATCGTCACTACGGAGTCTCCCACTGCCAGCACCAGCTGCTGCACGCCGTCATGTTATTATTGACCCATAATGGATTCAGCACCAGCTGCTGCACGGCGTCATATTATTATTGACCCATAATGGATTCAGCACCAGCTGCTGCACGGCGTCACATGTGACCAGAATTGACTGAGAGACTGCCATCGCGCAAATTCCAGCTTTTCACCAGAGGAGAAAAACTTTTTCCCCCAAAATGAGTTTATAGCACAGGCAGACTCTTCACATACTAAAGCATGTCTGAAATAAGTGTCGGAGCTGAAATCGACATGTAAATATGAAATAAATGCTTAAACATGTAGCTATAGGTGTAATGTTAGAGACCACAGAAGTGAACCTTTTCAAGCCTGTTTTCTCCACAACTGGTGGGCTAAACTGAACAACCAATATGTCAATTTGAAGCTATGATTCCCTGCTTTCATATGACATGAAAAAAAATGAAAATTCAAAAAAATCCCAATGGCAGTCCCTCAGTCAAATTTAGTCACATATTGACCCATAATGGATTCTTAAAACCACCGGTGTTGATTTTGTCGACGTCGACACTAAAATATATTGACAATTTCGTCAACAAAGCTAGACTAAAACGTTAGGAAGGACAAGAGACAAGAGATCCAGTAGAAGTCATTTTTACAGTTAGTTGTATGCTGAAAATAGCCGATCTACAAGCTCTTGAGTTCGTGCACTGATTTTACACAATGTGCCGCGTTGTGTAAAATCAGTCCTTACGACGGCCTCAATGCTGGCCAAAATATATTTTTTTAGTCTACTAAAATCTTATATTTAGTCGAGTAAAACTAGACTTTAACACTAAAACATTCCAGGTGACTAAAATGCGACTAAAACTAAATGAAAACCATTCAAGAGACTACGGGCTGTATTTTTGCGTGTCTGAAGTACCAGGTCTTATTCCCTAACTTGAGTAAACTAAAGACCTGGAGGCGTGATCAATGCTCTTTGGCCACTCAGAATAGCCAAATGGCATTGATCACGCCTCCAGGTCTTTAGTTTACTCAAGTTAGGGAATAAGACCTGGTACTTCAGACACGCAAAATACAGCCCCTCGACTAAAACCAAAGAATCGACAAAATCAACACCGCTTAGTACCGCCCTACCCTCTCGGTTGGCTTTACCCTGCCTTCTCTCGTTCTTTCCCCCCCCGTTCAGGTGGCGTCACTGAGGCAACAGGTGGAGCGATTGCATGGTGGAGGAGGAGGAGGAGGAGGAGGAGGAGGAGGAGGGGGGAGAGCGGGAGGAGGAGGAGGAGGAGGGTCCGGCTGTGGTCCCGAGGCCTCCTGCGGACGCAGCCTGTCAGCCATGGAGCGTGCCCACCGGCAGGCTCTGGAGGAGCTGCAGCGACGGCACCAGAGACAGACCCGCGAGCTGGAGACGGAGAAGGACCGGCTGCTGCTGGAGGAGAGCCAGGCCACGGCACAAGGTCAGACAGCAGGGCGTAAATGGGTCAAGAATGGATACGCAGTGGGCAACCCCTTGACTGGCTGCTGTGATTCCCTTGGGCACACTTCCCATACACTGCTCCTGCTTTGACGTATAGCAAATGTCTGCTTGCTTTTTAGTCTACCAGCAATTTCAGTTGCTTAGTTTTTTATTTATTAGTCCTTATTGGTCGCGTTCCTGTTCTCCCTTTGAGCTTCTTCGGTAGTGGGTACTGTATTTATGAGCATTGTATGTCTGTCCTGTTTTTTTGTTGTGTATTTTTTGTTACTGGCAGTGGCAGAGCTGTGTCACTTATTTTTGCCTCTTGTCTTGGCCAGTTCACACTGTGTAAAAGAGACTTCAGTCTCAATGTGGTTTTTACTGGTTAAATAAAGGTTAAAATTTTAAGGACAAGGAAAACAGCAGAGGGCGTTTAGAGTTTTACACTACAGTATACCAGTAAGACGCGCAAACGCGGGAAGCGAACGCAGCTCGTACATATTTGGGTTTTGGACGTATAGCGGCTTTGGGGACTCCTTATATGGTTATGGCTGAGTCATGGTGACACAAATCACTCAGCTCCATATATGGGCACAAAATGCAGCCAAATCACTCAGCTCCATATATGGGCACAAAAGCAGGACACACACACAGACACACACACACACACACACACACACACACACACACACACAGACAGACATGATCTGCTAGGTCTCATAGTAAGTGCTCACTGCGTTCGCAATAATAGAAGAGATTGCACGGAATAAGTTTGGACTTGGTCACTTGGATTTTATATCGAATAGTATATTCGATAACGTAATGGTCAAGAGTGGATCTGCATGTAATACACATACACACTGTGGGCCACCCCATATCCCTAAACTTATTTGCAATTTTTTTTTGAGTGTGTAAGCGGTTGAAAAGCGACTGGATGAATTGATTCATAGTGGAGGAGACACGTGCTTGTACAAACTGTACCCTCCCACGTGACTATCTGCAGGGCTTAGCAGTGACGGGGAAGTCCTACACATGATTGACAAAGTGGGAACTGAACATTACGAGGAATTTGGAGAAGAGAGGAAAGAAAGGGGGGTTGGTGGGGCAAGTATGAAAGTAGAACCTAGTATATACTTGAAAATGGAACGTCAACATAGTGGTTAAGTGGCAGTTATTTTCTGTTCCACCACCACACGTTTCCTGACACCACTCTGCAGTTATTGCGACAGCGCTTGCTATAGGTCGTAGGTGCATTTTTGCCATAATAACTGATTTAATTGTGATCGTTTAAAAGTGACATTTGACTTAAGTACCTCAACATTTGTGTACTTACTCATGCATCCCCACATTGGGATTGCTTGCTTAACCCCTTTTTGGTGTTTTAAGCGTTATTTTATACTTTAGCTATTGAAAAATCTACAAGCTCATAGCTTGTAGATTTTTTCATGACCATGTTTATTAAGGTAATACAGTCTAGGTGAAGTTGGGCCCAAATACATGGACTTCTATGGGGCTATGGGTTTTTTTGAGCCCAATGACAGCGCCACAACAGGCCATTATATGAACTTTCATTTCCTTAGTGGCTTCACAAAATATCTGTCTGACTGCCCCCCTGGTGTATACGTGTAATCGGTGTGTGTCAATGTGTGTTGTTGTTTGAGAGTCTGCATTGTGTTGTGTGTCACTGTGTCTACCATGCTGCAAACTAAATATCCCATTTAACCCATTCTGGACGGGAGTCGGGAACCCCCCTTTTTTTTGGGTATTAATTAAAAATAGCAGATCTACAAGCTCATAGCGCGGCACCGAGTGCCGCGCTACGAGCTTGTAGATCTGCTTTTTTTATTGTGAAAATGTGGCGCAAATCCTTTGAATATACATGTATATTCTTTCAGAGCAAATGTTTTTTTATTTTTTTGCTTCTTGGGGGGGCCCCTGGCGTGAAAAAGGTTGAGCACCACTGACAGAACCATAGGTTTTTCAGAAAACTGTTAGGATTCAGAAGCCTTTTCTTCTTTTTTTATCGGCCTCAGGTCTAAAGTAAAATAATAATTCACCCAAAAAAGGACTTTCTTAAGACTCACTGACACACCCCATGATATGAAGGCTTGACTTCATGTAGATGCTTTAGTGTTTGTCTCATTCCTCCTAAGCCCATAATTTGATGACTGGCGGAGAGACTCCAGTAGGAGATTGAAAGAGTCTCCTTATGACCGATGACCCGGTCATCACATTTTTGCGACAAAAACCAAACTATCTTTACGAAACACGAATGCACGGCTTCATAGTAATTTAGGCCTGATGTTTTCTGAAATACCTCATGTTTCTATATCAGTGGTGCTCAATATTTCATGTCAAGGACCCCGACAATGATATGTAATTGGATGCCGACCCCCAGCTGAAAATGTGTTATTCCATGAACCTCTCAGAAGCAAAAGATTTGAGTTAAAACGTTCACTCTGTAATAATATATATTCAAAGTTTTGAGGCACATTTTCACGATTTTAAAAAAATAGCAGACGTGCGTGCCGCGCTATGAACTTGTAGGTCTGCTATTTTTGTAGGTCTGCTATTTTTCAATAGCTAAAGCATAACATAATGCCCAAAATGGATTAAAAATGCCTGTTGTAAACACACAAAACATCAGCTGTCTTAATGACACAAGCATTTTATCAGGACAGGAACAAAGGTTGCCACTGGACAGTTTTAACATGGATGTTTATTGCTCTTGATATCTTGACTCCAACTATTACTAAACGATACACTATGGGAGAAAAAAAAAGATTGTGCAAAAAATAACACCCTTCCAATATTATCATGTATCCAAAGTAATAGTTTTAATGCTTGGTTAACCCATTTAGACCCTGATGACGATTCTACAAATGCCTTCTAAATCCTGACAGTTTTCAGGAAAACCTTATGTTTCTATGTCAGTCGTTCTCAAACATCAAGGACTCCCAAAAAAATGATATGTAATTGGCCGCCGACCCCCATCTGAAAGGAGCCCCCCCCCAGAAGCAATGAGCTTGTAGATCTGCTATTTTTCAATAGCTAAAGTATAACATAATGCTTTAAACACCAAAGGGGGTTCCCGTCTCTTTTTAAACAGTCCTCGACAGTACTGCCAGGTGCAGAGTATAACCATAGCGTTGATGAAGCAAGGTGTTTTTGGGTCAGGCAATGCAATCAGTTGTGTTCTGTTATCAGGTGATTTGGGTTCACACACGGGTCAGTAAACTGCAGCTTTAGTATCACACCTGGTCAGAGGTATTTGTGAGAGAGATAACAAGTGAGACTACACTACACTACTAAGACGAAAGATGTTCGTCGACTACCTTTTTCCACTGACGGAAACTAAATGAAAACTAAGCTATGATGACTGAAACTAAGACTAAATATACTGACAGTTTCGTCACCAAATAAAAACTAGACTAAAACGTTAGGAAGGGACTAGTGGACAAGAGATCCAGTATAAGTAATTTTACACTTGGTTGCATGCTGAAAATGGCAGATCTACAAGCTCACAACGCTGCGACACGTTGTGAGCTTGTAGATCGGCTATTTTCAGCAAGTGTAAAAACAATCATTACGACGGCATCAAGGCCCGCCAAAATACATTTTAGTCGGCTAAATCAACTGTAGATTTAGTCGACTAAAATCTTATGATATTTAGTCGACTCAAACTAGACTAAACACTAAAACATTCCAGGTGACTAAAATGTGACTAAAACTAAATGAAAACGTTTCAAGAGACTAATGACTAAAACTAAAAATTTGCTGCCAAAAACAACACTGATGTTGACTCCCTGTCCGGCTGTGTGTGTTTCTGTGTATTGACAGTGATGCAGGCTTTGAGGAAGGCCCACAAGGAGGAGATGGAGCGGGAGGTGGAGAAAGCCAAGAGGTTAAATGGAGGCCTTGACTCTCAGACCTTGCGTTCCCATCAACAGTAAGTCAACTTCTGTTACGTCCTTCACTTTGTCCCTACTCGCCTTATGTGTCCCCATGGCTGGGAAGCCGTATGTTCCGTTCCCATGGCTGGGAAGCCGTATGTCCCCATGGCTGGGAAGCCGTATGTTCCGTTCCCATGGCTGGGAAGCCGTATGTCCCCATGGCTGGGAAGCCGTATGTTCCGTTCCCATGGCTGGGAAGCCGTATGTTCCGTTCCCATGGCTGGGAAGCCGTATGTTCCGTTCCCATGGCTGGGAAGCCGTATGTCCCCATGGCTGGGAAGCCGTATGTTCCGTTCCCATGGCTGGGAAGCCGTATGTCCCCATGGCTGGGAAGCTGTATGTTCCGTTCCCATGGCTGGGAAGCCGTATGTCCCCATGGCTGGGAAGCCGTATGTTCCGTTCCCATGGCTGGGAAGCCGTATGTTCAATTTAATTTCGACGTCAGGCCTAAATGGGTTAAGGCTTCAATGGGCCTGTCTTGTGCTCTATGCTGTGCCTTAACCCATTCTGACCTGAGATCAGATTCATACGAGGTTTTCCACTGGACACACACTGGTCTGATTAACCCCATTCTGACCTGAGATCAGATTCTAAAAAATGTCAGTCGTTCTTCGATTTTTCAAAAATAGCAGACCTACAAGCTCGTAGCGCGCCACTCGGTGGCGCGCTATGAGCTTGTAGATCTGCTATTTTTAAATAGCTAAAGCATAACATGATGCTAACACCAAAATGGGTGCCCGGTCAGAATGGGTTAAAGGGATAGTTCAGATTTCAGCTGTATGAAATACTTTCCATTAATATAGTTGTTGCAACTGTATTAATTGATAGTCCCGTGGTGGTTCTTCTGCTCTGGTTTCGGTCAATATTAAGTAATTCCGGTCATTTTGTTGGGGGCACTGGGGCCACGCAGGAAAAGTTATTTCACAAATTGTTGACCTATTTCTAAAATAAAAGCTTGGAGGGAACGGATGTTCGTATCCTGCCACGACGTTATGCTGCTTTGACACGGGCAGATGCAACAGATGCAAAGCTGCACTAGTACACCTATAGTCACAGACAGTGTCGTCGTTAAGCAGCAGTAAGGTCCCACTGGCAGCACCTGTCCGTTTATCTCTAGCACAACCACGGACGTCCGACACATGAATTACAATGAATTACAATGAATTACTCGCCTAATGCTGCACCTAATGCAGGTTCCATGTTTAATTCCAGCGTGTGTAACCTGCATTGCTTACAAAGTGACAGATAGTTTTCATATTATGGCCGCTAACGTGGTTTACAGCTGAGCTCACAATAACATTCCCTTTCCCTTGTCATTGTAGCTTGTCATCGTAGCTTGTTTACAACTGAAACTCACTTCCTGTCCTCTGACTTCCTCATAAAAATAAGAGCTACTTGTAATGATTAGTCAACACAAATCGTTTGATTTCTAAGTCAAGTCAATGATGTTAAACTCCTTAAGCGCCACCTGGTGGTCACCAGTTTAGGCTCTGAGTGCCAATTCTCCCATTATAAAGAGAGAAAGAATTTAATTCTATTATGCATGTAATGTGCATGATGTCATCACCTGTACACCAGATTAGAGGAACTTTCAAAATATGGATATAAAAATAAGAAGACGTCTTGACGCCCGTGGCATCCATTACTTAATAGGCAATTAGACGTCTTGACGTTTATGGCTACTAAACAGTAAACAGTTTTAACATCTCATTTGAGTTCCTTTTGAATGCCTGTCAGCATTCTCTAAATCCCTGTCTCTCAGCTGTTGGCGCTCGCATGCCTTTGATCTACCACGCACCAGACGTTTTGACGACGCATGCGCACTGGCGCACCGCTTGTGTGCACCGCTGTTTATGGCAACTTGTAAATATTTGCCAAAACAGTAAATAATGAAAGCCATAAACTGTAGTCTCAGAGTATTATCAGGGTCATGGACTCATGACCGCCCTGTCTCTGAAAAGACCTACGTTGGTAATTCATGGGAGTAGCTGTCTCGTCTCGTGCTTTTAACTTAAGTGGGTGCTAGCATGCCACAAAAAAGGCTTTGTATGTGATGCTTTGAGTTGAGAATCAGACATTCAGAGAATCCCACCACAACAACCGTCCAGGGTTTCTTTGTGTTCTAGCCAAACCAGTAGCCGCAATGGGCCCAGTGGTTGTCGTTTGGCACTTTTGGAATGTAAAAGAAGAAGAAGAAGAAGCATTTGGCCCTGGATTTTAGTTTTTCCCTTTGTTTGGCTTCCTAAGTGTACATAGAGCCGTCTGGGTGATAACTACTGGAGCCTTGTATTAGGGAGAAGAGATGTGCTACTGTCTCTCTCTGTGCGCTGCTAATGCTCTCTTCACATGTTCCCCCTGTGGGTATTTCTGTGGTTAACCCATTCTGGGTGGGAACCCCCTTTTGGTGTGTTAAGCATTATGTTATACTTTAGCTACTGAAAAATAGCAGATCTACACGCTCGTAGCGCGGCACCGAGTGCCGCGCTACGAGCTTGTAGGTCTGCTATTTTTGAAAACTCGTGAAAATGGGGCCCAATATATATTCTTTCAGAGGGAACATTTTAAACTCAAATATGTGCAGAAAACTCATGATTTTAGAAAACATTGAGTAGAATCGAGCTCAGGTCTAAATGGGTTAACAGGGTGAACATATTCTGCCCACAGTAGGAAACGGTTTGCTTGGTTATTTGAGAAGTCAAACTGAGACGTGCTATGCCCACGCAATACTTATCCCTTTTGTCTGTTACAGTACTTTACTATAGTATGCAGTCATAAACTCTGATGAGAGTAGTATTGACGCAGGCATGGGCCAACATAAAATGGAAGCTTTTTGTAGGAAGATTTGTATTGGTTGTGCCTGTGCAATGTGTGCATGTTGTTTAAACAAGGATTCTTTGCATGGCTGTTTAAACAACGGTCACTTATTCCACATAAACCTTGTTTTGATATGACACACAACGCGCTTCATACACTGGCTCCGTCGGCCCATATTTGCCGTCTTTGTTGTAACTATTGGACATTTGCCAATGATTTGAAGTCGGTGTTGATTTACTACTAGATGGAAGGTGGAGAGAGAGACTGAGCTGGATTCAGATGCATGAGATCAGAAGTATTTTTCCATGATGCCTCTTGAAAGCTCCATTTAGCTACTATGGGCTCTATTTTATTATGTTCATTCTAAACTAAATCTCTTTGCCTTTATTATTTAATGTTTTTCAAAATAGTAAAAAGAAATAGGTTTAGCATGGACGAGAATAGAACTACGATGACTAAAACTTAAGACTAAATCTATTGACAATTTCTTCAACAAATAATAACTATACTAAAATGTTGTGGAGAGACTAGCGATTGGTTGATTGATTGATTCTTTATTGCAGACTCGGGGGAATCCATATCACAGTACAGAACAGCAACACAATAGATAAAAAGAATAATAATATAGAAAGAAATATACAATAAAAAGAGTTCCACCATATTCAGTTTCGAACATACAGATAAGTTCGCCAATGGTTCCACAGTCTGGAGGAGAGCCTGACAGAACTACGTATCATGTTAGTGATGACATTAATGATGTCATTTACAGATACCCTACACATGAATTTGTACATAAGATTGCGTAGCACAGCAGAGCAGGTGGGGACCCCAACACTGACGGACAGATTGCGTAGCACAGCAGAGCAGGTGGGGACCCCAACACTGACGGACAGATTGCGTAGCACAGCAGAGCAGGTGGGGACCCCAACACTGACGAACAGATTGCGTAGCACAGCAGAGCAGGTGGGAACCCCAACACTGACAAACATTTGACTTGCACTGGAGCTTCTTGGAGCTCTCAGAAGCAGCCTCATGCAGTCATTGTATGCCACTGTCAATGGCATACAATATCCACTAGTTTTCAATAGTGGAAAAGAGATCCAGTAGAACTAAAAGACGAGTCATTTTATGCTTGGTAACAGATCTGGAAAGCTTGCAGATCGGTTATTTTCAGCAAGTGTAACTAAAATCAGCCATTATGACGCCATCAAGGACGACGAAATACTACATCGACTGTAGGTTTAGTCGACCAAAATCTTATATTTAGTCCGCTAAAACTAGACTATATCACTAAAACATTTCAAATGACTAAAATATGACTAAAGCTAAATTAAAAACATTGTATTCAAACCCATTTTGGGCAGGAACCCCTTTTGGTGTTTTAAACATTAGGTTATAATTTAGCTATTGAAAAATAGCAGCTTTACAAGCTCGTAGCGCGCCACCGAGTGGCGCGCTACGAGCTTGTAGATCTGCTATTTTTGAAAAATCGTGAAAATATTTTTTTCAGAAAACTGGAGGATTTTTTTAATTTCGAGGTCAGGCCTAAATGGGCTAAATGTGCTGTGAAAGTCAACACTATCTTATCGTGTTGTTCCCCAGGGCAGAGACCCATGCCCTGCAGAGAGAGCTTATCTTATTGTGTTGTTCCCCAGGGCAGAGACCCATGCCCTGCAGAGAGAGCTGGCCGGCCTCTCGGAGAGATACTCTCAGAAGTGCCTGGAGCTGAACAGGGCCGAGCAGAGCAACGCCGAGAGGGAGAGGGAGGTCTGTCGGAAGGAGAGAGACATCGAACAGCTGAGGAAGGAGAACCTGGTGAGTTGTTTTCTTTATGTTAGGAGAGAGAGAGAGAGACATAGAACAGCTGAGGAAAGGAGAACCTGGTGAGTTGTTTTCTTTATGTTAGGAGAGAGAGAGAGAGAGAGAGAGAGAGAGAGAGAGAGAGAGAGAGACGTAGAACAGCTGAGGTAGGAGAGCCTGGTGAGTTGTTTTCTTTATGTTAGGAGAGAGAGAGAGAGAGAGAGAGAGAGAGAGAGAGAGAGAGAGAGAGAGAGAGAGAGACATAGAACAGCTGAGGAAGGAGAACCTGGTGAGTTGTTTTCTTTATGTTAGGAGAGAGAGAGAGAGACATAGAACAGCTGAGGAAGGAGAACCTGGTGAGTTGTTTTCTTTATGTTAGGAGAGAGAGAGAGAGAGAGAGAGAGAGAGAGAGAGAGAGACATAGAACAGCTGAGGTAGGAGAACCTGGTGAGTTGTTTTCTTTATGTTAGGAGAGAGAGAGAGAGAGAGAGAGAGAGAGAGAGAGACATAGAACAGCTGAGGAAAGGAGAACCTGGTGAGTTGTTTTCTTTATGTTAGGAGAGAGAGAGAGAGAGAGAGAGAGAGAGAGAGAGAGAGAGACATAGAACAGCTGAGGTAGGAGAACCTGGTGAGTTGTTTTCTTTATGTTAGGAGAGAGAGAGAGAGAGAGAGAGAGAGAGAGACATAGAACAGCTGAGGTAGGAGAACCTGGTGAGTTGTTTTCTTTATGTTAGGAGAGAGAGAGAGAGACATAGAACAGCTGAGGTAGGAGAACCTGGTGAGTTGTTTTCTTTATGTTTTGTACAGGAGTGTCTCAGAATAAACTACTGTTCCCTCCAAAGCTAATAGTCAGGTCAAAATAAGTGCTTCAGTACAAGGGTTCTCGTCTCATAATGGAGGAAGTGACGGTTGCATCGTGTCTTATGTAGGTACGAATGATGCAACTGTCCGAGACTGTCAAAGAAACTAGAGAAACGGTGCCTTCTAATGAGAGACTAATATACGGCAACCTTCCCCGTGTTTCTTCACTGGTCCACCCATCGACTGATCTAATATACGGCAACCTTCCCCGTGTTTCTTCACTGGTCCACCCATCGACTGATCTAATGGACGGCAAGGGCAACCTTCCCCGTGTTTCTTCACTGGTCCGATCCAGGAGAACACAGTTTGCCAGGCCACTGCTACAGAGCTGACACTGAGGTTATATCTTCCCTTCCCTCTGATGTCATCGCTAGTAGGGACACGGGCATCAGTACGCAGGAACTGGGGATGGCAATGAAGGACCGGGAAGTCTGGCTTGATATCGACCGCGGTCGAAAAATGATGATGAGATCAGATTGTGAGCACCTTCCCACTTCCCAGGAAAAAAATAGATTATGCAAGATAGCATCCCGTTTGACTCCTTTCAATTTAGAAATTATTTCCATGTAGGTATGGATTTGGGAGTTGGTGGTTACTCATTGCTAAATCAGGCTGCCGTAAATCTTTCAACTGGAAAAGTGTGCTCCTCAAATCTCCGCCAGGCCAGGTTGGCTAACCCAGGGGCCCGCAAAGTTTACAACCAAGTCGAATATGAATAAAACATTCTGATACATCTTGATCACATGACTCCTGAGATAATGTGAAGGAATAAAAGCATGTTTTTTCTTTTAAAGAAAAAGGCTAAATTAGCGACAAAATATAGCGTAGAGTAGGTCATGGACCTACTCTGCTTGCTTCATGTTTACCATCGGGCTGACTCTTAAAACTAGGGACAGGACAGGGGGGTAAGAACATAATCTCTATCCTTCGGAAGTATTTTAAAATAATTACTCTGATGAATAGCAAGTGGACGGCCAAGGACACTATAATTCTATGGAAAATGCTTTTGTATAATTTATTGCCAAGACAATAGACGTTAATAATCGTCCATTCCATGTTTCCTCTCCCTCCCTCCCTCCCCCTCCCCCCCCCCCACCTCCCCCCCCCCTCCCTCCCTCCCCCCCCCCACCTCCCTCCCCTCAGGACCTACAGACACGTTTAAAGGAGGAGATCAGGCGCATGCGCGCTGTCATCTCAGGTCAAGGGTCATCGGAGGGAGTCTCCAATGATAACAGAGACAGGACGTCCTGTGAACTGGAGGTAGGTCATCGGGAGGGAGAGGGAGAGGGAGAGAGAGAGAGAGAGAGAGGGAGGGAGGGAGGGAGGGAGGGAGGGAGGGAGGGAGGGAGGGAGGGAGGGAGGGATGGGATGGGGCCAACCAGAGCCATAGAGTAAGACAGAGTTACGCAAACTCCGTTCACTTCATGGGGCTTCAGTCCGGCTCTTCTCCATAGAGGTTTGTCCCTATTTGAACTCTTCTATTAGATGGCTCTGGGCCCAACAACATTCTCTCACCAGATATAGAACTCTATATAGTACATGCATTAGTGCGCCCTCTAGTGGGCATCCCCTTTCGTGCCTTTTGAGGATAGTTGCCTTTTTAGTAACCGCATTCTGGACCGGGAACCCCTTTTGGTGTTTTATGCGTTATGCTTTAGCTGTTGAAAAATAGCAGATCTACAAACTCACGAGCTTGTAGATCTGCTTTTTTTTTTTTTTTTATCTTGAAAATGTGGTGCAAATCTTTTTTTTTTCACATCACACAAACATATACACATACACATAAACCCTTCCCACCCCCCCATTCAAAGGGGAAAAAAAGGGAAAAAAATACATTTAGCACAGAAACAAAACATACACAAATGAAAATAATACTATACAATAGATCACAATTAAGAGTTTTTTTTTTTTTAGAAAATAACAAATGAAATAAAACATTTATGTGCGTACATACTTCAGCCTGTTAATGATAGGTGAGGAAAAAAGAGAAACGTCATATCTTATCTTTTCCATCTGTAGCAGGTTGGTCAATTCTGCTAGCCATACATTAAAAGTGGGTACTTCCACTCCTTTCCAATGGGTCAGAATATTCCTTTTTGCGATAGTGGTGCAAATCTTTGAATATACTTTCAGAGCGAACGTTTTTAACTGCTTCTGGGGGGGGGGGGGGGGGGGACACACACAACATTTTCAGACGGTGGTCGGCGGTCTATTTCATATTTTTGGGGGTCCTTGACATGAAAATGTTTGTGAAACGACCGACATAGAAACCATAGGGGGTTTTCAAGACAACTGTCAGGATTTAGAAGGCATTCGTAGAATCGTCCTCGGGTCTATATCCATTTATCATGAGCAAGGGCAATGGTTGTCATGGCTCACAAAGAGCCACCTGGGGCAGGTCGGCCTGAAACACGACAAGCAAGCCTGTCTTCTTATGCTCAACACGCACCACTGATACAGAAACAAGATTTGGAAGAATTTATTTTTGTTAAATAGGTGCTGTGTCGCCTTTGGCAGCACATGATGAACACTGTGTTTCTCCTTCCAGGTTCTTCTCCGAGTCAAGGAGTATGAGGTGGAGTACTTACACAAGGAGAGCAGCTGTCTGAGGAATGAGCTGCAGTTTCTCAACACGGTAAGTGTGTGTGTGTGTGTGTGTGTGTGTGTGTGTGTAATCATGCCTCTGTTCTTGTCATAACTGAAAATACAGAGTTTGTATTCTATGTACCACACATCATTAGGATAAAAAATCCAGTGCAAAAAACAAAATCAACTCATACTTAAAATTTGTGAAACCTTAAAGGGACACTTCACCCCTTTTGCAATCAGATCTTATTTTAATTATGTTTGGGAGACAAACACTTCGCTGGGGTTTGGTATGTGGGTAATATGTGTTTTTAGATATTTTAGCATTTCAGAATGTCCATGATGACATGGACACTGGGCTCACTTCCTTGCTGGACTACAATTCCCATAATGCTTTGGTGCACTGCGCCTCCTTGTGGATAGTGTGAGGGCTGTCTTACTGAGACAACATGTAGTCCAGGAAGTAAGTGAGCCCAGAGCCCACTTGGAAATACTAATACTGTTTCTTGTCTTCCAAACATCATTATTACTAGTATAATTGCCATCACCTGGATGGCTCAGACGTGTATCTTTCCTGACGTTAAGCTGTGTACGTGTTTAGCGACAACGGTTGCTAAACTATTTGCATCGGGCATTGGACAATGGATTTTCGGGGTGGGGGGGGTTTTAGCGAAGGAAGGGCTAATATCCGCTAAATATCCGCCTCCACTGCAGGAGAAACGCGTGGCCTGCGATCGCTACAAGGAGCTGCACGAGGAGCTCAGTGGGATGAAGGGCCGAAGCGAGAGGGAGATCCACAACCTGAAAGAGAATCTGAGGCTGGCCATGGCCGCTCTGCAGGAGGGACAGATGCTGGGCAACAGCCTGGACCACTGACCACTGGACCGATGGGACACATAAAGGTATGGACCATTGACACTCAGCCACTGGGACTGATGGACACACACACACACACACACGGGGGTATGTATGGACAGCCTGGACCACTGACACTCCGCAAAGACGGGTATGGACAGGCTGAGCTGAGGATGGACCTTACCGTCTTTGTTTCTTTGAGGGATGCTAGCCCCTCATTATGTCCAGCTTTGAGTGTTTGCGTAAACACAAACGCAAATTGTGATCGGCCGGAATGAGATGATGATGATGTATGATGACAAGAGTGCCCCTCACTTCACACGGGGGGGTGTGCTTTTTAATTATTATGAATAAGAATAATATAATAATATGAATAAGAATTAATATGAATAGAAAAGCTGACAATGTTGGCATGGATTCCTTAAAATGTTATTACCAAAACAAGTTGTGGTATAATTTTGCACTGGCGGCAGGATACCGTTTAACAATAAACTTTATCGCAGTTTATTTAACAGTTGATGCTTTGACCTCAATATGACAATGAAATTGTGTTTTTAACCAATCTGTATGGTACAGTAGTTTTCAGTTTTTAACAATGCATTTAACGACGTATTTCTCTTTTCCAGTTGTGTCCGACACTATGGTGACTGAAGCAAGAGAAGATACAGTAAAGCAGGGAGAGACCACGGCTGGACTTACTGTATTACTGTAACTGGACCATGCTGGTTATTTTTGGACCACGCTAGTGCCTTAGCTATCAATCATTCTGCCAATCAGCACCATAGACTATCAAGCTGATGATCGGTTAAATTACTGTAACACTGGGGTCGCGCATGATATAGGAATCTGCACTTTTTATTTTTATTTTTTACCTGCTGTGTGAGTGCGAGAGAGATTGCGTGGGTGATTGGAGCATTTTTTTTTTTGGTCTGAAAACTGGAATATTCGAACGACAACTTTTTTCTTTTGTATTATCACGTCTTGCGGATAAAAACGCGAGTTTTAACGGTCTGCACCATCCTTTTATTTTCTTTAGCTTGTAGAAACTGTGAGACGGACAGAATGAATGAATACACCAGCAGAACTATAGCGTCATCTCATTTTTGTTTGTGTACAGTACACCTTCGTCTCATGTTTACCATATAAAATGGCCTCACAGTTTTTATTTTTTATTTTTTTTCCAGAAATGGGAGCATATTTCAATTGCTGTAATTATTATTATTTTTTAATCCTGAAACATTTGTGTTATATGTGGACATTAATTATTACTGTCTTGACTTTTTTTGGGGGGGGGGGGGGGGGGATTGATTCAGGAAGAGACTGTGAACGATTCTGATTCCTGGAGAGCCAAATTGGAACTGTATCCATTATCCATGACTGTATGAACACGTTTGGGATCGTCTTTTTGGTGGAGAAGCTCCCAAACGTTGTTGATGAATGTTTGTCTTACATCTGAGACTGTGTTTTCTTTTTAAGTTTGAACCATGACAGAGAAAAGTAGATCTCCAACTCCTACAAAAAATGTTTTGGCAATTGTGTGCCACCACTATCACATCAAATGTCAAGTATTGCGTCAATGAGCCAATGTTTTTATATTGTGTATTGTGATTAACATGCTAAACTTAGCTACCCGTCTTTTGACAATGTTTTCTTATTTAATGTGTGTAGAGCATTGACAAATTTGTAAATTATCCACATTTTGCAATCAATAAAACACAGGTTATTAGAAAAAATGTTTTATTTCTTTTTTTTTAATATATATTTTTCATCCCACGATTTTGTAACCCATTTTTCACCCCTGTGTCAATCATCTACTGTGATCCTGGGCTCTACACACCCTCCGCCAACCTGGGGAGAGCAACGGACTTAACTCATGCTCCCTTCATGCCTGAGTGTCCAAGTGTCCAATTTTTTTTGAATTGATTGAATACTTAACTGTTTGCAAAAAATCACACCCGTGTGAAGTGAGTGGTGCAACTCCGTGTGGGGTCCCCGGAAATTCCAGACCCCCAGGACTGCGCCCAGGGGGCTGGGCCGATTCCGGAGAGCCGCCCCACATCTGAAACTGTTGAGAAATGACAGTTACCGTGTGGGGGTCCCTCTACTGTACCCTGTACTGTACTGGCACACCCGAAATCATCATATATATATATATATATATATACAGTTAATTTGTGTGTGTGTGTTAGGTTGCGCACAGGTGGTGAAAAACAACCATGCTGTTTTCGTGCTCCTACCCAGCCAGCCAGCCACCCACACACACAGCTCCATAAGGGAGTGGTTGTACTACTCAAATAATCAATATAAAGGCTGCTAAGAGGATTTAAACCCAATAATTTTGGTTTGTTTTCCATTGGGGGTGAAATGTTACTGAAACATCAACCTGTGCCTATTCTGACTGAAGGAAGTGTCCTTGTTTTAAATTGACTGGTGCGAAGATTCTGTGAAAATTGCAGAGCTCTATGTTTGGCAAAGATTTGGTGTAAAGACTGGGGTTGGAGAGGGGTGCGTTAAAACAACCGGATTAAGGTTGGTGAGGGTGCGTTAAAATGACCGGATTAAGGTTGGTGAGGGGTGCGTTAAGGGTTGGGAGAGGGTTAAGGTTAGGTTTAGGTGTGCTTCCCGGGACGTGGGAGGTTAGGGTTATAGGGTGAGGGTTTGAGATAGGTTGTAGCCGGACTAATGACTAGTCTAACCAAATGACTAGTCTAAAAATAAATGCTATATCATAGCCCGGAGTGGTTGAAGTTTAAGTGGTTTAAACATAAAATAATTTACGTAGTTACGTGACAGTTACGTGACAAACTGACATGTTACAGTATGTACAACACAGTATGGCATCTCCCTATAGTACCCCCCTTCACATTCAGACAGTAGATCCTGTGATCTTTTGTGGCCAGATGTAATTTCCTGGGGTCTAGTAAGACTATAGTAAGTAATAGATGAATAAAAATCGCTATAACATTGTGTTAAAAAATACATATTTAGCCCATATAGACAGTAAAAGATTTAGGCTCATGTTCGAATGCCCCCCGCCCCCTGTCAAAAATACCTAAAATCCCTAAAACGAAAGAAAGCAGCACATGAAAAACAATTTACACTCTTTTATCTTTTACTTTCTCTAATAACGACCTAAAAAAACCATGAACCTTGGTTGTAAAAAAAAAACTAAAGTTGTCCTTAAACGTCCTCGCCTGTAGGTGGCAGCAGCACGACCTCTGTCCTATATGAAGTATCATAAATAATGTACTTCCTTCCGTTGAAGAAGGAGGAGACGTAAACAGCGACTGTCATGGCGGCCAGCGCGGCGACCCGAACAGCAGCCGGTGCTGCGAAAGTGGTTAAACCTATCTTTTCCCGGGACCTGGATGAAGCCAAACGCAGGGTTCGGGAACTGTACCGGGCCTGGTACCGTGAAGTGCCAAATTCAGGTATATTGGCTACTAGATTCGTGCGTAAGAGGCATATAAAGAGAGTCGTGTTAGCCGTCAAGGTCGTATCTGTGTTATGTGCTGTAAAGCTGGCAGTGGCTAGTCATTCAACTATTACTCGTAGAATGATTGGGTAATTAGTAATTACCCACGCATTTAGGAAAATAAACGACATTGTATTTGTGGACTAAACTGAAGTTTATATCAACGCAAAGATGTCGGGGTCCTCGATCGTCTCCGGGATTGTCAGCTGCATATATAATATTATGTTCTGGCTGGACAAACTCACTCATACAATTGACAGCAATTATAGCGGCATGGCTAGGAATGAACACACTTTAACTCAGCAAAAGCAATATTATTCTGATGATACGGTGGTTACTTAAGGTCCAATCTGAAAATAATGAAAAACGTAATGGACCCAATAACGATCTCCCAGGAAGGCATTCAACAGTTCAGATACAATCATTTCGTATGGTATTGGGATAGGTTGAATACTGTGGCGCATGCATGCGATGCTTTCTATATACAGGCTGACAAATAATCAATTTTGTTTGTGCATATGCATGCACACAGACTATTTCCCTTTATTGTATTATGGTTGAACTTTGGTTAGATTTCTTTGCTGTGGTATGGTATAAGTTAGCCCTAGAACGGCTCTTGTTGTTATACATACAGTATGTACAGTATTTCACATACATGAGCCATAGTACACCCTCCTTGATTTCTGGTAGAACTTTAAGATGTGCGGCCTAAATGTGATAAATGCTCCGTTTGTACTCGCCCATTAAATAATTCCAAAGACGTGGAGAGAAAAATGGTCCTCTAGTTTTATATCCATGTGAAAGTTCTGGCACAAAACGGTTTGTGGTCACACAATTGGCAGGTGCTTTGCGAATTGCGATAGGTGCTGGGTAATTAATCACACCACCTGCCAATTGTGTGACTGCAAACTTTTGTGTTTCCCTGGTCAATTGGTGAAGATGTCTGCGGTAAACAGGACGTATTTGTAAAATCAGTTCATCGATTGTTTCCGGGCCCCCCCTCGCCCGGAGAGAAAGATGTCCGTGTGCATCTCTTGAAAAAGTGGAGATAATTCACTAAATACACGTTTTGTGCCAGAACTTTCACATGGATATAAAACTAGAGGACCATATTTCACTCCACGTCTTTGGAATTATTTAATGGGTGAGTACAAACGGAGCATTTATCACATTTATGCAGCAGATTTTCATATCTACCAAGATCTGGTGCAAGCGATCTATGCCTGAGATACATGAAAATGTACGAAGTATAATTAAATGATCACAGGCATTCTAGGTCTAGGTATAAGTATAACCCTGATATGTTTATAGTAATGGAGCTTTACAGAATGTGTACTAAACAAGGTGGCCATCTATTGGCCTCAAGTTCAGCCTCATATCTTTTACATTTCAAGCATTCGTTTAATTGTGTTTTTGTGGAGGAGTCTAGGTTGTTTATATGGATAATGCACATTGTAACACTGCATCATTGTGTGCATCCATAGTGGCATTGTTCCAGTTGGATATAACGGCACGTCAGGCAAGGGAGAAAGTAAGAGAACTGTTCAACAAAAACAAGCAAGTCACAGACCCACGTGTGATTGACCTGCTCGTCATCAAGGTAAACCTCATCAACTAGTTGGCTCCTGCCTCATCTAGCCTGTCCCGTTCATAGCCCTGGTCCAGTCTCTCACTGATGCCCTCTGTAGCAATTTTCCCACTGCCTTGCGAGGCTCTAGAATTCTCCGAACGACTCAGTTTTGAGACCTTAACGCCAGGGCTCCACTGGACGCGTTGCGTCTCCGTCGCGTCCTGCTCGCGTCATGACAACGTCACGCTAGAGGTGCTCCACCGCAGGCTTTTGAAAACTGCGCGCCAGCAACATTATGGGTAATGTATTGTACGTACGTGCGTCCGTCAAAAAACGAACCGGGGCAATTGTTGAGTCACCGAACGCAGCACAACGCAACGCGGGCAGTGGAGCCACCCTCCATTGATTAAAAAGGGAACATTCCCGACACTGACGGAGAGGCGACGCGGACGCGCCCGGTGGAGCCCTGGGGTAAGGTAAAAGTCTATTCTCAAAGCTTGGAAGCGTCTCAGTTCCCCAGCTTCTCTCTAAAATGCACTATTTTTGTCATGAAATAAACCTGTTCAGTGTTTGCATCAACCTCATTGAACCTGTAGACTACGCTAACTTGGCCATTCACCATGATACTCGTATTGATGCACTTAATGCTGCTAGAATTTCTTGAACATTTCTTTCTGCTTTCCAGTTAGAATTGGATCGAGGGCTTTAAATGAATATACCGAGGCTCCTGAGATTGTTTAATGACCTTTTTGGAGCATAACGCCAAAGTATTTGCGCCTTTTGATCCATGAGAATAGTTCCATGGCTTCTTGTCGAACCGAAAAATATGCCGCCGTCGCGATCCGGAACAACAACAACAGGCAGTGAGAGCTGCTGGAGTCCAGTTGAAACTGTATACCGTTCACGTGCATTGAACTCATTTTCCCAGAAGCCCTTGCAGCCCAGAGCACGGGCCGATTTCCGGTATCGTCATCATAACGCCACGGCCTCGTCACCAGGTCCGCGACAAACCCGCTATTTCTTTTTAATTAATAAAAAAACGGCGAATTAAACACATAAAAACAAATGGCGGGTTTGGCGTATTACGCAGGGCAGAAACATGGATTAACCCATTCTGACCGGGAACCCATTCTGGTGTCGGCATCATGTTATGCTTTAGCTATTGAAAAATAGCAGATCTACAAGCTCGTAGCGCGCCACCGAGTGGCGCGCTACGAGCTTGTAGGTCTGCTATTTTTTGAAAAATCGAAGAAGGACTGACATTTTTAGAATCTGATCTCAGGTCAGAATGGGGTAATCAGACCAGTGTGTGTGTCCAGTGGAAAACCTCGTATGAATCTGATCTCAGGTCAGAATGGGTTAAGTAGCGTGGAAAGCGGCTTTTGCAGCAGAACTGTTAAGTACAGTAATGGTTCTGTATTTTTGTTTCCACCAGGGAAAGATGGAGCTCCAGGAGACCGTCAACGTTTGGAAGCAGAAGACTCATATTATGCGGTATTTCCATGAGTCAGAGGCAGCTCGCCCTACAGACTTCCTGTCCAAATTCTATCATGGTCACGACCCTTGAACTCTTGATATAGAATATATTATGTTCTGTGACCTCTGGCTCCTTCCCCTGCTTGTATTCCTCTTTATTCAAATGTAAATACATTCACATTACAAATCTGTCTAAATCTGTGCCTCATGATCTTTCATTGGATGTATTCTTTTTTTTTTTTAGGATGATCTAGAATGGTATGTGTTTCCCTTGAAGAAAGAATGGGCTGGTGTTGTGTAATGACACACAGCCTACCAGACAGAGGCACAAGCTTGATTTAAGTACAGGAATTTGAGGTATATTACACAGACTGGTTGAACATTCCAAGTCGGGCTAAAGGCTCATACATACTCCAGTTTTAGGTGATAAGTTATCACCTTCACCCAACACCGTCACCTTATAATGAGTCGAGGCCATCATACTTGCGGTGATGTCCTTAAGCATTGACCCCGCCTCCCTCTGGTTCAGATGCAAAACCGCCCACCCAACTTGTAGACCAGGGGTGCCCACTGCCCACACTTTTATGAAGTGAGAGCTACTTTAAAAAATGATCAGCTCAACAAGATCTACCCACCATTGGTGAAAATAGTTTAGATATGTACCTGAGGGGGCTTTAGAATAGGGGCGCTGGCTTTACATATAGGACAAATGCACTTGGAATGGGAAATAGAGGGGGAGAAATCTAATAGGGGTTTTCTGTATTTAATTTGTGCACAGCAACACTGTTGAAAACAAAATATTGCACTGTGAGTTTGAGCATACAGGCCCCTTTTGTCAATCAATCACCTTTGTCACCTTTAACTCAAGTGGCAGATTCCAAATTTATTTTATTTTATACATGTGATCTACCTGCACAGCCTTTGTTCTGATCTACTGGTAGATCGCGATCTACCTTTTGGGCACCCCTGTTGTAGACCAATCAGTGAACGGGGTGATAGCTCCAGAGTGAAAGGACTTGTCCGATAGTAAAAACAGAGAGATGTGTCGGGGTCCGCGGTGATCTTAATGTTGTAGTTCTCTAACCTATAAAAGACTACACAGCGGTGATAAGCTATCACCACAAACTGGAGTATGAATGCAGCTTAATGGTCTGTGGATTTCAAGTCTTTACTCCTGTCCTCACCTTTCCCCCCCACCTCTTATGATCTTATGCAAAGTAGGGAATTCATAAATTGTTAGCATGGGTTGGTGGTATCTTAGTCACATGGACCTTGACAGATTTGTAAAGATACTTTCCTTGTATCTTCGGGAAATCCATGCCTTGGTTATAGATAGTATATGCAATTTGTATGAGTGTGTGTGTGTGTGTGTGTGTGTGTATAGACACAGTATACTTTATGTATCTTAACCCATTTTGCGTGTTTTAAGCATTATGTTATATTTTAGCTATTGCAAAATAGCAGTTCTAAAACGGGTAGTCCCAATACTTGATTCTGATTGGCTGGTTACCGTCACGTGACCGGTGTAAATTCCACCGATAACCCACTCCTGGGCTATACTTGCCGAGCAAAACAAGGAAGTGATGTGGCTCGCTCTGGTGGCGCAAAGCGTAGCTACGTTTGTGAATTCAATCATTTTTATTAGGTTAATATTGCTATATGTTTGTAACCGTTTTAGAAAAGCATTAAGCCACGAGAGGTCTCAGGTTACCGGGTATTTTACACTGGCTGGGGGCGTAGGCTACAAGTCTTCTACAAGCTCATAGCGCGGCACTCGGTGCTTGCGCTATGAGCTTGTAGGTCTGCTATTTTTGAAAAATGAAAATGTAGTGCAAATCTGAATATATATATATATATATATTCTTTCAGAGCCAACGTGTTTAACTCAAATCTTTGCTTCTAGGGGGAACAACATATTTTCAAATGGGGGGGGTCGGCGGCCAATTACATAATAATCTTGGGGGTCCTTGACATGAAATAGTTTGAGAACGACTGACATAGAAACATGAGGTTTTTCAGAAAACTTAGAAGGCATTTGTAGAATGGTCTAAATGGGTAAATGCCATGCAGTGAAGTGGGTAAATGTCAACGTTTGGTTGTGTATACAAAGAACACGGAACAGGTGTTCCTGGGTTCCATTGCAACCTTTGCACATTAATCAGTCGCACCGTATTCTTGAATACAAAGGTGCCATGAACCTATCAACTTGATAACAGCATTTGGTGGAATTTTACAATTGTGATAATTTCCCTTTTTTATTAAGACTTGCAAACACAGAATAATACGATCACCAGACTGGTACACCCCCATTTCTTATCTGGTGAAATCAGTGTAACAGCTTTTAAATCCAAGGCAGATGGAGGAAAAGGCAGCAGTCAGAACTTCAGGAAGTACTATCCTTGGTTTGTCTATACGGAAGCTCACGGATTTTTACACAAAGCAGGGTCATCTGGGGAGGAAGAAAAAGTTAAATGTATCTCCACTGCCAGAAATGGAAAGGCAAACAAGTTGTTTACAGTCTTAAAAAAAAAAAAGAAAAAAAAAAACTTTTACAAACATGCCAAACAATAGCTTTAATTGTAGCATTCTAAAAATACATGTAACTTTTGAACAGTGTTTTTTCTCAGCCACACAATCCATGCCAGTCAGTCAGTCAGTCATAGCCAGGTTACCAGAAAGCGAACGGGCTCTTCTTCAGTCATCATCGTCGTCATCCTCGGGGACGAAGATGTCGTGCTCTTCCAGCAGTGCGGCGAAGGTCTTGCTGATCTGGGTCCCCACGTACAGGAACGGCACCACGACCACCATGAGCCGCGTGAGGCCGAAGGAGGTCTGCGCTCCACAGAGTCAAAAACATCCCCAAGATCCCAGAAACAACGTTTAGGTCATCGAAAGAAAAAGCTAACCATTTTGGTTACCGGTATGTTCTTTTAGAGAAAATGGGCTTTTGGTAGTGTAAGATTATAAAACTACTTTTAATTTTTTTTTAATGGGTTAATTCAAATTTTAAAGGTTAAATTTGGGCCGTGGGCTCAGCGGTCCAGGCACCTTGGCTGGTAATCCAGTCTGGCAGTGTGGCCGCGGGTTCGACTCCCGATCCCGACGGCCTTTACATCTCTCCCCATTTCCTGTCATGTCAGCCTACTGTCTGTCCCTATATAAAATGTTTGATTTGATCATATTATGTTCCGTTTAAATTATTCAGACCTTACTGGTCTTAACACAGCCCATACAGGTTATTGCACTGCCAGGGATACTAATTATTACATCTCTCAGGGTGCTGCTATTGCGCACGTTGGTTCACTAGAAATGGTATGTAATTTTAATTGGTATCATTTGATTTGTATTTATTGAATTGCTGTCATACATAGAAGGTGCCATAGGCATAGTTCCACTGGTCCCCAGTATACACAAAAAATCATTTTGTGGATGTATTATGAAATATATAACCCTAGTAGTAAATAGTTTTTGGAACGCACTATAATCTATCCCAGTGGTCTTCAACCCTTTTCATTTCAAGGACCATTATTTATTCAGTATTTTTGGCCACAGACCGCCATTTGATGAGATTTAGCCTCGCAGACCCAAAAACAAGGGATATTTTGTTGTCATTAATTGGTTGGATATGGTTTTTTCCACAATTCCCACGCTGTATTGATGTCGGTACCATGGCAGAGACAACAGGTAAGACTTCTTATAAATTAAAGTCATGCAGATGTTTAACAATAATTAACTCAAGAGCTAAAGATCTAATTTGTTTACCAACTTTCCATCATTCAGCTTGGGATCACCTGGTACCCCCTCAAGGACCACTGGTGGTCCCCGGACCACTGGTTGAAAACGACTGGTCTATCCAATCATTATGCCTGCCACTGAGTCAGGCTCAACTATTTGTTGCGGCATTTATCTACGTCATTTCCGGTCTCAAATCAGCATGGCCGACAAGCATTTAGAATTGTACACTTTCTCCTGTGCAGTCTGCAGACAGGAGGGTTGTGAAGGCAGCGTGTCACCACCAGTTAAGGTTCGTTTTGTTTCTGTGTCAATATTTTGGGTCGTTTGTCAAGATTTAAGTTTTGTTTTGTTAGGAGTCTAATTGGTCGATTGTGTTTCTTTCCAGTCTTTATTGTTTTTTATGTTCATAATTATGGGTTCCTTCCTTCATCCCCTTGATCCCTATATGTGCAGCCAGTGATCGAGGTGAATATTGTTTGTACTTTATTTTCGTTATGTTTTATGTGCTTTATGCTTTGTTGTTCTAAAGTGAGAGAAATAAAGCCACCCACCAGTAGTACCAGAGAAACAACAGACTCGTTTTTAAGACATCAATGGGACTCGTGACACATAGTACAACATACGTGTTATTCAATCAAAGCAAACGGCATAAACAATATTAGTTCTTCTACAAAAATAAAACTTACAGATTAGTTACAAGGCTGCATTCTGTTGCGCGTGCCAATTAAGCTGTCGCTCTTGTAGCCTGCTATTATTTATTTCACCACGGAGTAACCTCGCGTCTCTGAGGACAGTCAAGACGGGCAGTGTCAGACTGTCAGTAGACCAATTACAGGCGCTACCATGCCTCAGCCATGCCTATGCTCGGACACAAACGGAATTCACGCCCTGAGCTGAGCGTACACATAGGCTACACTAGTACACTTGTTTACCATTCAATTTTCAGCACTCTCACCTTCTTGGGCTTTGGCTGGATGGCGCCTGACTCCTTATGTACGGCCGTCCGCCACAGTGTCAGCGCCGTTCCAGAGCAGCTCGAAGTGGAAAACTTTAGGTTGAGTATTCTGGGGAAATTTCGAAACGCCGACAGGCCGACCAAGCGACCGTAGTAGGCCGACGCCATCTTTCCAGGTTAATGCAGCAGTTGCCTCGGTCGGGAGGCAGCAGCAGCAGCAATGCGGAAAACTGAGATTGACTCTGGATAACACACTGTGTGTGTGTGTGTGTGTGTGTGTGTGTGTGTGTGTGTGTGTGTGTGTGTGTTAGGTTGACTTTGTTTGGGACAGTCCCTCATTTCCAAGACTTTTCAGGCGTCCCACAAATTGAGACCCTGCCCCACATTGTGACTGACAGGCATCAGTGTTCAAATTGAGACCCTGTCCCACATTGTGACTGGTACAATGGTAAATGGTGCATTTATATAGCACCTTTATCCAAGGCACTTTACATATTGTTAATTACATTCAACCATTCACACATGCACATCTGGACCCTAGAAGTATATAGGATTCAGTGTCTTGCTCAAGGACACTTCAACGCTAACTCTGGGGGAGCCCGGGTTTGAACTAGCAACCTTGCGCTTCCCATCCAGCCACTCTACCCTTGAGCCACCAGTGCACCACCACCCTGGCAGACATCAATGTTCAATTGCCCTAATAGTTAGTCTTTAACAGTTGGCTTTCTGTTGTATGTAAAGCTTTCTTGTTGTCTCTTTTCCTGCAAGTTGTTATTGTTAAAATAACATGAGAAATAATATCCCATAATAGACGTTTGAATGTTTATAATGTTTACAATGTAAACAAGCCTCTGGGCTTTTCTGTCATTATCTATTTGGCTTTTTGTACACAACCAGCACATTACCTCACTGGGAATCTGGAGGCCACAGGTTCAAGTCCCATCTTTGACGCTGGAACTTTTTACTGTTTTGTAGTTTCCTAAAGTCACGTTTTTCATCATTTTTGAGCATTTGAAAAAAAAAAGACGAAAAGTCACCCCAAGACCATAGGACTATAGCCATAGAGTATAAAGAAGGATAGAGGCTGATCTGGCGCAAAGCAATGTAAATTGTGAAATTACTTTACTGTTGAAAAGAAATGTAATGAATGTGATTGCTGTTGGACCTGTAAATTTCAACAAAACAAACTCAAGGCTTATAGGTTACCAAGTCTATTTGTTATGGGACAAAGCCTGAAGGGACTCTTGGTGTGGCATTTTTCACTATTTCGGAGGAGGTGTTTTGAAATCCTCTGAAAAACTTCCGAAACCATGCACTGGCGAAACCACTATAGCATGTTGTTTTTTCATGATTTTCATTTTTTCATGCTATAGGGTGCCATTTTTCACGATTTCTGAGGATTTGAAAAAAAGGTGGAAAATAACGGAAAGGTGACGGGCCACAGTCCAGTGGTATTCAATTGGCGGCCCATGGAGCGCCTCCCTTGTGGCCCTTTAAAAAAATATATATATATTCTGGCAATAATAAGAGGGCTAATGAAAGTTACAGGTATGGTATGTGCGTTATGATGGCATTTTTACTGTTGAACGAAATGTAAATAATTGTGATTGCTGTTGGACCTGTAAATTACAACAAAACAAACTAAGGCACTGGTTGTGGTACTTCCTGGTTTACCAGAACGGGGTTCAACTCCCTGCGGTGGCCCTAGCTCAATTTGTTGTTTTTAAATGGTTTCTTTTTATATCGTGTTGCCATTTCATAGATTATAACCCCCCAGGTTCTCTACTGTGTTTGTACTCCATACAGTTATGTTACCAAGTCTATTTATTAAGTGACAAGCCCGAAGGGACTCTTGGTCCCTTATTGTGTATTTTTTTCTCTTCTCCTTCCGCCAAAAATAGCAGGTCTGGCTGATTGGACCATGTTTTTTGAAATTTTGAAAAAAAAAGGGTTAGCCTCGTTTCTCATCATTTTGGACCGTGGGCTATAGCCCATATCGTACGGCATACTATAGCGTGCCGTTTTTCATCATTTTTGAGGATTTGAAAAAAATGAAAAAATGAAAAAAAACGGTGGGTTATAGCCCATGTTTTTTTGAAATTTTGAAAAAAAAAAGTTAAGCCTCGTTTCTCATCATTTTGGACCGTGGGCTATAGCCCATATCGTACGGCATACTATGCACTATGGCACGCCGTTTTTTCATCATTTTTGAGGATTTGAAAAAAATG
>NC_137872.1:4229712-4259712 GCF_963924005.1 Protomyctophum bolini
GGAGAACGAACTCAACCCCTTGTTGTTTGAGCCAAATCTGGGCTGCGATGTTTAAGTCTCACTTGTTTGGTCATTTCATAGTTTTACATCTTAATGTCAAACCCTGACCAATGAGCTGTGGCCAAGCTGTGGCCATGTGACAACACTATGAATAATTAATACACGACAACAGAACCACGACAGACTTTGCAACAATACGTTTATTAAATCAAAACAATTACAGTTTATCATTTAGGCACATGTATCCACATAGAGCCATTTACAGTAACATGTTTTATCATTTAGGCACTGAGCAATGAATCCACTGAGCCATTTACAGTAACATGTTTTATCATTTAGGCACTGAGCCATTTACAGTAACATGTTTTATCATTTAGGCACTGAGCAATGAATCCACTGAGCCATTTACAGTAACATGTTTTATCATTTAGGCACTGAGCCATTTACAGTAACATGTTTTATCATTTAGCCATTTACAGTAGCCATTTAGCCATTTACAGTAACATGTTTTATCATTTAGGCACTGAGCCATTTACAGTAACATGTTTTAGAATACCACAAAGACTTTAAAATAAAATACACCATGAATTAAAATACACCTTTGGCCCAGCCTGTAACAGGAACATCTGTTCATAGGCCTACAGTAAAAATCACACCTGTGTGAAGTGAGGGGCGCTCTTATCATCGTACATCATCTCATCCCGACCAATCACAAATCTGCGTCCCCACCTTCGTCATCAGTGTGTGTGTGTGTTTTTACACAAACACTTTAACCCATTCAGGCCCGACGTCGACATTTAAATAATGTCTTCTAAATTCTGACCGTTTTCTGAAATACCTCGTGTTTCTGTATCAGTGGTTCTCAATATTTCATGTCAAGAACCCCAAAAATGATATGTAATATGCCTCCGTCCCCCCCATCTGAAAATATGTTCTTCCCCCACCCTAGCAAAGATTTGAGTTAAAATGTTCACTCTGTAAGTCTGTAATAATATATCTTCAAAGATTTGAGGCACCTTTTCACGATTAAAAAAAAATAGCAGACCTACAAGTTTCAAACGTCGATCACTCTCTGCTGATTTGTGATCGCCTGCATCTTTGTTAAATTGTCACACACACGCACACAGGCAGGCTGTGCTACTAGATTGGTTGAGACGGTTGTGAGTTTGTTGATCTGCTATTTTGAAACACATTTGAAGGAGATGAACACTGCACTCCCAGTGGGGGGTGGACACTGCACTCCCGGTGGGGGGGGGGGTGGACACTGCACTCTCTGTTGGGGGGGGGGAGACACTCCACTCCCTGGAGTTCAGAGGTCAAATCATATCAATGTGCGGTCAGGGGTCAAACCCTATCAATCTGGAGGTCGGCGGTCAAACCCCATCAATCTGGAGGTCGGAGGTCAAACCCTATCTTGGGGTCTTTAGCACATCAAGGTTTGATTGACAGATTGTCACTGTGCTTCTTATATACATCATCAGTGTGACATCACCATGATGTCATGATGAGTCACTCATGACCAAATATGGAGTCCATGATGTCAGGCGTACTGGCGGCGGTGGTAACCATGACAACCTGGACTCACTCAGACATGTGGAGTAACCATGGCGACCTGATGTGACCCTCGCTCACATCGAGACTCTATCTCTCTGCTCACACAGAAACACTGAGGAGCCACGCCACGCCAAATAGAACCCAACGCAGAGGGGTTCAGTGGACGTGGTCTGGAAGGTGTGCAGGTGAATCAGAGTGTCCTCTGAGGACACTTCATAGAAGGACAGAGTCCCAGCGGGACGGTCTACATAGACTGCTACTCTAAAGACCCCGTCCTCCATGTCCTCACGGTCAGCATCCACTGCTGCTCTGATGGAGCGTCTAGAGGGACGGACAGGGAGGACAGTCTGCTCCCTATTGTGTGTGACAGAGTAACTGTCACCAATACAGTCCAGACTCCATGACATGCCATTAGATCCAAGCGTACAGTCATCACCATCTCCTTTCCTGCTGATTGCCCTGTCAGTCCCTGCTATATCAACCCCTCCACTGCACTCTACCTCAGAGTAGCAGCGTTCGCTCACACTCTCTGCACTGAGAACCTGCTCCCAGTGATCGAACCGTGCTGGATGATCAGGATACTGATGACTCTGTCCCTCCTCCACCCATGTGACCTTCCTGTTGTCCTCAGACAGAGTGAGGGCACAGTGTGCTGTGTTTGTGTCCAGTGAGAGACGCTGGGAATCTGATGAGAAAACACACAGTAACCATTAAGTACATCATTCACTGACACACACACACACACACACACACACACACACACACACACACACACACACACATGTGCGAGTGCACACACGCGCACTCGTCTCTCTCATCCACACACACACACACACACACACACACACACACGCACGGTCGCACGCACGCACACACACACACACACACACACACACACACGCACGCACGCACGCACGCACGCACGCACGCACGCACGCACACACACACACACACGTTTGCCCAGTGTCTCTCACACCCATGTGCGCATGCTATTTTTCAATAGCTAAAGTATAACATAATGCTTGAAACACCAGAATGGGTTAAAGTGGGATATTTGGTACATTGTCTTCTTCATTGGCCTGAACTATTGTCTATATTCATACATTCATGAATCCACTTGCTGACCGGTTGTCACTATTGGGCTTTCTTTTTCATTAACATCCTACGGCAGGCAAAACATGGTCGAACATGTCAAACTTTCCTTATGCTTTAAGTAGCGTGTGACATACACATAAAACTAAGGGGTTTTCATGGTTCTGAATACATTCCAGGCATTAGTTTTACACAAAAAAAACACATGCTACTTCATGCCTCCACCCCCCCCCCCCCCCCCCCCCCATCTGAAAATATGTTGTTCCAGTGACCCCCCTCCAAGAAGCAAAGATTTTAGTTAAAATGTTCACTCTGTAATAATTTATATTCAAAGATTTGAGGCACATTTTCACGATTTTTCAAAAATAGCAGACCTACAAGCTCATAGCGCGGCGTAGCGCGGCATAGATCTGCTATTTTTCAATAGCTAAAGTATAACATAATGCTATAAAACACCAAAAGGGGAAACACGTGAGTGACTGCTTCTGTCATTCCGATCTCCCACATATTTCTATTGACTGGCTTTATCTCTCAGCCAAGGCTGTAGTTGTCTGCAACGTGTCACTAAGGAGTATGAAATCCTTGTTTGACCAACACGCACACGCCTGAAGATGCACTGTGTGCACGCCAGACTGCATGCTTGACAAACTACAGTGTGAAAGCAAACCCAGCCAACAATGTTACAACTGCAGCCCTGAAGTCTACCAAACTATACAGTAGGTGTTAAAAAACTCTGTATAAGATGTCAATAGTGAGAGATACTCACGTCCTTGAATGAGATGAGGATTGAACCGATCTTCTCCACCATGTTTCACTCTGTAGGAAGTAGAACAACAATGCATCAATGTCTGACTGTCTAACACAACGTCTCCACTAGCTGACACTACAGTGTTTCACTCTGTAGGAAGTAGAACAACAATGCATCAATGTCTGACTGTCTAACACAACGTCTCCACTAGCTGACACTACAGTGTTTCACTCTGTAGGAAGTAGAACAACAATGCATCAATGTCTGACTGTCTAACACAACGTCTCCACTAGCTGACACTACAGTGTTTCACTCTGTAGGAAGTAGAACAACAATGCATCAATGTCTGACTGTCTAACACAACGTCTCCACTAGCTGACACTACAGTGTTTCACTCTGTAGGAAGTAGAACAACAATGCATCAATGTCTAACTGTCTAACACAACGTCTCCACTAGCTGACACTACAGTGTTTCACTCTGTAGGAAGTAGAACAACAATGCATCAATGTCTGACTGTCTAACACAACGTCTCCACTAGCTGACACTACAGTGTTTCACTCTGTAGGAAGTAGAACAACAATGCATCAATGTCTGACTGTCTAACACAACGTCTCCACTAGCTGACACTACAGTGTTTCACTCTGTAGGAAGTAGAACAACAATGCATCAATGTCTGACTGTCTAACACAACGTCTCCACTAGCTGACACTACAGTGTTTCACTCTGTAGGAAGTAGAACAACAATGCTTCAATCATCACATGTCTGAAAATAGTAAAATTGTGGTGATGCCCCACAAACATTACCCACACATAGTAAAGGGTTCTCCTGTAAACCGGGCCCCACAACAGGGTCTACTCACTTGAGATTCTCCAGCCCAGCAGAGAGCAGCATCTTCATTCCTGACTCATTCACCATGTTGAGACTCACGTCCAATTCTCTCAGATGGAGGGAGGGATTAGAAGTTAGAGCTGAGGCCAGAACTTCACAGCATCTCTCTGTCAAGAAGCAGTTCTCCAGTCTAAATGAAGAATACAACCAGATGAGAGAGAGAGAGAGAGAGAGAGAGAGAGAGAGAGAGAGAGAGAGAGAGAGAGAGAGAGAGAGAGAGAGAGAGAGAGAGAGAATATGATTCACATTGCATGTGAATTATTGCATGTGAATCACATTCAATGTGATTCACAATGGCATGTTCTAAGCGACCACTTGGAATTTATGAAAAGGGGGGCCTGGATGAAAATAGGGGAGGGTGCAGTCAGAGGTGTAGTCAGAGGGAGGGCGAGATAATTGTATTTCTAGTCCAAGGGAGGGTGATCCAATTCTGATAATAAATAGTCTGGGTTTTTATATATACATGTTTTACTGCAGCTTTTTATTTTATTCAGTTGGACTTTGTCTAATAATACCCCTCTGTTGCTTTCACTTGTAGTTGGTACTTCTCAACGCTGGCCATGCGAGGCTACAGTTTATCATTGTTCCTCCTATGTGTCAATCATTGTGATTGGCCAATCCACACACTGGGCGTGTGCAGCACACACACACACACACACACACACACACACACACACACACACACACACACACACGCACTACAAGTCCGTCCGTCTTTCTCCCTCTACTCTGCCGATGCGAACGGAAATAAAAGCCTGGCTACTGAAGGATATCTCTGGACACTTTCTTCATACTGAGCAAGCACAGAAACGCTATTGGCCCATTTTGGACTGAGGTCGATTAAAAAAAAGGCTTCTAAATCCTAACATTATTCTGAAAAACCTATGTTTCTATGTCAGTGGTGCTCAACCTTTTTCATGTCAAGGACCCCCAGAATTCTCTCTATTGGGCCACGGACCCCCATCTGAAAATATGTAGTTCCAGGGACCACCCCCAGAAGCAAATATTTTAGTTAAAAATGTTCACTCTGAAATATATATTCAATGATTTGCGCCACATTTTAACGATTTTTCAAAAATAGCAGACCTACAAGCTTGAAGCGCGCCACTCGGTGGCACGCTATGAGCTTGTAGATCTGCTATTTTTCAATAGCTAAATTATAACATAATGTTTAACCCATTTAGGCCTGACGTCGAAAGAATATATATTAAAAGATGTGTTGCCTTTTCACGATTTTTCAAGAATAGCAGACCTACAAGTACAAGGTCATAGCGTACCACCGAGTGGCGCGCTATGAGCTTGTAGGTCTGCTATTCTTGAAAAAGCTTGTGGATCTGCTATTTTTCAATAGCTAAGTATAACATAATGCTTAGTTAAAACACCAAAATTTGTTCCCGCCCAAAATGGGTTAATTATAAAGTAAGCTATGCTACTACGCTTTCATATATGGAGTATACGGTTGTCTATGCACATACTGTACGCGTAGTTAGCACCATTAGGTACCGTTAGCCTCGCTACTTTTATAAACGTAGATAGCAGCGAAAAAGTTAATATAAATATCATTCAAAACTAGGGGATGACACTGACAAGTGACAACATAACACATTGAACCACTCAGAGGTGTTTAGGTTTTAAATGTGGTATCTCAGCATAAAGACTACATACATTAGTCACTGTATCTTATCAATATTATGGTCAGTGTGAGTTACCATGATATTAACCTCATCCACACTCTTCAAATACTACCACCATCATAACTACATTATAATCACTTACTTTAACAGAACTTTACTTAACCAAATACAAATACAAATGTTAAATGAATCTGACCTGAGAGTCTCCAGACAACAGTTTGGGCTCTTCAGTGCAGCACAGATGAGATCCAGTCCAGAATCCTTCAAGCCGTTTCCACTCAGGTCCAGTTCTCTCAAATGGGACGGATTGGAGCTGAGAGCTGAAGCCACAACTTCAACGTGTTCCTCTCCGAGGTCACAGTCAGCAAGTCTGTAATTACAGATTAAATGTAAAATCAGAGATGATCAAAACAGAACAGACCATGTTCATTGTCAAGGAGGTTCCCTACATGTGGTGCTGTCTGAAATGTTTGTGTGTTTGGATACTTTTCTAACTAAGCAAATAGCAGTAACACATATTTAATTTAAATGTGCTCATAACTTTCCACTGTTCTCATTTGATTGTAATACAAACATTAAATAATGAAAACGATCCCAACTCGCTGCTGTTGTTCCACTCTATGGCAGTGAAGTGAATAAATGTTCTGTCGACAGATGAACAGTCTGTACGACCGCATGCCATGGCCAAATCACCCTGATATCACTAAATATACTAAACACAAATCACACTTGAATTGGATTGCAATACTAATATATATAAATATGAAGTGAGGGTCTCTCTCTCTCTCTCTCTCTCTCTCTCTCTCTCTGTTTTTTAATGAATGAAGTATATAGTGATCTAACATGTTAACATTCACACTACTAACCTCAGTAACCTGGCTGTTTTGCAGTTCCTCACAGCTGGGACCAGTCTTCGTCGCCCCTCCTTTGATGTGTTGTATTTCTGCAGGTCCAACTCCTCCAGACCCTCCTCTGACATCTGCAGCATGGAGGCCAGAGCTGAACACTGGGGCACAGAGAGTTTCTTCCCTGAGCTGTTCTCTGACTCCAGGTACTGTTGGATCCCCCGACTGACTGACGGGTCGTTCATCTCCATCAGACAGTGGAAGATGTTGACACATCTGTCAGGAGAGGCATCATCATCGTTCATCTTCTTCAGGTTGTCGATGACTCTCTGGATCTCCTCTGGACTGTTCTCTGTCTGACCCAGCAGGCCTCCTAACAGACTCTGGTTGGACTGCAGTGAGAGACCATGAAGGAAGCGGACAAAGAGGTCCAGTTGGCCACTCTCACTCTTCAGGTTTTTCTTCATAGCAGCCTGCAGGAAGTCAGACAGGGAACTGTCGCCGTTGAAACGGCGGTCTCCCAGGAATGTCTTCAGGACCTCCGTGTTCTTCTGAGTGAAACAGTGGGACAGGTAGACTGCAGCCAGAAACTCCTGGATGCTCAGATGAATGAAACAGTAGACCGTTTTCTGGAAGAACAAACCGTCTTCTTTGAAGAACTTTGTGCAAAATCCCAAGTTCTTCAAGTCCACTTTCACATCAAGACCACACGCCTTCAGGTCCTCCTCATAGAAAATTATGTTGCCTTTGACCAGTTGGTGAAACGCCAGCTTGCCCAGCTTCAGAAGAACTTTCCCTGCATCCTTTATGAGCTTTCCTCTGTCTGCCTCGCCTTGTTCAGGATTCTCCCGCTGTATCTCACCCATCAGGAAGTGACAGAACAGCTCAACCAGGGTTTTGGGCAGCCTGAATGTCGCCCCCATGTTCTTTGCCATGTTCTTCACAACGGTAGCAAGGATCCAACAGAAGACTGGGATTTCACACATGGTGAGGAGGATCTTTGATTCTTTGATCTGTGAGAAGATTGATCTGGCCTGGTTCTCATCACTGAACGTCTTCTCGAAGAACTCCTTCTTCTGGTCATCTCTGATGAACCCTCGTACTTCTGTCATCCTGCTTACAAACTCCTTAGGGATTTGATTGGCTGCTACAGGTCGCGAGGTTATCCAGATTCGAGCAGAGGGGAGGAGCTTCCCCTTGATGAGGTTTACAAGGAGATCTTTCACTGGGTAAGAGTCGTTGACATTCATAAGGCCAATTTCTGTTTTGAAATCAAACTTGAAATTATTTTCATCATAACCATCCAGAACAAACATGACTTTGAAGGGGCTGTTGCTGTAGTCTCCTGACTTCTGCAATTCAGTGAAGATAAGATTAAGAATGTCTGCCTCAATACATCTGGTTTCCACGATGCAGCAGTGAATTAGCTGTGCCAAAGTAAACTTTTTTCCCTTGAGCATATTTAACTGGCGGAACTTGAGCGGGAACACGAGGTGTGGGTCTTGGGGGAAACATTTCTTGGCCCAGTCGAACAAAAATTTGTGTACGAGGAACGTTTTTCCAATTCCTGCACAGCCAACGGTCAGCACTGTTCTTTTGATTAGTCCAGAAAGGTCTTTGAACATCTGACCCAGTTGGATTTCCTCTCTTGCCTTCTTCATCTCCATCTGTCTGACCTCATGATGGCTGTGGATGTCTGTTCTTTCGATGTCTACATTGTAGAGCGGAGCGAAGACTTTTTCAAACACGACCTCAGACTGTGTGCCCAAATTTACACTCAGATATGTGCTGTTCATGTTGCGTTGAAGCTGCTCTTCATAGTCAGTGATGTGACGATATCCTGGTGTTCTCTCCAACAGACCTGTAGTGAACAAAGCATTTCCATGTTACTTACACACGCACACACGCACACGCGCACGCGCACACACACACACACACACACACACACACACACACACACACACACACACACACACACACACACACACACACACACACACACCTTACCTCTCAGTTTGGCAGCTCTGTCTCGTCTTTCCTTCTCTCGTCGTCTTTCCTTCTCTCCTTCTGTCAAAGCTTGAAATGTGAGGCAGTGATTGGTCAGTGAGATGTGAGACAGTGATTGGTCAGTGAGATGTGAGACAGTGATTGGTCAGTGAGATGTGAGACAGTGATTGGTCAGTGAGAGGATCATTCTCGTCTTCACATAATGACACAGAGATGGATGGATTTATATCAATATAGATTATAAATAAATCTAGTTACAAATAAATTAAAGACTCACGAGGTTTCTTGTTCCAGATTAAAGTTACCAGTGCTACTGCGTACATGAAGAGAGTAACAATAATCCCACGTCTTGATCCTCTGGCTGTTGGTCCTTTAGGAGCTGAAAGACAGAAATATAAAACATAAATAGAAAAGAAAATCTCTTTACATTTTTTTAATTCCCCTGCGAATGCTTCCTAGTAAAACAGGAAGTGAACAGATCCACTTCCGGGTTGCACAATCTAGCTCCACCCCCCTCATAGAGTTGTGGGAGGAGTTTCAAGACAATCCGACTAACCGGAAGTAGGAATTATAGTTTTATGTACGGCCAGCCACCAGGTCTGGGACCTTTAGCATGCTGCAAACTGGAGTTATGGCTGTTTGAAGCCCAGCCAATAGGATTCAATAATGATAGTCCGCCTATAGCAACCCCTCAAGGACCCCCTTGGGGGTCCCCGGACCGCACTTTGATAACCACTGGCATGGCTGGCAAATGGGAGGAGACATGATGTGTGACAGTAGGGCTATGTGTGCGATGGACTACAAGGCCCAGCATGCTTTGCATGCATCAGACTTCCGGGGACTAGTAAACAAGGGTTGTACTACTAGCTAGTAGCTGTGTCCCGTGTCCTGCCATTTAACCCATTTTGGTGTTAGCATCATGTCGTGCTTTAGCTATTTAAAAATAGCAGATCTACAAGCTCATAGCGCGCCACCGAGTGGCGCGCTACGAGCTGTGTGTGTGTGTGTGTGTGTGTGTGTGTGTGTGCGCGCGCACGTGCCCGTCGGAAGGGGGGTAAAGGGTACCCGCTCCTGGGGCAGGGGGGGCCCGGCGGGTCAGGGGGGGCCCGGGGCCCTGCTCCTACCCGTGGAGGTAAACGGTCTCTCTCTCTCTCTCTCTCTCTCTCTCTCTCTAGCCATAGCACGTCATAGTACATATGTATAGCATAGTATTAGTATATATGTATAGTTTATATGTATAGTTTCATTATATAGATATTCCACTGTTACGTTCTTAGCTTACGCATGTTTCATGATAAATGCTTTTTATGTGATTTTATGTGATGTATGATGCTGTTTTGTTCTTGCTTATGGAACGTATGGAATGCTTTGTCTTATTAGACAGACAAGGTTCATTTTAAGTCCAAACATCTGAACTACCCCTAACACGCCCGCACACGCACACACACGCACGCTCACACAAACACACAATCAGTGAACTACGTACCTCTGTAAAGCGGGTTGTCTACAGCCTCGCTCTGCTCCACACTGAACCAGTTCTTTATCGCACAGGATATTCTTTGAACTTTTCTCCCTTCCTCGTCGTCGCTGATCGTCACCGTCCGGGAGTCGGGTCCGCTCCATTCCTCATCGTTGTAGAACCTGGTCTCGTTGGGTTTGGGTCGAGTCCATTTATCACCGTGGAACCTCCATCGATAGACCACGGCCGCCTCTGTGACGTCTCCGATGCACTGCAGCGTGCAGTTGCTGGAGTTGGAGTCACATGGTGCCACGATGGTCAGGTCTGGATCTGGGACTCTCTCTATTGAGGAGACAGAATGAGTCACATGGTGCCACGATGGTCAGGTCTGGATCTGGGACTCTCTCTCTGTTGAGGAGACAGAATGAGTCACATGGTGCCACGATGGTCAGGTCTGGATCTGGGACTCTCTCTGTTGAGGAGACAGAATGAGTCACATGGTGCCACGATGGTCAGGTCTGGATCTGGGACTCTCTCTGTTGAGGAGACAGAATGAGTCACATGGTGTCACGATGGTCAGGTCTGGATCTGGGACTCTCTCTGTTGAGGAGACAGAATGAGTCACATGGTGTCACGATGGTCAGGTCTGGATCTGGGACTCTCTCTCTGTTGAGGAGACAGAATGAGTCACATGGTGCCACGATGGTCAGGTCTGGATGTGGGACTCTCTCTGTTGAGGAGACAGAATGAGTCACATGGTGTCACGATGGTCAGGTCTGGATCTGGGACTCTCTCTGTTGAGGAGACAGAATGAGTCACATCATGGTGTCACGATGGTCAGGTCTGGATCTGGGACTCTCTCTCTGTTGAGGAGACAGAATGAGTCACATGGTGTCACGATGGTCAGGTCTGGATCTGGGACTCTCTCTGTTGAGGAGACAGAATGAGTCACATGGTGTCACGATGGTCAGGTCTGGATCTGGGACTCTCTCTGTTGAGGAGACAGAATGAAGACGGATCTGCAATTACTGCAGTTAAGTCTTGTTGTGAGTCATACTTACTCATCTCTTTAAGCAGGTAAGTCTTGAAGTGACGTCTGCCGTTGATCTCCACAGAATACAGCCCGATGTCTTCTACGGTCATGTTGTGGATGACCAGCCGTCCGGTGTGTGGGTCCAGTGTGGAGCGGTCTCTAAACGTCCCGTAGTAATCCAGACTATGACCCAGATCCCAGTCCGCTACCAAGTTGCGTCCGTGCCTCCACAGGATGCTGGTGATGGCTTCAGGAACAGAGCGGTGGTCTGGAAGCAGTTCCACGCGGATGCCTCTGCCTCGTGGTGGAAGGTACGTCACCTCATGGGCTGTGGAGAGAAACGCATGGCAGTCAAGTTACAATTTAGGCATTTATCAGACGCTCTGAATCCAGAGCGACTTAGGCAAGAACTAAAACCATGGCAATACATTACTATACATAAAAAGTAGTATTCAAGAAACACGCGTAAGCTAAGAACGTAACAGTGGAATATCTATATAATGAAACTATACATATAAACTATACATACTATACGTGGAACAAAATGTATTTTGGCGGGCCTTGATGCCGTCGTAATGACTGTTTTTACACTAGCTGAAAATAGCTGATCTACAGGCCCACAACGCGTCGCAGCGCGACACATTGTGAGCTTGTAGATCGGCTATTTTCAGAATGCAACTCATTGTAAAATGACTTGTACTGGATCTCTTGTCCACTAGTCCCTTCCTATCATTTTAGTCTAGTTTTTATTTGTTGATGAAATTGTCAGAATATATTTAGTCTTAGTTTTAGTCATCATAGCTTAGGTTTTATTTAGTTTCCATTTAGTTTTCGTCGGAGGAAAAAGGTAGTCGACGAACATTGTTGGTCTTGGTTTTAGTCGACGGAACCACTGATGTATAAACGTGAGGGCGGGGACTTCATGTAACGTTTTGGAATGCTTCATTTTAAATGAAAAAACCTCTCCCAGCAGGAGCTGATGCAGGAGAGATGGGAGATGGACGACAATTGGACCATCGCATGTGACGGCCACGCATCAGGAAGAAAGCCAGCTAACACCATGTACCGAATGCCTTATTCTTTATAATTATATACTGTACAGTATTAACCCATTTAGACCTGAGGAACAATTCTACAAATGTTTTCTAAATCCTGACAGTTTTCAGACAATCCTGTTTCTATGTCAGCGGTTCTCAACGTTTTTCATGTCAAGGACCCCAACAATTATATGTAATTGGCCGCCGACCCCCATCTGAAAATATGTTGTTCCAGGGACCCCCATCTGAAAATATGTTGTTCCAGGGACCCCCATCTGAAAATATGTTGTTCCAGGGACCCCACAGAAGCAAATATTTGAGTTAAAAACTTTCGCTCTGAAAGAATATATATATTCAAAGATTTGAGACACAATCTTTGTGCCGCGCTACGAGCTTGTAGATCTGCTATTAAGCACGATAGCAGAGCTACTGTGCAGAGCAGAGCTACCACTACTGTACTCAACATGCACAGTAATAATAATCCACATGAAAAAGAAAATCGAGGAGAAAAATTATTGCGGTAAAACAATAATCTTACGGACACTCAAATTAACTCAAATCTCAAATGAAGGTTCTGTGGCTCAAATGGGTCTGAGAGGCTAAACCTCATCAAATGGGTCTGAGTGGCTCAAAAGTTAGTGGCTCAAAGGTTCGTGGCTCAAAAGCCGAATACATTATGGGGCCTTGTTGAAAACCCACCGTCTTAAAGAATGAAATAAAAACATTATTTGGATAACACAGAGCAGGTCTTACCAACGTGGAGCTGGATGTCAGCGCCCATGCCCATCTCTGGCACCGAGCAGCGGTAGGTTCCCTGGTCCGACAGCCTGACCCTGGACAGCTTCAAGGAAATGACACCCCCGGACAGATCCGACAGGAACATTGTCGCTCTCTGCCTGTCAATGGTGGAAAGGGACCATAAGTACTTTTACTTAAGTGTACTGTAAGTATACATTTTGGCCATTTGGAAACGCGACGCATTGAGAGCTTGTAGATCGGCTATTTTCAATAGTACATTTTATGATGCAGATACTTTTGTACTTTTACTCTAGAGATGTCCCGGATACTTTATCGGTATCGCAAAAGTATCGGATCGGCCCTTATTTGGTCATATTGGGTCATATTTATCGTTATCGGCAAATATGCCAGTCTAACCAGCGATCCGACACGGGGGTATAGGGCAGGTGAATATAATGTCGGGGCATGTGGAGTTTGCTTTGGAGTTGCCCCAAACTGCAAGGGCACATTTGAGTGAGGAGTCTGCTATAAACACAACACCAGATATATACAGTAGCTAGATTAGCTATAAACACAACACCAGATATATACAGTAGCTAGATTAGCTATAAACACAACACCAGATATATACAGTAGCTAGATTAGCTATAAACACAACACCAGATATATACAGTAGCTAGATTAGCTATAAACACTATTACCGGTCGGTGGACTTCAAAATACAATGTAAGATATATTTTATTTTTTTATTATTATTATATGTTATTCTCTGTTATCGGTATCGGTATTGGGACATCCCTACGAATTTAGTACAACTATTATATGTATCATTTTATCATATTATATAATAATAATAATAATAATAATAATAATATATATAATATATATACACAAAATATATCATATATCATATCAATATAGTACAATTTAGAACTAGCCTACTTCGTTACAATGAAGTAGGCTAGTTCTAAATTGCAATATTGGTATACTTTAACTTAAAGCGGGACTGACACGCCTCTCGGGAAGCTATTAAGGCTATTAACGCTAGCATCTAGATTGTGACGTCAAGTCGGGCCAGCTCAATTTGACCAATAAAATTGATCTTGTATCTGGTCTAAATGTCAGAGCGGCTCTGGGCTCTGCGAGTTAGCGTTCCTGGTGGCTATCAACTCATGCTAGTGGTTTTGAGGTCACTTTTAGCTTCATAGCTGGGTAAAAGTTTGGTGGAAAAATTATAATTTTTTTCCAAAATCTTCGTTAGAATGATACCGAGTTGACGTGTAAGTTTTAGGGAAAACTGTTGCATAATCGCAATTTCGCGTGACGGGTTCCATTGTACCTATCTTGTCTATCTGTCTCCCCCGCTCCCCATGCGCTCAACCACGGCTAAGTGCTGAGCCGGGGGCCCTGGAGCTTCACAGCCAGTTTACCACTGGTCTGCCTGTCTAGCGGCACTGTGACTACGCCAGGCTAACCTGAGCCCTCTCTCTCTCTCTCTCACACACACACACACACACACACACACACACACACACACACACACACACACACACACACACACACACACACACACACACACACACACACACACACACACACACACACACACACACACACACACACACACTCTCTCTCTCTCTCTCTCTCTCTCTCTCTCTCTCTCTCTCTCTCTCTCTCTCTCTCTCTCTCTCTCTCTCTCTCTCTCTCTCTCTCTCTCTCTCTCTCTCACACACACCGATATGGGGGGCGGTCTCTCTCTCTCTCTCTCTCTCTCTCTCACACACACACACACACACACAGGTTCAGGGAGGATCGCATGGGTGACAATTTGACAAAGCTTTGTAAATAATAAACACAACTCTTCGCGTTCACAACAACTATACACAGGCTAAAACATATCGATATAATCCATTTGGTATTAAAATGAACGTCACCCCACTTGATCTAGTAAGAGTATAATATCTGTTCCAACGTGGGCTTTGTGAAATACTGTACAAAAAAAATGTGTGCTGTAAGCCCTTACTTTTCTATGGAGATAAAGACTAATCATTGTGTATATTCCTGCACTATACCTGCATCGAGTGATCTTGGTACATAGAAGTTGATCTATTGAAGATTCTGACCTTCAAAGTACATAATTTTTGTTTTGATTGTATTGCTGTATTGTTCTTTCTGCTTTGGCAATGTAAACGTATGTTTTCTCATGCCAATAAAGCCCTTTGAATTGAATTGAAAGGCACAGATTCTGTGCGCGGGTAAAGTGCGCGGGGCATCTGAGCAATCATACCAAGTTGATTATATCGATATGTTTTAGCCTGTGTATAGCTGTTGTGAACGCGAAGAGTTGTTTATTTACCAAGAGCATCGGCTCTATCCGTCATCCATTGCAACTGCAAAACGGCGAGACGCGGTGTGTGTGTGTGTGTGTGTGTGAGAGAGAGAGAGAGAGTTTATTTTTTCATGTCTTTGATATTATGTTGTTATTTGTAATATCTGTGATTGTGCTTTGGCAACACTTGTAAAACGTCATGCCAATAAAGCCTGTTGAATTGAATTGAATTGAGAGAGAGAGAGAGGGCCCTCATAATACCCAATTACCCATACAATGTTTTTCACTCATGAATTATGTAGACAGTCTTAGCCATAGCCGACGTCAATTCCAAGGACAGGGCAGAGAGGGATCGGCTTGACTTGACTAATGAATAAACTTGGAATAAATAAATGCATGTTGTCCGTCTTGTGTTATCTTCTCGGGGCTATTGTTAATGCATGTTCAAAATCAATCAGCAATTTGACCTAAATATTCCCATTTCATATTTATATTATGGCGACGAGTATAGTCACTCATGACGGACAATCGGACATATAGGCAATGAAACAGTCGGTAAAGTGGAATGAATCACAGCATTATATCGCCCCTTGCTGCAAAATGGAAAATAATGCAGAATATTTTCATGGCTTAGAATCTAGGACAGACGGTCAGATGATCAGTTGAGGCAATTTATTATTTCGTACAGACTCACACTCACAGAGTAAAGTAGAGTCTTAGACTCATAAAAAATACCTCCCTCACAATCAGAACAATGACGGTGCGACAACTGTTTCACACCTGGTTATTGGCTAAAACATTCCTGTAGCCTGAATGATTATGCAAACACTGTAAGTACTGTAAACCCGGGACACGCGATTCTCATGAATTCATTATGCATAAACAAACATTTCACATGAAGAAACAATGTTGTGTGTGTGTGTGTGTGTATGTACACACATGCCCAGTTCAATGCGGGGCAGAGAGGCACTGCGCAGCCTGCATGAACAGAATAGGCTCTGTGCCCCGGCGGTGAGAGGGGCTGCATCCCAGCTCTCTGTGCCCCGGCGGTGAGAGGGGACAAACGGTCGTGAGCTGGGCTGCATCCCAGCTCTCTGGAAGTCCGAGTGCGAAATTGCGATTATGCAACAGTTTACGCTAAAACTTCCACGTCAACTCAATATCATTCTAACGAATATTTTCGATATTTTTTTTTTTGATGATAATTCCACCTAGTATGACGCAAAAAGTGACCTCAAAACCACTAGCCTTCATTGCGCTAGCCACTCAGCTCGGCTAGATGCTAGGTTACGTCAGAGCCTGAGATATAGTCACGTGTCGTTTGAAACTGTTTTCATTCAGACCACGTGATGTACCTTATCAGCAATGTTAATCTCGGGCCGGGACACTCCCCCTTTAAAGGACAACTTTAGTTTTTTTCAACCAAGTTTCATGTTTTAGTTTGTCATTAGAGAAAGTAAAAGATTAGTGTTCATTTTTCTTCATTTGCTGCTTTCTTTCGTTTTAGGGATTTTAGCGTTTTTTGACAGGGGGACGGGGGCATTCGAGCATGGGGCTAAATATGTATTATTTTACAAAATATCATGGTGATTTATTTTTTTATTATTTACTATAGTCCTAATTGACCCCAGGAAATTACATCTGGCGACAAAAGATCACAGGATCTACTGAATGTGAAGGTGGATCACAGGATCTACTGAATGTGAAGGTGGATCACAGGATCTACTGAATGTGAAGGAGGATCACAGGATCTACTGAATGTGAAGGAGGCCTACTGGGGGGAAGCCACACAAATATGTCAGTTTGACACATTCAACAGATCTCGTGATCTATAGCATCGCCAGGTCAGCTCTAAGAAGAGGCATCAAAGCTGCCAAAGTCGAGTACAAGCAGCACATTGAGACCCACTTAAAAAACTCCACCAACCCCCGCCAGGTGTGGGAGGGGATCAGAGCCATCACTGACTACACACGTCCCAGCATGTTTTAAATCAGGGGTGGGCAACTTTGACGATGGAGAGGGCCACTATATTTCCACACTCACTCCCTAGGGCCATATATTACTGTCGTAGCAAAAATAGCCGATCTACAAGCTTTTTTTTTTTAATATTTTTGCTATATTCGAATTGGAATCCTGAAAATTTACATTTTTATGTAATTTAAAATGCCTTTAATTATACGTGTGTTGAGCATAGAGCTACTAATTTAGACTGAAGTACAGTAATTAAAGCAGGTCATGTTTGCATGTTGTGGAATTGTAAACAGCTGGAATCAATACTATATCAGTGTTCTGATATTAACCTGAGGGCCACAATAAGTGAAGGTGGGGGGCTGCATGTGGCCCCCGGGCCGCCAGTTGCCCACCCCTGTTTTAAATCATCTACTATAATTCCAGTACACAAGCAGTCGGCTGTCACATGCCTGAATGATTACAGACCCGTGGGCCATGGCACTCACTCCTCTCCCTGCTAAGTGTTTAGAGAGAGACTGGTTATGAAGCACATCACATCCATCATACCAGCCTCTTTTGACCCATACCAGTTTGCCTACAGGGGGAACAGATCGCTTCATACTGCCCTGAAACATCTAGAGGGGAAAAAACACACAATGTAAGAATGCTCTTCGTCGACTATATACAGTTCCGCCTTCAACACCATCTTACCTCGCCAACTCATCTGAAAACTCCGAACTCTGGGTCTGTCTAACTCACTGTGCAATTGGGTTCTGGACTTCCTCACAAAACCGCACGCAAGCCGTCAGGCTGGGCAAACACACCTCATCCACTCTGTCCCTCAGCACTGCATGGTGCTCCGCAGGGGTGCGTGCTTAGCCCACTATTATACACCCTGCCCACACATGACTGCTCTCCCTCCTTCCCCTCCAATCACATCATAACATTTGCAGACGACACCACAGTTGTGGGGCTCATAATAAGGAACAATGATGAGTCTGCCTATCGGCGAGAGGTGGAAGGTCTGACAGCTTGGTGTGCTAATAACAATCTGCAGCTCAACATAAAGAAGACAAGGGAGATTATAGTGGACTTTAGGAAGAAGTCAAGGCCGGACCACTCCCCCTCTGCTCATTAACAACGAGGCAGTAGAGGTGTGGTCACAGAGGTCAAGTTCCTGTGGGTCTCAGTGTGAGTGAGACCCTGTCCTGGAGCACCAGCATCGCTTCAGTGATTGGAAAAAGCTAAGCAACGCCTATACTTCCTACGGAAGCTGAAAGAAGCTGCCCTGCCAATAAATCTCCTCGTAAACTTTTACCATTGCGCTGTCGAGAGCGTACTGACCTACTGTGTGTCCGTGTGGGTCCCCAGCTGCACAAAGGCAGAGCAGGTGGCCCTACAGAGGGTGGTGAAGGCGGCAGGTATAGGATCACCGGGTCCCCTCTGCCATCTATCACCTCCGTCTTCACCTCCCGCTGCCTCGGCCTCTCCCACCGTATCATCAGAGACCAGTCACACCCAGCATGTCACCTCTTTCACCTCCTTCCCTCAGGGAGGAGATATACCAGTCCATCCGGGCTAGTAAGCTCAAGATTGACAAACAGCTTTTTTTCCCCCTACGCAGTTCAGACTGCTAAACGAAACGATGGATCACTAGATGAGCATTGACTGTCCCCTCACATGCATCATGCACTCTGACTCTGGACTGTGATAGCTTACTGGTTCCTTTTTCATCCATCATGCACTTTAGATATCACCGTGCACTTTACTCTGTGTTGTATGTTACGTGTTACGTTAGTGTTTTTATGTACTACGGTTATGTGGGAGCTCCCTAGAAATGTCGTTGTATGCTCAGTGTATGCTTTGTGTGCAATGACAAATAAAAGTCTATTCTTCTATAGTAAATAATAGAAAAAAATGAATCACTACATTTTGTAAAAGAAATACATATTTAGCCCCATGCTCGAATGCCCCCGCCCCCCTGTCAAAAACAGCTAAAACCCCTGAAACGAAAGAAAGCAGCGCAAATGAAGAAAAATTAACACTAATCTTTTACTTTGTCTAATAACAACCTAAAACATGAACCTAGGTTGATAAAAACTAAAGTTGTCCTTAACCCATTTTGCGGGCGGGAACCCCTTTTGGTGTTATAGCATTATGTTACGCTTTAGCTATTGAAAAATAGCAGATCTACAAGTTCGTAGCGCGCCACCGAGTGGCGCGCTACGAACTTATAGGTCTGCTATTTTTGAAAAATCGAAGAACGACTGACATAGAAACACAGCTTTTTCAGAAAACGGTCAGGATGTGGAAGACATTTATAGAATCTGATCTCAGGTCAGAATGGAAAACGGTCAGGATGTGGAAGACATTTATAGAATCTGATCTCAGGTCAGAATGGAAAACGGTCAGGATGTGGAAGACATTTATAGAATCTGATCTCAGGTCAGAATGGGTTGAAGTAAAAACAACTGAGTACTTGTAGGCCGGGTTCTGGTCCTCGGTGAGGTACCGCCCCAACGAGAAGGCGACGACAAGCAGGCGCTGGTCGTTTCTGGTCCACATCACCGTTCCCCAACTCTGCATGCTGATTGGTGGGTGGATGTGACATGGGAGGATGGCCACGCCTCCAACGCCGGCCAGCACGGGTTGAGAGGAGCCAATCACATGGTTATCTCCAATCACCTTAGATTCTTAAAGGGATTGTGACATAAAAAATAAAAATAAAAAGATTTAGAATTATTTCATTTTGATTATTTTATAGTTATGTTAACGTTATGAACTAAAAACAAATATAATGGACATAAAAAAGGACAATAACATTTAGTAATTATCTGAGATCAATCATTTTTCAGTATTCTGATATTAACCTGAGGGCCACATTAGGTGAAGGTGGGGGCCTCATGAGGCCTCCAGCCGGGCCACCAGTTGATATTAACCTAATATTAATATTTCAGTTAAAATATAGCAAAAATAGCTGATCTACAAGCTCAGTGCGACGGGTTTTGAGCTTGTAGATCAGCTATTTTTGCTACAACAGTAATATGCACTGTGGCTCTAGTAGAACTATAGTGACCCTCTGGAGTGATTGTGGAACTATAGTGACCCTCTGGAGTGAGTGTGGAACTATAGTGACCCTCTGGGGTGAGTGTGGAACTATAGTGGCCCTCTGGAGTGAGTGTGGAACTAAAGTGGCCCTCTGGAGTGAGTGTGGAACTATAGTGGTCCTCTGGAGTGAGTGTGGAACTATAGTGGCCCTCTGGAGTGAATGTGGAACTATAGTGGCCCTCTGGAGTGAATGTGGAACTATAGTGGCCCTCTGGAGTGAGTGTGGAACTATAGTGGCCCTCTGGAGTGAGTGTGGAACTATAGTGGCCCTCTGGAGTGAGTGTGGAACTATAGTGGCCCTCTGGAGTGAGTGTGGAACTATAGTGGCCCTCTGGAGTGAGTGTGGAACTATAGTGGCCCTCTGGAGTGAGTGTGGAACTATAGTGGTCCTCTGGAGTGAATGTGGAACTATAGTGGCCCTCTGGAGTGAATGTGGAACTATAGTGGCCCTCTGGAGTGAGTGTGGAACTATAGTGGCCCTCTGGAGTGAGTGTGGAACTATAGTGGTCCTCTGGAGTGAATGTGGAACTATAGTGGCCCTCTGGAGTGAATGTGGAACTATAGTGGCCCTCTGGAGTGAGTGTGGAACTATAGTGGCCCCTCTGGAGTGAGTGTGGAACTATAGTGGCCCTCTGGAGTGAGTGTGGAACTATAGTGGCCCCTCTGGAGTGAGTGTGGAACTATAGTGGCCCTCTGGAGTGAGTGTGGAACTATAGTGACCCTCTGGAGTGAGTGTGGAACTTTAGTGGCCCTCTCCATCGTCAAAGTTGCCCATCCCTGCTCTGACAGAGACGTAGAGTTCTTATAATAAGGGCCTAAATCACCTAATCCTAAAGATAAATCCGGCCATATCCACTTGCCCAAATGTGCTGACCTCATCACATTTGTGATGACGGCTATGGCCGTTTTCCTCACATTTAAATTATTTTTTGCTAAATCAATGCTTGGAATGGATTCAGAATCATTAACACTCATCTTTTACTTTCTCTATTATCAACTTAATACATGAGCCTTGGTTGAAAAAAAAATTAAATTGTCCTTTAACCCATTGACGCCTGGTGCAACGTATACGTTGTTCTACCCTTGATGCCGGCGCGCACTCTCTGTCACCTTGAACTATTTAAAAGAATTTGAAGGTTTTCAGAAATCTTAGGTCAGGCCCCAGAAGGCATTCCCAGATTCGGCCTCAGGCATCAATGGGTTAAAGCCTGTAAATTAAGTGTGTGCGTAAAACCAGGTTGTAGTTCCGCCATGAAGCTACGACACACACACACACACACACACACACACACACACACACACACACACACACACACACACACACACACACACACACACACACACACACACACACACACACACACACACACGGGAACAAATAAACGAATTTAAGCCACTTTTTGTTTCACAAAAAAAACTATGATGCAAATTAATTCAAGTCCAGTTCGAATAATCCGTTTGGGGACGAATCAACACGACTTGTTAAAACAGCCACACCCTGAAAAGGTCTAGTTTTCAGAACCGTATAGTGAAGTCTAAATATAGTAGGCTAAATGTAAATAAAGTCTTACCTGTCACAGGTGTGTTGCAGCTCCACAGAACCAGCAACATGTAGAAACTCAACCACATCCGAGACTTAAACATTAAAACTGTGTTTACTGTGAACACCACGGACCCCGAGCAGACATCCATCTTGTAGCCTTCTCTCTTTTTGGGTTTTAGACACGTTGTGGTTTCAACAACATAGTTTCAACATAGTTTCAACAACAGTATGACCGGTCATACCAGTTTTTGCAAAAGTGGCAAAGTGAACTCAATAGTTAGTATGACATCATGTGACATCTATGTTGCATACAAACAAGAGTTCAAACTAGAAAAATACCTTCTATGTGAAAACCGTAAGTTTATAGACAGGCTATTTGCAACCTTAGGCTAAACAACCCCAAAGGTCATCGGTAGATATAAAGGATTGGAAAGAAGTCAAGAGGATTTGTAACCTATGTAATGAAGCCAGAATCTATTCCACATTGCATTCTGTTATGTCAACGTGCCACCAGCAGGTGTCGCTGTAACACAGCCGAGGCCAGGGTTACCAGCTCTTCATGGAGAGAGAAATAATAAACCACCAGCACAGTGTCAACACTACAGATGAGAGGCCGGTGACACATAATTTAGCTTCAGTACAGTGTCAACACTACAGATGAGAGGCCGGTGACACACACATCATTTAGCTTCAGTACAGTGTCAACACTACAGATGAGGCTGGTTAGCCGCAATTTGCAACTCTAGATTTTCTTATAATGGGGTGAATCTAGAGTTGCAATACCCTCCATTGACTCCCCACTCATCCAATTTGGTTTGCGATCTGCTTGTCTTAAACGACGTTAAACTCACCAACATTGCAGCTGTAGTCCAAGCTTGAATTATCCTCTTTCAATCTGCCGAGCTTGTTTTTCATACAAATCCACCGTAGAGATGTTATGAGCTACTTTCTGTCAAGACATCCTTTGCATGTGATTCAAGTGTTGCAGTTTGGAAGCACACGTTTTTGTTAACGGGTCACGCTGCTGCCTCCTGCATTATGTGCAAATTAGAAACCGGTGGAACGCAGGGCCGTTCAGTGACATACGACGAGTGCTTCCAAACTCCAGCACTTAGAAAAATAATCACCAGCACATAATGTCTTGACAGAAAGTAGCTCATAACATCTCTACGGTGGATTTTTATGAAAAACAAGCTCGGCAGATTGAAAGAGGATAATTCAAGCTTGGACTACAGCTGCAATGTTGGTGAGTTTAACGTCGTTTAAGACAAGCAGATCGCAAACGCAAATTGGATGAGTGGGGAGTCAATGGAGGGTATTGTAACTCCCTCCTTACTGGCCTACCAGCATGTGCACTTAAGCCTCTCCAGCTGATCCAAAATGCTGCAGCTCGCTTGGTCTTCAACCAGCCAAAATTCTCACATGTCTCCCCCCTGCTCCGCTCCCTCCACTGGCTCCCGGTCGCTGCCCGCACAGAATACAAAACTCTGATGCTGGCATTCAAAGCAACCAAAGGTATGGCTCCCCCATATCTTGCAAGTATGATCGAACCCTACAAACCCTCCCGCTCACTCAGATCAGCCAACGCAGGGAAGCTGGAAGTACCCTCACTAAAAACGCCGGGACAACACTCCACACGTCCCAAACTCTTCTCCCTTCTGGCTCCAAAACTGTGGAATGCACTTCCCATTGCAGTCAGAACTGCAGCATCACTCCCAATCTTCCGCCGTAGTCTGAAAACCCACCTTTTCAGACTCCATCATGGCCCATAGCACTTACCCCACCCCCTTAGATAGCAATTCTGTAGACTTAGATAGCATTTGATACAGACTTATAGCATGTTATGTAGACAGCATAAGTGCATTGTATGTAGTCATAGCACGTCATAGTACATATGTGTAGCATAGTAGTATAGATGTATAGCTTATATGTATAGTTTCATTATAGATATTCCACTGTTACTTTCTTAGCTTACGCATGTTTCATGATAAATGTCTTTATGTGATGTATACCCATGCTTTTTTGTTCTTGCTTAATGTAAGTCGCTCTGGATTAAGAGCGTCTGCTAAATGCCTAAATTGAAATTGTAAATTGTAATGGAGGGTATTGTAACTCTAGATTCATCCCATTATAAAATAAATCTAGAGTTGCAAATTGCGGCTATTTCAGAGGGTGCTCACATATCATATAATCCACAGAGCATCCCTTTGCTTGAAGTATTAGGTGTGTAAAAAAAAATGTCTAGTGATTAGTAACCTGTAGTTGAAATCCTTGTCTTTGCCGTCCAGGAAGCGCTGGTGCATCTGACTGACAAACTCCTCCCTGAGCATGGCCTTCTCCTGTGGGGTTGGCTCCCACTCCTCTTTTCCAGAAACATCGCCTGGGAGGGAACAAAAATAAACGTTATCCCTGACTGACCCAATTTTTTTATTTAACCTTTATTTAAAACCAGTAAAATCACATTGAGACTGCGTCTCTTTTACACGTGGGAACTGAAGGCCAAGAGGCAGAAATAAAAATGACACTTCAATACCACATCGTCAATGTTAGATTTTGAACCAGCAAAATACAACATCCATAATACACCTTAATAAAGCAAAGTGTCTCGGGGTCAAACTCTAACCCAGGCCTGCTGCAAGAAGCACTCATTTATGTGGTACAGTATGTGGTCGTATCAGGTGATCCCCCAGAGTTGATTATTTGGTTACAGTGTGGCTTGAGATCAAGACACCTAGAACAGGGTCTGTCTGTCTGTCTGTATATCACACATGCATGTACGTACGTACCTTTATTGATAAGATAAACATGTTAAATGTCATGTTATTCAGGACATTGCATGTACTGAGGATCTAAAATTGGCCACTGGACCATCCGAAGAGCTATTTGAATGAATTGATAACACTCACGCTATGGTACTTTTGATCCCATATCAATATATATATATATAAATATGAACATACTCTCAGGAACCCTTACCCCTCTGGAGGGCCCTGAGGGCAGCGTAGCGCTGGTTTCGGACCCTGGTCTTGTCTGCGTGTCCAACGGCCCGTCTCTGTATCACCCTGCGGTAGTGCTGGGCCCGCGAATCAGAGCGGAGACTGGAGAACGCCTCCAGGTGCGTAGGCTTCAGATACGCCTGGAGAAATGGGAACCGCAGAAACATTGGACACATTTGTGATTTGTAAACACCGCACAAACTAAAGGCCCTATTCATAGTCTGGATTTTCGGTGGTGAGGTGACCGCCGCTCCGGTGGTGAGCTGACCACCGGAGCTGAAATAACGTTGAGCGGTGGTGAGTAAAAACAGAGAGAAGGGCTGGAGCGGTGGCGGCGGTGGTTTGCTCTTCACCGCGGCTGGTGACGTCATGTTGTAGTTCGGTGGTCACCTCACCACCGAAGATCCAGACTACCGGTATGTATGAGCCTTTAGTCTGCTCAGACGTAGGCCTAGGCAGGACACAAACCACAGCAGTCCCAGAGACATTTTAAGTGCTGCAATCCCCCAAGAACACACAGCCTCCTGTTGGCTCTGGCATAAGAGAAAGGACAATAGCTGGAAGCCTGGATGAGAGGGGCAGTGATTTGACCAATCACTCCTGACCCGCCAACTGGAGCTTGTTGTGGTTAACCCATTCTGAACGGGAACCCATTTTGGTGCAGATCTACACCGAGTGGAGCGCTACGAGCTTGTAGGTCTGCTATTTTTGAAAAATCGAAGAACGGCTGACATTTTTTTAAATCTGATCTCAGGTCAGAATGGGTTAATCAGACCAGTGTGTGTCCAGTGGAAACCTGGTATGAATCTGATCTCAGGTCAGAATGGGTTAAGGATCGAAACACTTGAAGAAGGTTGGGTGACCTCTCTTCCAGGCCAAGGCTTTATCCATTATAGATTGATTGTAATCTCATCTTTGATGTATATATTTACAAACTGAAATAAGCAGAAATGTAGGTCACACCCCGTTTCAGAATAAGCTCAGCATACAATGACTGTTATTTCTTCAGTTTTATGTCCCTCCTGTCAGGTGCCTAGTATTTAAGTTTGCTCGCACACAAACACAGATACACTACTACTCCAATCTCTTTTTATCTCACTCAAAATATTGTTCCCTCTCTCACACAAACGTTCATATTATGTGTTGTTGTGCACATAATATATGATTGAGCCCTACCTGATACCTCTCCAGGAACACCAGGGGTCTGCTCTGATATTGCTTCAGCAGCTCCTGTCTGCGCTCGTCCATGGTCAGCTCAGCATCCCCGATCTGCTGGCTTTTCACCATGCACCCGCTAACAGCCACTACCTCCAACATAGCGCTCACACTGCTGGGGACAGCCTGAAGGACACCGTCTGAGGTGTGCTGCAGGTTAGAAGGGAAAACAATCAATGGAAGAAAATAGGTTAAATAGTGATGCGTTGAAAATATAAGAAAATGTCATTTAAGGACCACTTCACCACTTTTCAACCTATCTTCATATAATTGGTCCTCACTAGTAATGACTGAGCATGATAAAATAGCACAAATTTTCACCCTATTTTGTAGGGGGGCTGTGGGGCAGTTCAGAAACATCGGCCACCAGTGGCATCATCGATGGGGAACCCAAGCTAATACAAACTGCAGGCTTTCTATTCCTGAAAAGTTGCAATGCGAAAATGTAAGACTTTCTCACGATAATAGAAATCGAAATATATATATATTTTTTCTTGTTTAAAAATAAATCTGCCTAACGATGATGTCACAGGTGCCCACAGCCCTCATATGAGACACATAATCAATGAGTAGGGGAAAAAATTGCATGTTATCATGATGAACATTAGCAAGGACCAATTATATGAAGATAAGTTGAAACGTGTTGAAGAGGGCCTTTAAGATGACTAAATGAGATATTAAGAATAGAAGCTACCACCGCTGAAGTGCCCTTGAGCAAGGCATTGAACCCGTCCCCTACCATGAAATGTTCTATGAGCAGGGCCTGGCTGTAAACAAGTTCTTGAGCTTAGTCCAGTTACCCTGGGTAAACATAGTAACTTTCTAGCCGCAATTTGCAACTCTAGATTTTTTTACAATGGGCCCATTGTAAAAAAAGATCTAGAGTTGCAAATTGCGGCTATAGTACCTTTCCTTTCCTCTCTCTCTCTCTCTCTCTCTCACACACACACACACACACACACACACACACAACTCACTCTGACTCTGTTCTGGTGTTATGACTGAGGACTCGGGACTGACTGAGGACAAAAACAACCTGTGTACTGGAAATACCTACTAGATAGAAAGAACGTTATAAGTACTGGTAGACTCACCTGCTTGTTCTGGAGTGGCGCTTTCGTGTGTGTAAAGTCACATCCTAGCAGTGGCCCTGCTGTGTTCGTGTGTGTAAAGTCACATCCTAGCAGTGGCCCTGCTGTGTTCGTGTGTGTAAAGTCACATCCTAATAGTGGCCCTGCTGTGTTCGTGTGTGTGTAAAGTCACATCCTAATAGTGGCCCTGCTGTGTTCGTGTGTGTAAAGTGAAGTCACATCCTAATAGTGGCCCTGCTGTGTTCGAGTCTACTGGTTCAACGACGGTCGTTCTCGGCCTGTCGCTGGTCTCATGTGAACAAGGAGGTGTAGCCTCGATCTCTCCCCACATACTACTGGAAGATGATAGTCGCGCAAATATAGTTAACCGTTGTATCTTATTCTTGTTGCCAATTCCGATCTTCTAACAACACCATGATAATGTCAACGCCATGTTGTCGAAGAAGTAGGAATACATTAATTACGTATGTTTCATCAGTTAATGGGTTTTTTTTTTCATCGCTCAGAATAAACGCAATAAAGCCGCCATATTGGTCCGGTCTTATTATTGTTCCCCCTCCTCGTTCAAGTGACTTGCCAATGGTTCCGCTTGCCAATGGTTCCGCTGGGAAACAAACCTTCTATTTCTGTTAATCTCGACATAATAGCATACAAGTTAAGCAACACAACAGTAGTAATAATTATTTGTATTATTAATAATAATAATAATAATGCATTGCTTGTAGGCAATATCCAACAATACCCAATTCAAATTGCATTACGCTGTGACATTATATGATTTGTTATCTAATTATTATAATAAAAAGGCTACTATATGTTTCTTTTCCATTTTTACCTCCTTTATGATGAATTCCTGTTCTGTTCTTTTACTATATAGAAAGCTCTAAATGTTATGATGAATTGAACATGGTGGACCCTCTTGTAAACCAATGCTTAATGGTGACGTCCACTCACAGTTAACAGTCTTTGTATCGAGTTGTGCTTGAAATGTACTGTAATTCTGCAAACTGTTAATAAATATATCAATCAATCAAAACTCAATCTCTTATCAGACCCAGTGTTACATTTCTATATACAGGTTTAATGTTTGTTTTTAGTCAATTGACAATAAAGATAATTTAATGTTTGTTTTGTCACCGTTTGTTTTACATTGTCATCATTACATCATAAGCTATACCGAATTCCCTAGCTCCTCGATGTTGTAAGATCATAAGAGCGCCCCTCACTTCACATGGGTGTGATTTTTTCAGCAGATTTCTGTTCAGATTTAGTTTTAGTCTTTTTAATAACAAACCGTTTAGTCTTATAGTCCTATGTCGTCTTCTGAAAATGTTTAGTCTTAGTCTAGTCTAAGACGACTAAATATCTAGTCTTTTAGTACTATTAGTATTTTACTATTAGTATTAGTATTATTATTAGTATTAGTATTTTACTATTAGTATTGTAGTAGTCAGCAAAAACTAATTGATATTGTTGTAGTTCAGATGTTTGGTCTAAATTAAGCCTCCTGAACCACGGGACAATAATATTATAACTATGTTCACAACTCACGGACACCATCTGCTGGACACAACGAGAAGTGCATCCAAATACTAGCACTACATTTGTATGGCGTTAAAATGTTCTGTTGAATTGAATATTATAATAATGATGTACCACAATGGAAACAACAAGCCATAGTGCTTTATTTATAAATCCTCTTAACAGACCTTGTATTGAACTGGACTTTACTGTGCTTTTCTTTTCTCTACAAAGTGTTAATAAAGTATTCCATCAATCTGATTAAATTACTGCTACTTTTCCGTTCCATATATGGTTACACTTGGTCTACAAATACATGTATTCTCTCTCTGTGTTCATGTCAAGGTTTCTTCTATCATGTGTTCAAATATAATGTCTGTGTTTACCAGAGAAACGCCGTGTTTAGCCTGTAAATAAACCCAAATAGTGTCTGAAACACAGAATCAGCCTTCTAAAGACAGTGGTTCACAAAGTGGGGTCCGGGGACCCCCAGGGGTCCTTGAGGCAGTTCTAGGGGGTCCCCAGCTAAATTGACTTTTTACCGGGCCAGTTTTGAACTGCAGCCACCTGTACGGGCTCTTTGAGAGCGGTTTTGAAGGAGTCTAGGGACTCACATTTCTTTAGTCATAAAGGAATGTGAATTTCCGTGGCATGGGAGAACGAACTCAACCCCTTATTGTTTGAGCCAAATCTGGGCTGCGATGTTTAAGTCTCACTTGTTTCGTCATTTCATAGTTTTACATCTTAATGTCAAACCCTGACCAATGAGCTGTGGCCATGTGAAAACACTATGAATAATTAATACACGACAACAGAACCACGACAGACTTTGCAACAATACGTTTATTAAATTAAAACAATTACAGTTTATCATTTAGGCACATGTATCCACATAGAGCCATTTACAGTAACATGTTTTATCATTTAGGCACTGAGCAATGAATCCACTGAGCCATTTACAGTAACATGTTTTATCATTTAGGCACTGAGCCATTTACAGTAACATGTTTTATCATTTAGGCACGAAGCCATTTACAGTAAGATGTTTTATCATTTAGGCACTGAGCAATTTACAGTAACATGTTTTATCATTTAGGCACTAAGCCATTTACAGTAACATGTTTTATCATTTAGGCACTGAGCCATTTACAGTAACATGTTTTATCATTTAGGCACTGAGCCATTTACAGTAACATGTTTTATCATTTAG
>NC_137872.1:4264712-4327212 GCF_963924005.1 Protomyctophum bolini
CGTAGTTAGCACCATTAGGTACCGTTAGCCTCGCTACTTTTATAAACGTAGATAGCAGCGAAAAGGTTAACTGGTTCATGGCCAACGACGTGTTTTTTGACGTGGTATCAACTAATCCCTCAAGGCCAAGGACGTTGTGGACGTGGTAGACAATAATTCCAAAAATTTTTAATAAAATTATCATTTTTTTCCGATTTTTTTGCATTTTATTTTTTATTTTTATGTAATCTACTAAAAACCGGCCGAAATCCGCGCGATCGTGCACTATCGTGCACGCGCGCCGTCTCTATGTGAATCGCGGCAAAAAATCTGATATTTTGGGACTTTCTGGGCTCGATTTGGGTGATTTTAGACTAACTTATGATGAAGCTATTGTTAGCCTAGCATTCCGAGAGAGTGAGGCTATCTTGTAGGGGACAATCTTTTACTTCTTGTTTACTCCCTTGAACAGGAAGTGATGTCAAGAGATTTGACTCTAACGGCATTTTCAGCATAATGGTGCTTTCCCGCCATCTGGTGGCAGTTTTGGGTGTTACAGTTAAACTGCCGGATTATATATATATAATTTATTTAGACCGCTGTTTTTTCTTTTTGCATGAAAATGACGAATTAAGAAATGGGGCATTGGCCAGCATTGGCCAGCTTTGGCGACTTTTTGAATGGCAATCGAAAAATGTGAGATATGACCACAATGGCATGAAATATCTCATTTTAAAGCTGCATGTCTCTACTTCACAATGAAAGAAAAATTATGACTCTAGCATATTCCATTGTTTAGTAATAAGCATTTTAATACACCTTGGTTTTCAGTGAACAGTGAAACCAAGTTGTACTAAAATGCTTATAAGTCAACGAAGGAACATGCTAGAGTCATAATTCTTTTTTCATTGTGAAGTAGAGACATGCAGCTTGAAAATGAGATATTTCATGCCATTGTGGTCATATCTCACATTTTTCTATTGTCATTCAAAAAGTCGCCAAATCTGGCCTAAGCCACAAAAAGATGTGATTTAAGGCTGGTAATAAGAGGTACCAAATACAAATAAAAATGTTAAATTAATCTGACCTGAGAGTCTCCAGACAACAGTTTGGGCTCTTCAGTGCAGCACAGATGAGATCCAGTCCAGAATCCTTCAAGCCGTTTCCACTCAGGTCCAGTTCTCTCAAATGGGACGGATTGGAGCTGAGAGCTGAAGCCACAACTTCAACGTGTTCCTCTCTGAGGTCACAGTCAACAAGTCTGTAATTACAGATTAAATGTAAAATCAGAGATGATCAAAACAGAACAGACCATGTTCATTGTCAAGGAGGTTCCCTGTGGTGCTGTCTGAAATGTGTGTGTGTTTGGATACTTTTCTAACTAAGCAAATAGCAGTAACACATATTTAATTTAAATGTGCTCATAACTTTCCACTGTTCTCATTTGATTGTAATACAAACATTAAATAATGAAAACGATCCCAACTCGCTGCTGTTGTTCCACTCTATGGCAGTGAAGTGAATAAATGTTCTGTCGACAGATGAACAGTCTGTACGACCGCATGCCATGGCAAAATCACCCTGATATCACTAAATATACTAAACACTAATCACACTTGAATTGGATTGCAATACTAATATATATGTAAATATGAAGTGAGGGTCTCTCTCTCTCTCTCTCTCTCTCAATGAATGAAGTATATAGTTGCGAACGCAGTGAGCACTTACTATGAGACCTAGCCCAAAGCAGCTATACGTCCAAATATGGAGTGTGTTGCATCAATCACAAACGAATCACTCAGCTCCATATATGGGCACAAAAGGGGCCAGGTCACATAAAACTTAACTTTAAAAAAACTTAACTTAAAAAAAAATTAACTTTAAAAAAAAATCTTTAAAAAACCCAAATATGTACGAGCTGCGTTCGCTTCCCGCGTTTGCGCGTCTTACTTGTGATCTAACATGTTAACATTCACACTACTAACCTGGCTGTTGTGCAGTTCCTCACAGCTGGGACCAGTCTCTGTCGCCCCTCCTTTGATGTGTTGTATTTCTGCAGGTCCAACTCCTCCAGAACCTCCTCTGACATCTGCAGCATGGAGGCCAGAGCTGAACACTGGGGCACAGAGAGTTCCTTCCCTGAGCTGTTCTCTGACTCCAGGTACTGTTGGATCCCCCGACTGACTGACGGGTCGTTCATCTCCATCAGACAGTGGAAGATGTTGATACATCTGTCAGGAGAGGCACGGCGATCATTCATCTTCTTCAGGTTGTCGATGACTCTCTGGATCTCCTCTGGACTGTTCTCTGTCTGACCCAGCAGGCCTCCTAACAGACTCTGGTTGGACTGCAGTGAGAGACCATGAAGGAAGCGGACAAAGAGGTCCAGTTGACCACTCTCACTCTTCAGGTTTTTCTTCATAGCAGCCTCCAGGAAGTCAGACAGGGAACTGTCACCGTCGAAACGGCGGTCTCCCAGGAATGTCGTCAGGACCCCCGTGTTCTTCTGAGTGAAACAGTGGGACAGGTAGACTGCAGCCAGAAACTCCTGGATGCTCAGATGAACGAAGCAGTAGACCGTTTTGTGGAAGAACAAACCGTCTTCTTTGAAGAACTTTGTGCAAAAGCCCAAGTTCTTCAAGTCCTTGTTCACATCAAGACCACACGCCTTCAGGTCCTCCTCATAGAAAATTATGTTGCCTTTGTTCAGTTGGTGAAACGCCAGCTTGCCCAGCTTCAGAAGAACTTTCCCTGCATCCTTTATGAGCTTCCCTCTGTCTGCCTCGCCTTGTTCAGGATTCTCCCGCTGTATCTCACCCATCAGGAAGTGACAGAACAGCTCAACCAGGGTTTTGGGCAGCCTGAATGTCGCCCCCATGTTCTTTGCCATGTTCTTCACAACGGTAGCAAGGATCCAACAGAAGACTGGGATTTCACACATGGTGAGGAGGATCTTTGATTCTTTGATCTGTGAGAGGATTGATCTGGCCTGGTTCTCATCACTGAACGTCTTCTCGAAGAACTCCTTCTTCTGGTCATCTCTGATGAACCCTCGTACTTCTGTCATCCTGCTTACAAACTCCTTAGGGATCTGATTGGCTGCTACAGGTCGCGAGGTTATCCAGATTCGAGCAGAGGGGAGGAGCTTCCCCTTGATGAGGTTTACAAGGAGATCTTTCACTGGGTAAGAGTCGTTGACATTCATGAGGCCAATTTCTGTTTTGAAATCAAACTTAAAGTTATTTTCATCATAACCATCCAGAACAAACATGACTTTGAAGGGGCTGTTGCTGTAGTCTCCTGACTTCTGCAATTCAGTGAAGATAAGATTAAGAATGTCTTCCTCAATACATCTGGTTTCCACGATGCAGCAGTGAATTAGCTGTGCCAAAGTAAAGTTCTGTCCCTTGAGCATATTTAACTGGCGGAACTTGAGCGGGAACACGAGGTGTTGGTCTTGGGGGAAACATTTCTTGGCCCAGTCAGACACAAATTTGTGTACGAGGAACGTTTTGCCAATTCCTGCACAGCCAACGGTCAGCACTGTTCTTTTGATTAGTCCAGAAAGGTCTTTGAACATCTGACCCAGTTGGATTTCCTCTCTTGCCCTTTTCATCTCCATCTGTCTGACCTCATGATGGCTGTGGATGTCTGTTCTTTCGATGTCTACATTGTAGAGCGGAGCGAAGACGTTTTCAAACACGACCTCAGACTGTGTGCCCAAATTTACACTCAGATATGTGCTGTTCATGTTGCGTTGAAGCTGCTCTTCATAGTCAGTGATGTGACGATATCCTGGTGTTCTCTCCAACAGACCTGTAGTGAACAAATCATTTCCATGTTACTTACACACGCACGCATGCACACACGTGCGCGCACACACACACACACACACACACACACACACACACACACACACACCTTACCTCTCAGTTTGGCAGCTCTGTCTCGTCTTTCCTTCTCTCGTCTTCTGTCTCGTCTTTCCTTCTCTCTTTCTGTCAAAGCTGAGATGTGAGACAGTGATTGGTCAGTGAGATGTGAGACAGTGATTGGTCAGTGAGATGTGAGACAGTGATTGGTCAGTGAGATGTGAGACAGTGATTGGTCAGTGAGATGAGAGACAGTGATTGGTCAGTGAGATGTGAGACAGTGATTGTTCAGTGAGATGTGAGACAGTGATTGGTCAGTGAGATGTGAGACATGATTGGTCAGTGAGATTTTAGATCTTTCCCCCCCGCCATTGTTATCAAAGATAAATAGATACATATGATTTGTATTGATATAGATTTATTACTTGCGCAAGCAGAGCGCGCAAGTAATCATTTCGCTTGGTCTCTTCGAAGTGAAGCCAAGTTTTCTTCAACCGTAAGTCCGTGCCTGGTTTGCTGGGACCAGTTACAACATTACGTCATCCTTGAGAGAGTACATGGTGTGTATATGACGTAATGTTACAAGTTACAAGTTACAAGTTACAACATTACGTCATATACACACCATGTACTCTCTCAAGGATGACGTAATGTTGTAACTGGTCCCAGCAAACCAGGCACAGACTTACGGTTGAAAAAAACTTGGCTTCACTTTTTGGAACCAAGTAACCACAGTATACTGCTAATCAAATTACAACTACATACTCTGTATGTAGTTGTAATGTGATTTGTAATTTGTAAATCTGTGCCTGGTCTGCTGGGACCAGACTACACAGATGACCATATCTCTTACGTCATCACTGAGAGCTAGTCATACATATACACACCATGTACTCTGGTCCCAGTTCTCAACGATGACGTAATGTTGTAACTGGTCCCAGAAAACCAGGCACAGACTTACGGTTGAAAAAAACTTGGCTTCACTTTTTGGAACCAAGTAACCACGGTATACTGCTAATCAAATTACAACTACATACTCTGTATGTATAAACTGAATTAAACACATTTCTCAAGAAAATGGTAAAGTATCTATCATCTCCGACTTCCACAATTATGATAATAGGAGATTTCAATGAAGACCATTATACTGAAAAAGATATAAATATAAAGACCTTCATGTCAAGATTAGGCTTTAAACAATTAAATACAAATCCAACTACAGATTTCGGAAGTATTTTAGATCATGTATATTTCAACAAATTTGAAAGTATTATTACAGAAATTGAAGTTAGAGACACATATTACTCTGATCATGATTTAGTATTAATATCACTATAGTACAAAATGAAATACATTTAAAACAATTGACAATTTACAATAAGTAATAAAATAATTATACTGTATAATATATTTTAGTTTATATACCAGTTTATATACCTTTCTTTCATCACATATCAATGATTCATTTTTCTGTAAAAAAGTAGTTAGGTAGCAAATAGTTACACGTAATGATTATACATTTCAAACGTTCCTTCACAGAGATACTGAGATGTGATAGTTTCCAGCGGTCGAAAGTACTTGCGCGCTCTGCTTGCGCACTAGTAGGCCATTTATGGCCTACTAGTGTGCAACAAGCAAGTATGCACTCGGCAGAGTGCAGTTCTAGTTATCATTATAGTTACATAAATGGATTGATTCATCTTATTATAAACTATTACAAATACACCACTTCACAAATCATTTAATGCTCCATTATCATTTTTATTAGTACCAGTACTTAAATTTGAGTAGGCTACTCGCCGATACCAAGTACCTTTAGTTTTTGTTGAGTAACCACTTATTTTACCTCATTTTACACCAATTCCATTTCATTACAACACCTTTTAATTTAAATACTAGGTGTCTTGTTCCACTATAAATCACTTAAATACTATAGGTGTCTTGTTCCACTATAAATCACTTAAATACTATAGGTGTCTTGTTCCACTATAAATCACTTAAATACTATAGGTGTCTTGTTCCATTATATAAATTGACATGAAATAGTTTGAGAAGCGCTGACGTAGAAGCATAGGGTTTTCAGAAGGCATTTGTAGAATCGTCCTCAGGTCAAACTGGGCTAAATACTTACGATGTGTCTTGTTCCCGTATAAAGCTACCAGCGCTACTGCGTACATGAAGACAGTAACAATAATCCCACGTCTTAATCCTCTGCCTGGTGGTTCTTTAGGAGCTGAAAGACAGAAATATAAAACAGAACTAGAAAAGAAAATGTCTTTACCTTTTTGAACAGATACACTTCCGGGTTGCACCATCTAGCTCCATGCTGTAAGACCACCCATGAGGTTTGGGACCTTTAGCATGCTGTTAGACCACCCTGAGGTCTGGGACCTTTAGCATGCTGTAAGACCACCCTGAGGTCTGGGACCTTTAGCATGCTGTAAGACCACCCTGAGGTCTGGGACCTTTAGCATGCTGTAAGACCACCCTGAGGTCTGGGACCTTTAGCATGCTGTTAGACCACCCTGAGGTCTGGGACCTTTAGCATGCTGTTAGACCACCCTGAGGTCTGGGACCTTTAGCATGCTGTAAGACCACCCTGAGGTCTGGGACCTTTAGCATGCTGTAAGACCACCCTGAGGTCTGGGACCTTTAGCATGCTGTAAGACCACCCTGAGGTCTGGGACCTTTAGCATGCTGTAAGACCACCCTGAGGTCTGGGACCTTTAGCATGCTGTTAGACCACCCATGAGGTTTGGGACCTTTAGCATGCTGTAAGACCACCCTGAGGTCTGGGACCTTTAGCATGCTGTAAGACCACCCTGAGGTCTGGGACCTTTAGCATGCTGTAAGACCACCCATGAGGTTTGGGACCTTTAGCATGCTGTTAGACCACCCTGAGGTCTGGGACCTTTAGCATGCTGTAAGACCACCCTGAGGTCTGGGACCTTTAGCATGCTGTTAGACCACCCTGAGGTCTGGGACCTTTAGCATGCTGTTAGACCACCCATGAGGTTTGGGACCTTTAGCATGCTGTAAGACCACCCTGAGGTCTGGGACCTTTAGCATGCTGTAAGACCACCCTGAGGTCTGGGACCTTTAGCATGCTGTAAGACCACCCATGAGGTTTGGGACCTTTAGCATGCTGTTAGACCACCCTGAGGTCTGGGACATTTAGCATGCTGTTAGACCACCCATGAGGTCTGGGACCTTTAGCATGCTGTTAGACCACCCTGAGGTCTGGGACCTTTAGCATGCTGTAAGACCACCCTGAGGTCTGGGACCTTTAGCATGCTGTAAGACCACCCTGAGGTCTGGGACCTTTAGCATGCTGTAAGACCACCCATGAGGTTTGGGACCTTTAGCATGCTGTTAGACCACCCTGAGGTCTGGGACCTTTAGCATGCTGTAAGACCACCCTGAGGTCTGGGACCTTTAGCATGCTGTTAGACCACCCTGAGGTCTGGGACCTTTAGCATGCTGTTAGACCACCCTGAGGTCTGGGACCTTTAGCATGCTGTAAGACCACCCTGAGGTCTGGGACCTTTAGCATGCTGTAAGACCACCCTGAGGTCTGGGACCTTTAGCATGCTGTAAGACCACCCATGAGGTTTGGGACCTTTAGCATGCTGTTAGACCACCCTGAGGTCTGGGACCTTTAGCATGCTGTAAGACCACCCTGAGGTCTGGGACCTTTAGCATGCTGTTAGACCACCCTGAGGTCTGGGACCTTTAGCATGCTGTAAGACCACCCTGAGGTCTGGGACCTTTAGCATGCTGTTAGACCACCCTGAGGTCTGGGACCTTTAGCATGCTGTAAGACCACCCTGAGGTCTGGGACCTTTAGCATGCTGTTAGACCACCCATGAGGTTTGGGACCTTTAGCATGCTGTTAGACCACCCTGAGGTCTGGGACCTTTAGCATGCTGTAAGACCACCCTGAGGTCTGGGACCTTTAGCATTCTGCAAACTGTAGTTATGGCTGTTTGAAGCCCAGCCAATAAGATTCAATAATGATAGTCCCCCTAGCAACCCCTCAAGGACCCTGGGGGTCCCGGAACGCACTTTGATAACCACTGGCATGGCTGGCAAATGGGAGGAGACATGTGTAGGCAGTGGGGCTATGTATGCGATAGACTACAAGGCCCAGCATGCTTTGCATGCATGCATCAGACTTCCGGGGACTAGTAAACAAGGGTTGTACTACTAGCTACTAGCTGTGTCCCGTGTCCTGTCATTTAACCCATTTTGTTATGCTTTAGCTATTGAAAAATAGCAGATCTACAAGCTCATAGCGCGCCACCGAGTGGCGCGCTACGAGCTTGTAGGTCTGCTATTTTTGAAAAATCTGACATAGAAGACATTTTTAGAATCTGATCTCAGGTCAGAATGAAAACCGTCAGGATGTAGAAGACATTTTTAGAATCTGATCTCAGGTCAGAATGGGTTAACAACATGGATGGAAACCCCTGGGCAATGTGTGTGCGCGCGCCCGCCCGTCGGCAGGGGGGTAAAGGGTACAGTTGTACCCGCTCCTGGGACAGGGGGGGCCCGGGGCCCTGCTCCTACCCGTGGAGGTAAACGGGGGCTCTCTCTCTCTCTCTCTCTCTCTCTCTCTCTCTCGACCATAGACACACGCTGTTATGCATGTTATGTAGACAGCACTATAATTGCATTGTATGTAGTCATAGCACGTCATATTATATATAGCATAGTATTAGTATATATGTATAGTTTATATGTATACCGGTAGTTTCATTATATAGATATTCCACTGCTACGTTCTTAGCTTACGCATGTTTCATGATAAATGCTTTTTATCTGATGTATTCCCCATGCTTTTTGTTCTTGCTTAATGTAAATCGCTCTGGATTAAGAGCGTCTGCTAAATGGCTAAATTGTAAATTGCTGTTAAGTTACAGTCTGTGACTAAGAAAGACTATGTTTCCTGTTTAGTTTTCCTCTTTAGAAATGTTTTCGGAACGGGTCGGAACCGGTAAAATGACACAGATTCATTTTATTTATTTATTTTTGGATCCGTGCAGAGCTCTGGACCAAAGACCAGATGGAGGAAACGCATCGACTCACTGGCCTTGGAACGTCAAGCTCAGCTTGTAGATCAAGCTAAAGCATAAGATAATGCTAAAACCAAAAGGGGTTATCGCCCAAAGTGTGTTAATACATTATAATTGCCCTCTATAACTAAAATCTAACATTTAAAACAACTAAAACATTATTTTTATTTCAAGAATTGATAATCTTTCACTCAATAGGGGGAACATATGGAAGGCTTTGCCTTATTATCCAGGGTTCATTTTAAGTCCAAGCATCTGAACGCACACACACACACACACACACACACACACACACAATCAGTAAACTACGCACCTCTGTAAAGCGGGTTGTCTACAGCCTCGCTGTGCGCCACACTGAACCAGTTCTTTATCGCACAGGATATTCTTTGAACTTTTCTCCCTTCCTCGTCGTCGCTGATCGTCACCGTCCGGGAGTCGGGTCCGCTCCATTCCTCATCGCTGTAGAACCTGGTCTCGTTGGGTTTGGGTCGAGTCCATTTATCACCGTGGAACCTCCATCGATAGACCACGGCCGCCTCTGTGACGTCTCCGATGCACTGCAGCGTGCAGTTGCTGGAGTTGGAGTCACATGGTGTCACGATGGTCAGGTCTGGATCTGGGACTCTCTCTGTTGAGGAGACAGAATGAGTCACATGGTGCCACGATGGTCAGGTCTGGATCTGGGACTCTCTCTGTTGAGGAGACAGAATGAGTCACATGGTGCCACGATGGTCAGGTCTGGATCTGGGACTCTCTCTGTTGAGGAGACAGAATGAGTCACATGGTGTCACGATGGTCAGGTCTGGATCTGGGACTCTCTCTCTGTTGAGGAGACAGAATGAGTCACATGGTGTCACGATGGTCAGGTCTGGATCTGGGACTCTCTCTGTTGAGGAGACAGAATGAGTCACATGGTGCCACGATGGTCAGGTCTGGATCTGGGACTCTCTCTGTTGAGGAGACAGAATGAGTCACATGGTGCCACGATGGTCAGTTCTGGATCTGGGACTCTCTCTGTTGAGGAGACAGAATGAGTCACATGGTGTCACGATGGTCAGGTCTGGATCTGGGACTCTCTCTGTTGAGGAGACAGAATGAGTCACATGGTGTCACGATGGTCAGGTCTGGATCTGGGACTCTCTCTGTTGAGGAGACAGAATGAGTCACATGGTGTCACGATGGTCAGGTCTGGATCTGGGACTCTCTCTGTTGAGGAGACAGAATGAGTCACATGGTGTCACGATGGTCAGGTCTGGATCTGGGACTCTCTCTGTTGAGGAGACAGAATGAGTCACATGGTGCCACGATGGTCAGGTCTGGATCTGGGACTCTCTCTGTTGAGGAGACAGAATGAGTCACATGGTGTCACGATTGTCAGGTCTGGATCTGGGACTCTCTCTGTTGAGGAGACAGAATGAAGACGGATCACAATTACTGCAGTTAAGTCTTGTTGTGAGTCATACTTACTCATCTCTTTAAGCAGGTAAGTCTTGAAGTGACGTCTGCCGTTGATCTCCACAGAATACAGCCCGATGTCTTCTACGGTCATGTTGTGGATGACCAGCCGTCCGGTGTGTGGGTCCAGTGTGGAGCGGTCTCTAAACGTCCCGTAGTAATCCAGACTATGACCCAGATCCCAGTCCGCTACCAGGTTGCGTCCGTGCCTCCACAGGATGCTGGTGACGGCTTCAGGAACAGAGCGGTGGTCTGGAAGCAGTTCCACGCGGATGCCTCTGCCTCGTGGTGGAAGGTACGTCACCTCATGGGCTGTGGAGAGAAACGCATGGCAGTCAAGTTACAATTTAGGCATTTATCAGACGCTCTGAATCCAGAGCGACTTACATTAGGCAAGAACTAAAACCATGGCAATACATCACTATACATAAAAAGTAGTATTCAAGAAACACGCGTAAGCTAAGAACGTAACAGTGGAATATCTATATAATGAAACTATACATACAATTTACAATTTACAATTTAGGCATTTAGCAGACGCTCTTAATCCAGAGCGACTTACATTAAGCAAGAACAAAAGCATGGGAATACATCACATAAAAACATTCATCATGAAACATGCGTAAGCTAAGAAAGTAACAGTGGAATATCTATATAATGAAACTTATACGTATAAACTATACATATATACTACTATGCTATACATATGTACTATGGCGTGCTATGACTATATACAATGCAATTCTAGTGCTGTCTACATAACATGCTATAAGTCTGTTTCAAATGCTATCTAAGTCTACAGAAGTGCTATCTAGGGTATAAACTATACATACTATACGTGGAACAAAATGTATTTTGGCGGGCCTTGATGCCGTCGTAATGACTGTTTTTACACTTGCTGAAAATAGCCGATCTACAGGCCCACAACGCGTCGCAGCGCGACACATTGTGAGCTTGTAGATCGGCTATTTTCAGCATGCAACTCATTGTAAAATGACTTGTACTGGATCTCTTGTCCACTCTGGTCCCTTCCTATCATTTTAGTCTAGTTTTTATTTGTTGATGAAATTGTCAGAATATATTTAGTCTTAGTTTTAGTCATCATAGCTTAGGTTTTATTTAGTTTCCATTTAGTTTTCGTCGGAGGAAAAAGGTAGTCGACGAACATTGTTGGTCTTGGTTTTAGTCGACGGAACCACTGATGTATAAACGTGAGGGCGGGGACTTCATGTAACGTTTTGGAATGCTTCATTTTAAATGAAAAAACCTCTCCCAGCAGGAGCTGATGCAGGAGAGATGGGAGATGGACGACAATTGGACCATCGCATGTGACGGCCACGCATCAGGAAGAAAGCCAGCTAACACCATGTACCGAATGCCTTATTCTTTATAATTACATTCAGTATTAACCCATTTAGACCTGAGGACAATTCTACAAATCTAAATCCTGACAGTTTTCAGACAATCCTGTTTCTATGTCAGCGGTTCTAAACGGTTTCTAGACGGAACTAGACTGGTTTCATTAGGTCAAATAAAAACCTATTTACATCACTATATTGTTTCAGAGTGAACATTTTTAACTCAAATCTCAAATGAAGGTTCCGTGGCTCAAATGGGTCCGAGAGGCTGAACCTCATCAAATGGGTCCGAGAGGCTGAACCTCATCAAATGGGTCTGAGAGGCTAAACCTCATCAAATGGGTCTGAGTGGCTCAAAAGTTAGTGGCTCAAAAGTTTGTGGCTCAAAAGTTTGTGGCTCAAAAGTTTGTGGCTCAAAAGCCGAATACATAATGGGGCCACCGTCTTAAAGGGACACTTCACCCTTTTTGCTTTAGAACACTTTCCTGGGGGGTCTTTATGTGTGTAATATGTGGTTTAAGATATTTTAGATTGTAGCAGTGAGCACAGTGTCTCTGATGTCATGGACACTGGTCTCACTTCCTTCCTGGACTACAATTCCTATAATTCTTTGGTGCACTGCTCCTCCTTGTGGATCGGGGGAGGGCTGTCTTACTGAGACAACATGTAGTCCAGGAAGGAAGTGAGACCAGTGTCCATGACATCAGAGACACTGGGCTCACTGCTTAAATCTAAAATATCTAAAACCACATATTACACACAAAAAGACCCCCAGGAAAGTGTTCTAAAGCTTCTAAACATCATTACATTACATTATTTGGATAACAAAGGTCTTACCAACGTGGAGCTGGATGTCAGCGCCCATGCCCATCTCTGGCACCGAGCAGCGGTAGGTTCCCTGGTCCGACAGCCTGACCCTGGACAGCTTCAAGGAAATGACACCCCCGGACAGATCCGACAGGAACATTGTCGCTCTCTGCCTGTCAATGGTGGAAAGGGACTATAAGTACTTTTACTTAACCCATTCTGAACGGGAACCCATTTTGGTGTCAGCATCATGTCGTGCTTTAGCTATTGAAAAATAGCAGATCTACAAGCTCATAGCGCGCCACCGAGTGGCGCGCTACGAGCTTGTAGGTCTGCTATTTTTGAAAAGTCGAAGAACGACTGACATTTTTTTAGAATCTGATCTCAGGTCAGAATGGGTTCATCAGACCAGTGTGTGTCCAGTGGAAACCTCGTATGAATCTGATCTCAGGTCAGAATACTGTAAGTAAGTACAATGTTGAGGTATTTGTACTTTACTTGAGTATTTCCAATTACCGGTACTTTTACATCTACTCCACTACATCTCAGAGCCAAAATGTCGTGCTTTTACTCCCACTACAATTATTTGAAAACTTGAGTTACTAGTTACTTTGGAGATTTACATTTTGATTAGAAAACATACCACTTCAACCCTATACATTTTGGCCATTTGGAAACACGACGCATTGAGAGCTTGTAGATCGGCTATTTTCAATAGTACATTTTATGATGCAGATACTTTGGTACTTTTACTCTAGAGATGTCCCGGATACTTTATCGGTATCGCAAAAGTATCGGATCGGCCCTTATTTGGTCATATTGGGTCATATTTATCGTTATCGGCAAATATGCCAGTCTAACCAGTGATCCGACACGGGTGTATAGGGCAGGTGAATATAATGTCGGGGCATGTGGAGTTTGCTTTGGAGTTGCCCCAAACTGCAAGGGCACATTTGAGTGAGGAGTCTGCTATAAACACAACACCAGATATATACAGTAGCTAGATTAGCTATAAACACAACACCAGATATATACAGTAGCTAGATTAGCTATAAACACAACACCAGATATATACAGTAGCTAGATTAGCTATAAACACAACACCAGATATATACAGTAGCTAGATTAGCTATAAACACTATTACCGGTCGGTGGACTTCAAAATACAATGTAAGATATCTTTTCTTTTTTATTATTATTATATGTTATTCTCTGTTATCGGTATCGGTATTGGGACATCCCTACGAACTATTATATGTATCATTTTATCAAATTATATAATAATAATATATATATATATAATATATATATACACAAAATATATCATATATCATATCAATAGTACAATTTAGAACTAGCCTACTTCATCCTTTAAGATGAATAATCAGTTGGATAAATATGATCTGAAGTGGGACGTGTTCCTCAGTCATGTTGCAGGTCCTTTGGTGTGATCCATGGTCAGGCAATGCCCTCTTGATTGTTTATTGTTTTAGTATACATATGATACGGTTGATGATGCTGCGTTTGGTCGTGTAAATAACGTAAACTATTTTCACATTTTAATTCAATTTTTCCTTTTTTTAAATTTTATTTTTTTATCTTATCTATCTTGTCTGTCCATGAATACGTACTCTGCTGTTGTTGCTTGTGTTTTGTATTGTAGGTTTTCTGTTTTATGCGTTTGTAAAAAATCTAAAATAAAGTACTGATCATAAAAATAAAAATAAAAGAACTAGCCTACTTCGTTACAATGAAGTAGGCTAGTTCATGATTTAGGTTGTTATTAGAGAAAGTAAAAGATTAGTGTTAATTTTCTTCATTTGCTGCTTTCTTTCGTTTTAGGGATTTTAGCGGTTTTTGACAGGGGCGCGGGGGCATTCGAGCATGGGGCTAAATATGTATTATTTTACAAAATATCATGGTGATTTCTTTTTTTATTATTCACTATAGTCCTAATTGACCCCAGGAAATTACATCTGGCGACAAAAGATCACAGGATCTACTGAATGTGAAGGTGGATCACAGGATCTACTGAATGTGAAGGAGGATCACAGGATCTACTGAATGTGAAGGTGGATCAGGATCTACTGAATGTGAAGGAGGATCACAGGATCTACTGAATGTGAAGGTGGATCACAGGATCTACTGAATGTGACGGTGGATCACAGGATCTACTGAATGTGAAGGTGGATCACAGGATCTACTGAATGTGAAGGAGGCCTACTGGGGGGAAGCCACACAAATATGTCAGTTTGACACATTCAACAGATCTCGTGATCTATAGCATCGCCAGGTCAGCTCTAAGAAGAGGCATCAAAGCTGCCAAAGTCGAGTACAAGCAGCACATTGAGACCCACTTCAAAAACTCCACCAACCCCCGCCAGGTGTGGGAGGGGATCAGAGCCATCACTGACTACACACGTCCCAGCATGTTTTAAATCAGGGCTGGGCAACTTTGACGATGGAGAGGGCCACTATATTTCCACACTCACTCCCTAGGGCCATATATTACTGTCGTAGCAAAAATAGCCGATCTACAAGCTTTTTTCTTAATATTTTTGCTATATTCGAATTGGAATCCTGAAAATGTACATTTTTATGTAATTTAAAATGCCTTTAATTATATGTGTGTTGAGCATAAAGCTACTAATTTAGACTGAAGTAATTAAAGCAGGTCATGTTTGCATGTTGTGGAATTGTAAACAGCTGGAATCAATACTATATCAGTGTTCTGATATTAACCTGAGGGCCACAATAAGTGAAGGTGGGGGGCTGCATGTGGCCCCCGGGCCGCCAGTTGCCCACCCCTGTTTTAAATCATCTACTATAATTCCAGTACACAAGCAGTCGGCTGTCACATGCCTGAATGATTACAGACCCGTGGGCCATGGCACTCACTCCTCTCCCTGCTAAGTGTTTAGAGAGAGACTGGTTATGAAGCACACCACGTCCATCATACCAGCCTCTTTTGACCCATACCAGTTTGCCTACAGGCGGAACAGATCGCTTCATACTGCCCTGAAACATCTAGAGGGGAAAAACAACACATAATGTAAGAATGCTCTTCGTCGACTATACAGTTCCGCCTTCAACACCATCTTACCTCGCCAACTCATCTGCAAACTCCGAACTCTGGGTCTGTCTAACTCACTGTGCAATTGGGTTCTGGACTTCCTCACAAAACCGCACGCAAGCCGTCAGGCTGGGCAAACACACCTCATCCACTCTGTCCCTCAGCACTGCATGGTGCTCCACAGGGGTGCGTGCTTAGCCCACTATTATACACCCTGCTCACACATGACTGCTCTCCCTCCTTCCCCTCCAATCACATCATAACATTTGCAAACGACACCACAGTTGTGGGGCTCATAATAAGGAACAATGATGAGTCTGCCTATCGGCGAGAGGTGGAAGGTCTGACAGCTTGGTGTGCTAATAACAATCTGCAGCTCAACATGAAGAAGACAAGGGAGATTATAGTGGACTTTAGGAAGTCAAGGCCGGACCACTTAACCTGACGCTGCCAGATGAGGGCGGTATTGCGGAAACATATTCCCCAACACAACACTCATCTGGGATCTCTGACGGAGTTGAGCCCTGAGTCAGATCTGCTTCGTACCGAACCAATCAGCGTGAGCTAAAGGCGGGATGCGGATGTGACGGTATATAGACACGTCGATATGATTGGTTGTGTTTGCACCTCCTTCCCTCAGGGAGGAGATATACCAGTCCATCCGGGCTAGTAAGCTCAAGATTGACAAACAGCTTTTTTTCCCCCTACGCAGTTCAGACTGCTAAACGAAACGATGGATCACTAGATGAGCATTGACTGTCCCCTCACATGCATCATGCACTCTGACTCTGGACTGTGATAGCTTACTGGTTCCTTTTTCATCCATCATGCACTTTAGATATCACCGTGCACTTTACTCTGTGTTGTATGTTACGTGTTACGTTAGTGTTTTTATGTACTACGGTTATGTGGGAGCTCCCTAGAAATGTCGTTGTATGCTCAGTGTATGCTTTGTGTGCAATGACAAATAAAAGTCTATTCTTCTATAGTAAATAATAGAAAAAAATGAATCACTACATTTTGTAAAAGAAATACATATTTAGCCCCATGCTCGAATGCCCCCGCCCCCCTGTCAAAAACAGCTAAAACCCCTGAAACGAAAGAAAGCAGCGCAAATGAAGAAAAATTAACACTAATCTTTTACTTTGTCTAATAACAACCTAAAACATGAACCTAGGTTGATAAAAACTAAAGTTGTCCTTAACCCATTTTGCGGGCGGGAACCCCTTTTGGTGTTATAGCATTATGTTACGCTTTAGCTATTGAAAAATAGCAGATCTACAAGTTCGTAGCGCGCCACCGAGTGGCGCGCTACGAACTTATAGGTCTGCTATTTTTGAAAAATCGAAGAACGACTGACATAGAAACACAGCTTTTTCAGAAAACGGTCAGGATGTGGAAGACATTTATAGAATCTGATCTCAGGTCAGAATGGAAAACGGTCAGGATGTGGAAGACATTTATAGAATCTGATCTCAGGTCAGAATGGAAAACGGTCAGGATGTGGAAGACATTTATAGAATCTGATCTCAGGTCAGAATGGGTTGAAGTAAAAACAACTGAGTACTTGTAGGCCGGGTTCTGGTCCTCGGTGAGGTACCGCCCCAACGAGAAGGCGACGACAAGCAGGCGCTGGTCGTTTCTGGTCCACATCACCGTTCCCCAACTCTGCATGCTGATTGGTGGGTGGATGTGACATGGGAGGATGGCCACGCCTCCAACGCCGGCCAGCACGGGTTGAGAGGAGCCAATCACATGGTTATCTCCAATCACCTTAGATTCTTAAAGGGATTGTGACATAAAAAATAAAAATAAAAAGATTTAGAATTATTTCATTTTGATTATTTTATAGTTATGTTAACGTTATGAACTAAAAACAAATATAATGGACATAAAAAAGGACAATAACATTTAGTAATTATCTGAGATCAATCATTTTTCAGTATTCTGATATTAACCTGAGGGCCACATTAGGTGAAGGTGGGGGCCTCATGAGGCCTCCAGCCGGGCCACCAGTTGATATTAACCTAATATTAATATTTCAGTTAAAATATAGCAAAAATAGCTGATCTACAAGCTCAGTGCGACGGGTTTTGAGCTTGTAGATCAGCTATTTTTGCTACAACAGTAATATGCACTGTGGCTCTAGTAGAACTATAGTGACCCTCTGGAGTGATTGTGGAACTATAGTGACCCTCTGGAGTGAGTGTGGAACTATAGTGACCCTCTGGGGTGAGTGTGGAACTATAGTGGCCCTCTGGAGTGAGTGTGGAACTAAAGTGGCCCTCTGGAGTGAGTGTGGAACTATAGTGGCCCTCTGGAGTGAGTGTGGAACTATAGTGGCCCTCTGGAGTGAGTGTGGAACTATAGTGGCCCTCTGGAGTGAGTGTGGAACTATAGTGACCCTCTGGAGTGAGTGTGGAACTATAGTGACCCTCTGGAGTGAGTGTGGAACTATAGTGGCCCTCTGGAGTGAGTGTGGAACTATAGTGGCCCTCTGGAGTGAGTGTGGAACTATAGTGGCCCTCTGGAGTGAGTGTGGAACTATAGTGGCCCTCTGGAGTGAGTGTGGAACTATAGTGGCCCTCTGGAGTGAGTGTGGAACTATAGTGGCCCTCTGGAGTGAGTGTGGAACTATAGTGGCCCTCTGGAGTGAATGTGGAACTATAGTGGCACTCTGGAGTGAATGTGGAACTATAGTGGCCCTCTGGAGTGAGTGTGGAACTATAGTGGCCCTCTGGAGTGAGTGTGGAACTATAGTGGCCCTCTGGAGTGAGTGTGGAACTATAGTGGCCCTCTGGAGTGAGTGTGGAACTAAAGTGGCCCTCTGGAGTGAGTGTGGAACTATAGTGGTCCTCTGGAGTGAGTGTGGAACTATAGTGGCCCTCTGGAGTGAATGTGGAACTATAGTGGCCCTCTGGAGTGAGTGTGGAACTATAGTGGCCCTCTGGAGTGAATGTGGAACTATAGTGGCCCTCTGGAGTGAGAGTGGAACTATAGTGGCCCTCTGGAGTGAGAGTGGAACTATAGTGGCCCTCTGGAGTGAGTGTGGAACTATAGTGGCCCTCTGGAGTGAGTGTGGAACTTTAGTGGCCCTCTGGAGTGAGTGTGGAACTATAGTGGCCCTCTGGAGTGAATGTGGAACTATAGTGGCCCTCTGGAGTGAGTGTGGAACTATAGTGGCCCTCTGGAGTGAGTGTGGAACTATAGCGGCCCTCTGGAGTGAGTGTGGAACTATAGTGGCCCTCTGGAGTGAGTGTGGAACTTTAGTGGCCCTCTGGAGTGAGTGTGGAACTATAGTGGCCCTCTGGAGTGAATGTGGAACTATAGTGGCCCTCTGGAGTGAGTGTGGAACTATAGTGGCCCTCTGGAGTGAGTGTGGAACTATAGTGGTCCTCTGGAGTGAGTGTGGAACTATAGTGGCCCTCTCCATCGTCAAAGTTGCCCATCCCTGCTCTGACAGAGACGTATAGAGTTCTTATAATAAGGGCCTAAATCACCTAATCCTAAAGATAAATCCGGCCATATCCACTTGCCCAAATGTGCTGACCTCATCACATTTGTGATGACGGCTATGGCCGTTTTCCTCACATTTAAATTATTTTTTGCTAAATCAATGCTTGGAATGGATTCAGAATCATTAACATTCATCTTTTACTTTCTCTATTATCAACTTAATACATGAGCCTTGGTTGAAAAAAAACTAAAATTGTCCTTTGTCCCATTGACGCCTGGTGCAACGCATACGTTGTTCTACCCTTGATGTCTGTCACCTTGAACTATTTAAAAGAATTTGAAGGTTTTCAGAAATCTTAGGTCTGCAGGCCCCAGAAGGCATTCCCAGATTCGGCCTCAGGCATCAATGGGTTAAAGCCTGTAAATTAAGTGTGTGCGTAAAACCAGGTTGTAGTTCCGCGCCATGAAGCTACGACACACACACACACACACACACACACACACACACACACACACACACACACACACACACACACACACGGTGGGACAATAAACAGGTGATAATTTTCAACCTGATCTGTCAAGCCTTAACATTCCGTCTGGTTTGAAAATGGAGTCTGTTCTCACCATAGAGTATAAAGAAGGATATAGGCCGTGTTGGGACGCCAGAAAAAGTGCCTAGGAAATTAGTTTCGTTCCCGCGTCATGGGCACTACTCATTCAATGCATTTTTTCATAGATAATACCCTTCTGGACTTTGGGTTAAAAGTTCTACTCATAATATCCTGCAGTATTTTGTCACAGGCCAGAAATGTATAAAAAAAAACAAATATATAACCAAAAAAACGAAAATCTTGTGCTGCTGTTTTTGCTTGTAAAATGTGTTATATTGATTTTGGCAACACAAAATCTTTATATGTCATAAATACATATACCAAACATCTGAAACAAGTACTGGTGCCTTAGTTTACTCATACGTTAATCTAAATCATGAAATGTAGCAAATTTGTTAAAAAGAACCCCGCTTCAACTATTGGCACCCAGCACACTAAAACATACACATAGTAAATTGAGCCAAAAGCTTTTGTTTCATACATTCAAATTGTCACAACCTATACTGTGTAATGATAGGTAGAAATGAAAAGCAGCGCACCTTGGCCCAAAATGGCTGGTCTATCAAAATGTTAACATTTTGATAGTTAATGTTACCCCCTAATTTGGAATAATGCAAAGAAATTACAAGACTAAAAATAAATGCAATAAAGGTTAGAGTTATTTCAACATATTGTATGCAACATTTATTAAAGTACCACAAACTATCACAGCATCTGACATTTCAGCAATAGTCCCGGGCCTTACGGATATTTCCATGCCAATCAATATTGAAGGGACCAAATGTGGCCCGGATGTAGCCGGATGGGCATGCTCTAATGATTAAGGATGTAGCCGGATGGGCATGCTCTAATGATTAAGGATGTAGCCGGATGGGCATGCTCTAATGATTAAGGATGTAGCCGGATGGGCATGCTCTAATGATTAAGGATGTAGCCGGATGGGCATGCTCTAATGATTAAGGATGTAGCCGGATGGGCATGCTCTAATGATTAAGGATGTAGCGCAGGGCATGCTCTAATGATTAAGGATGTAGCCGGATGGGCATGCTCTAATGATTAAGGATGTAGCCGGATGGGCATGCTCTAATGATTAAGCTAGGGCGCCCGAGCCTGTGACCTTCGGGGTCGCCATGGCGGACAAATCCAATAGAGCGCCGCAGTCCCCGCCCCCTTTCAGAAAAGCGAATGGCCCAGGAAGTGGAAGCCCAAATGCATTCTCCCATCGGCACTTTTAATATAATTTATTTAAAGACGGTTACGCCGCGGACAAAGCCAATTCGGATCGTGACGAATCATGACAATGAACACAATGTTTTGGGACGATCAAATCATTAGAAAGAAGAAAAGAAAGTCAGGAGACAACACTATTTGTTTTATTTTTCGTCTTATAAATTATTTGATCGGCCCAAAATATTGTGTTCATTGTCATGATTCGTCACGATCCGAATTGGCTTTGTTTCCGCGGCGTAACCGTCTTTAAATAAATTATATTAAAAGTGCCGATGGGAGAATGCATGGGGCTTCCACTTCCTGGGCTTTTCTGAAAGGGGCGGGACTGCGGCGCTCTATAGGGCTGCCACCTAAAACAGTCTTGGCTGTAACATTTGAACCAGATGAGCTACAAATGCGGTGTCTATTTATTTAGTTATTTGATCATTACAAACATGTTGGAATACTTATCATTACAATGGGGTGTGTCTGGTACCCTAATTTGCATTTCCAAGATGGTGGCTGAAGTGAAAATGAGTTATAACTTAACTTTTGACACCTTCAGCCAAGTCGATGCATGTATTTTAATCATTAGAAACACATTGGAATGTTCCAATTCCTGATGGAATCTATCTAGAACACACCATTATGGTGTACAGCTTCATCGCTGTATGCACCTAAACCATCCACTCCATGTGAGCTCCCCACGACGGAGCCCGCGTCTTCCTCACCAGCCATTTGCAGCATCCTGTTGCATACGCTAAAAGATCTGAGCATTCCAGCAGAACACGTTAATCAGTGCATCAGAGTAGTCAGAAACGGGTCTCATGGTCGCAGCTTACGTATTTCCTGTAGGCGGACTCGACATAGCTGCAGGGTTTAAACCCTCACTATACTCTTTTACGTGCTTTTTACTAACACTAACATTACAAAGATGCCAAGAACATCGAGATGAACCTGTTTAGTTTATGGCTGCTCCAGCAGAAGTGGCAACATTCCAAATAACAAAACAAACGGAATGTCAAAATATCCACCGCGGGGTCTGAGACCAGAGCCATTGGTTGAGACAAAGCAGTGAAAGGTCATACTAAGCATTTAAAGTAGCATTTAAATGACTCAATGGCTCTGGTCTCAGACCCTGCGGTGGATATTTTGACATTCCTGTTGTTTTGTTTTTTGGAATGTTGCCACTACTGCTGGAGCAGCCATAAACCAAACAGGTTCATCTCCATGTAAGCTGCGACCATGAGACCCGTTTCTGAATTCGTCTATAGGGTGAGCAGGAAAGGTGACCTTGGGGAGCGCCCGTGATGTACACCAGCACCTCTGAACAGACAACCCTGCAGTCTCACATACTGCAGTCTGCCCCAGAGATTCACCCCCAGTCTCACATACTGCAGTCTGCCCCAGAGATTCTTACATCTTAGATCCATGCCACCAAACCATCGGACATAAAATTGTACCTGGAGTCAGCAGCAACGCAACGCACATGCAGAGTTTGAAGTTGGTCGGTTGAACGATTTTCGAGATACGTCTACTAGATAATAATAATTAATTGCATTTTTATAGCGCTTTTCCAAGTGCTCAAAGCGCTTTACAACGGTTCATTCATTCATACGTTGGGAGGTGAAGCGGCGAACAGTCGACGCCAGCGTCCTCACTTCCCACATTCACACACCGACGGTGGCGAGCTCACACCGACCGTATCCTCTACGGCACCACCTCCAAAGTCCTCAATAAACTGCAATATGTCCAGAATTCAGCTGCCCGCCTGCTCACCGGTACCCGTTCCAGAGACCATATTACACCTGTCCTCCGTGACCTTCACTGGCTACCGGTTAAACAAAGAATCCACTTCAAAACACTCCTGACCACCTACAAAGCACTAAATAACCTGGCTCCCCCATACCTCTGTGACCTCAAACGCCATGCCCCCTCTCGCTCCCTCAGGTCTGGTGATGCAAACCTCCTTGACGTCCCCAAAACCAAACTCCGTACGTGGGGGGACAGAGCTTTCGCCTTTGCTGCCCCAACCCTGTGGAATGCCCTCCCTAAGGCACTCAGAGATGCCCCCACCCTTAAAACCTTCAAATCCACCCTCAAAACCCACCTCTTCAAAATTGCCTTCCCTAGCTAACCCTTTTCACTGTCTTTTAATGTTCTTTAGCTTTTAGTGTTATTTTTCCTTTTTCTAATAAAGTTGTTTTTAATTTGTTGTTACCTCTGTAAAGCCCCTCCATGTAAAGCGTCTTTGGGTACTCAGAAAAGTGCTATATAAGTTTGAGATATTATTATTATTATTATTATTACCGACCGACTCATTGGAGGCGACGTAGGGTTCAGTGTCTTGCCCAAGGACACTTGGACATGTGGACAGGAGGAGGAGACGGGGTTTGAACCGCCGACCCATGGATCATTGGACGACCTGCTCTACCTCCTGAGCCACAGCCGCCCATGATGGACGGCAGGAGACACAGACATGGACGGACGTGTATATGCACGTACAGAGATTTTGTGCATTCATTATTTAATACTCCTATCTGTATCAATATAGGAATGTGTATATTAGAGTGTTCTAGATAGATGTAATCATACATCAGAGCATTTCACCGTGTTTAAAATAGACACCACGTTTTCAAAAGTTCACTCATTTTCCCATATGGTTCCAGACACACCCAGTCATAATGATAAACATTCCAACGCGTTTGTAATGGTCCAAAAACATGACGGACACAAAGTCTGCATGTGTAGCTCATCTGGTTTTACAGCCAAAACAGTTTTAGTTAGCAGCCATTGAGGTCGCGATGGCGACCCCAAAGGTCGCCAGCTGTACATTAATGTCAGATGCTGTGACACTTTGTGATACTTGAATAAATGTTTCATACCATGTGTTGTAATAATTCTGACCTTTATTGCATTTGTCTTTAGTCTTGTCCATTTTTTTGCATTATTCAATTTAGGGGGGTGTGGTAACAATTTGATTTAGATTTGAAGCCTTTGTGGGCCTTTCTACCTTTCATTACACAGTAGGTTGTGAAAATGTTTATGTATGAAATATAAGCTTTTGGCTACATTTACTATGTGTATGCTTGCAAGTGCTGTGTGCCAATCACTTAAGTTGAAGCATTTTCTTTAGAGTGAAACACATGGAACCAAATGGACCCTTACGGGTCTGTAACTCTGAGAGTGAAACACATGGAACCAAATGGACCCTTATGGGTCTGTAACTCTGAGAGTGAAACACATGGAACCAAATGGACCCTTACAGGTCTGTAACTATGAGACTCTGAGACAGTCACACAATAATACAGCTTTATAAATAAATATGAAACCCTTGTACAAACAAGGGTGTCTCTCTCTCTCACACACACACACACACACACACACACACACACACACACACACACACACACACACACACACACACACACACACACACACACACACACACACACACACACACACACACACACACACACACACACACACACACACACGACACACACAGGAACAAAAAAACGAATTTAACCCACTTTTTGTTTCACAAAAAAAACTATGATGCAAATTAATTCAAGTCCAGTTCGAATAATCCGTTTGGGGACGAATCAACACGACTTGTTAAAACAGCCACACCCTGAAAAGGTCTAGTTTTCAGAACCGAATAGTGAAGTCTAAATATAGTAGGCTAAATGTAAATAAAGTCTTAAAGACCAGATTTTTAAAACTTGTAACCAACGCCTCCACCTACTACGCAAGCTCAACTCCTTCAGAGTGAGCAAGCATATTATGGAAACAGTCTATAAAAACCTGATAGAGGGAATCTTGACTTTTAACATGGCAATGTGGTTTGGCAATCTAAATGTAAAAGGAAGAAGCAAGCTGCAGCGAATAGTAAACCTAGCCTCAAAAATAATTGGGAAGAGACAGCAACAATTAGGCTGCATCTACAAGGAGGTACTTCGTAAAAAAGCTATCAAGATAGCAAACGACCTCCTCTCATCCACTCTGCAGGGAGTTCGAACTACTTCCCTCTGGTAGACGGTACAAAGTACCAAGAGCTAACCGTAACATCTTTTTAAATTCTTTCATACCAAATGCCATTAAGGCACTAAATGATACCATGTCTCGCTAGATTTGTTTGTTTTTCCAATGTATCTGCCACTGTTGTCCTGCACTTTTTTGCCATGTGAAAATAATTGTGTTAAGTGTTGTTGCTGTTGTTGTAACCGTTTGTTTTTTACTGTTTGAGACCGAAGATGAATTTCCACACGTGGACAATAAATTAAACTAACTAACTAACTTACCTGTCACAGGTGTGTTGCAGCTCCACAGAACCAGCAACATGTAGAAACTCAACCACATCCGAGACTTAAACATTAAAACTGTGTTTACTGTGAACACCACAGACCCCGAGCAGACATCCATCTTGTAGCCTTCTCTCTTTTTGGGTTTTAGACACGTTGTTGTTGAAACATTTATAGTTTCAACAACAAAAGGTTGAAAGACCAGTTTTTGCAAAAGTGGCAAAGTGAACTCAATAGTATGACATCATGTGACATCTATGTTGAATACAAACAAGAGTTCAAACTAGAAAAATACCTTCTATGTGAAAACCGTAAGTTTATAGACTTTAGCTATTTACAACCTTAGGCTAAACAACCCCAAAGGTCATCGGTAGATATAAAGGATTGGAAAGAAGTCAAGAGGATTTGTAACCTATGTAATGAAGCCAGAATTGGAGACGAGTATCATGTTTTGCTGGAATGTAAGAATACTGGCATTATTTCAGGCAAAAATACCTGCCACTTTATTTTTTTTTACCCACCCTTCTATGTTTAAATTAATTGCATTACTAAAATCTGAAAAACTAAAAGTAATCTATAAATTGGGTGCTTTTCTGAAAAATGTTCTTCCACTGTACAAATAGGGAAAGCCTTCCGATGTGTCTATGTATATCGTGTAATCTGTTATGTATTGTATACTTTTGATTGTATACTTTTATGAATCTGTGCTCCAAACCATGTGATCATGGTCGTGAGTTAAATAAATTATGATGATGAAATCTATTCCACATTGCATTCTGTTATGTCACCGTGCCACCAGCAGGTGTCGCTGTAACACAGCCGAGGCCAGGGTTACCAGCTCTTCATGGAGAGAGAAATAATAAACCACCAGCACAGTGTCAACACTACAGATGAGAGGCCGGTGACACATCATTTAGCTTCAGCACAGTGTCAACACTACAGATGAGAGGCCGGTGACACATCATTTAGCTTCAGCACAGTGTCAACACTACAGATGAGAGGCTGGTGACACACACATAATTTAGCTTCAGTACAGTGTCAACACTGCAGATGAGAGGCCGGTGACACATCATTTAGCTTCAGTACAGTGTCAACACTACAGATGAGAGGCCGGTGACACACACATCATTTAGCTTCAGTACAGTGTCAACACTACAGATGAGAGGCCGGTGACACACACATCATTTAGCTTCAGTACAGTGTCAACACTACAGATGAGAGGCCGGTGACACACACATCATTTAGCTTCAGTACAGTGTCAACACTACAGATGAGAGGCCGGTGACACATCATTTAGCTTCAGTACAGTGTCAACACTACAGATGAGAGGCCGGTGACACGCACATCATTTAGCTTCAGTACAGTGTCAACACTACAGATGAGAGGCTGGTGACACACACATCATTTAGCTTCAGTACAGTGTCAACACTACAGATGAGGCTGGTTAGCCGCAATTTGCAACTCTAGATTTTCTTATAATGGGGTGAATCTAGAGTTGCAATACCCTCCATTGACTCCCCACTCATCCAATTTGGTTTGCGATCTGCTTGTCTTAAACGACGTTAAACTCACCAACATTGCAGCTGTAGTCCAAGCTTGAATTATCCTCTTTCAATCTGCCGAGCTTGTTTTTCATACAAATCCACCGTAGAGATGTTATGAGCTACTTTCTGTCAAGACATCCTCTGCATGTGATTCAAGTGTTGCAGTTTGGAAGCACACGTTTTTGTTAACGGGTCACGCTGCTGCCTCCTGCATTATGTGCAAATTAGAAACCGGTGGAACGCAGGGCCGTTCAGTGACATACGACGAGTGCTTCCAAACTCCAGCACTCCAGAAAAATAATCACCAGCACATAATGTCTTGACAGAAAGTAGCTCATAACATCTCTACGGTGGATTTTCATGAAAAACAAGCTCGGCAGATTGAAAGAGGATAATTCAAGCTTGGACTACAGCTGCAATGTTGGTGAGTTTAACGTCGTTTAAGACAAGCAGATCGCAAACGCAAATTGGATGAGTGGAGGGAGTCAATGGAGGGTATTGCAACTCTAGATTCATCCCATTATAAAAAAAAATCTAGAGTTGCAAATTGCGGCTATTTCAGAGGGTGCTCACAAATCATATAATCCACAGAGCATCCCTTTGCTTGAAGTATTAGGTGTGTAAAAAAAGATGTCTAGTGATTACTAGTAACCTGTAGTTGAAATCCTTGTCTTTGCCGTCCAGGAAGCGCTGGTGCATCTGACTGACAAACTCCTCTCTGAGCATGGCCTTCTCCTGTGGGGTTGGCTCCCACTCCTCTTTTCCAGAAACATCGCCTGGGAGGGAACAAAAATAAACGTTATCCCTGACTGACCCAATTTTTTTATTTAACCTTTATTTAACCAGTAAAATCACATTGAGACTGTGGGCTGTATTTTGCGTGTCTTAAGTACCAGGTCTTATTACCTAACTTGAGTAAACTAAAGACCTGGAGGCGTGATCAATGCTCTTTGGCTATTCTGAGTGGCCAAAGAGCATTGATCACGCCTCCAGGTCTTTATTTTACTCAAGTTAGGTAATAAGACCTGGTACTTAAGACACGCAAAATACAGCCCTGTGTCTCTTTTACAAGTGGGAACTGAAGGCCAAGAGGCAGAAATAAAAATGACACTTCAATACCACATCGTCAATGTTTTGTGTTTTTGAACCAGCAAAATACAACATCCATAATACACCTTAAAGTACCTATGCATAAATACAACAAGTCACCTGTCCTACTTTTTAGTAGCAGGGCAAAATACACCATATACACAATATACACGATCTGAGCCGATATATATATAGGCATGAACATAGGCTAGTACATATCCAAACATGTGCAGGTGTTGGATTGTACATCAAAGATGATCCTTTTGAAACTTCTCAAGGGAACTTTCAAAGCCAATTTTAGTCTGGACTGTAGATCATTCCACGACCAAGGGCCAAAGAAGAGGCGTAGAGTGTGTGTGTGAGAAGGGAGAGAAAGGGAACAAATAAACGTTATCCCTGACTGACCCGATGGAAGAGGCGTAGAGTGTGTGTGTGTGTGTGTGTGTGAAAAGGGAGAGAAAGGGAACAGGCGTTTGGCCACCCAATCCATCATCTAAGTTCACAGTCCACTATGATCCATGCTCTTACTGATGGAAAGAGAGAGGGATGGTACAAGCGGGTAAAGTGAGACAAATAGAGCACCGAAGTCTGACGCCAATATCGGTAGAGGGCGCAAATCCACAGGTTCCTGTACTTTTTATTTGCATTATAATCCCTCATATAAGAACTGTGTTTGAAAAATAAACATGTCACCCCAGCCGCTTCACTCATATGGATATGAAGAATCAACTGACTGAGAGAAAACGCCAATGTTACTGCTAATGAATTAGTTACATTTTCGCTAGAAGCAGACTGTATCATAATATGAGTGACTGACTGTCGTAAACGATACAGAGACACCTCCCTGACAATAACGCCGAGACAGCTTGTTTATTTTTGGACCACAACACTTATAGTAGACAGATATTAAGATCACCCCATGTTATTCTCCATAGAGAAATCACTTCCGCGAACCAGAGGAATCGAAGGGATGAGCGAGTGCTCTATAGAGAGGGGAGAAAGCGAATCACAGGAGAAGGTACACATTGAGACAGAGAGAGAAAAGAGTGACTGCCACTCAACATGCCTCCTGAACACTCCTCTGCACCAAAGTTCAAATGACTAAAAGTGGATAAAGGGAATCTACCAACACGCCTCAAGCCTGGAACGGCTGATCCGGTACATCACAGGAACAAGGACAACAGTCACAGAAGGACACTGGGAGCAGCACAGACATTTTAATCCTTTTATTGGGTGCTAGACTAGTGCAACAAAGAACGAACGTTTTCGACCTATACAAAGCAAAGCAGAGCAAAGTTACTATATTTACCCAGGGTAACTGGACTAAGCTCAAGAACTTGTTTACAGCCAGGCCCTGCTCATAGAACATTTCATGGTAGGGGTTCAATGCCTTGCTCAAGGGCACTTCAGCGGTGGTAATTTTAACGTGCCGGTCCGGGGATACGAACTAGCGACCTTCCGATATCAAGACCGCTCCGCAAATCGTTCGGCCACCGCTGCCACAATACGGTCTTCAGGCGGTGGCCTAGTGGTACAGGCGCATGCCACTAAAGAGCGTCGCAGTCCCGCCCGCTTTCATGACAACGCCAGGCCCAGGAAATTAATCCCAATGATTTTCAAAACGTATTTATTTAAAGACCAACCAACACACACAATATTTTGGACCAAACAAATAATTACAAAGAAGAAAACCAACAAAAAAAGTGTTGTAACCTGCCGTATTTTTTCGACTTTCTAATTCTTTGTTTGGCCCAAAACATTGTGTTTGTTGTCATGATTTGTCACGACAAAAGTTGGCTTTGTCTGCGGCGTAAACGTCTTTAAGTAAATACTCTATGAGGAAAATGAACGGGGATTTATTTTCCGGGTCTCTCGACTCGAGGGGGCGGGACTGCGACGCTCTATAGGCTCTGGTCTGACAGTGCGTCGCGTGTTCGAGTCCTGTTCATGACGACCTTTGCTGCATGTCTCTCTCCCCTTCTCTCTCTCTTTCCTGTCAATCTTCACTTGAAACTATCAATAAAAAGGCAGAAAAGCTAAAAACAAATCTTTAAAAAAATGAAAATGTCCGCACTGCTCCAGTGTCCTCTCCTCCTCCTGCGACTAAAAGTGGATCTTAGTGACCACACAACGTCTCTAGAGCTCAGCAGTGACTTCTGCTCTCATCTCAGTGACCACACAACGTCTCTAGAGCTCAGCAGTGACTTCTGCTCTCATCTCAGTGACCACACAACGTCTCTAGAGCTCAGCAGTGACTTCTGCTCTCATCTCAGTGACCACACAACGTCTCTAGAGCTCAGCAGTGACTTCTGCTCTCATCTCAGTGACCACACAACGTCTCTAGAGCTCAGCAGTGACTTCTGCTCTCATCTCAGTGACCACACAACGTCTCTAGAGCTCAGCAGTGACTTCTGCTCTCATCTCAGTGACCACACAACGTCTCTAGAGCTCAGCAGTGACTTCTGCTCTCACCATCACCGTCTTCCTCATCTTCAACTTCCTCCCGTGCGGCCTCCTCTCTCTCGTGCTCCTCCTGCAACTGATTCTGGATCAGCCTCTCCTGGTAGGAGTCGAGGAGGAGGTGGGCCAGCCCTGCGTTGCCTTCGCCGCCCGGGCATCCCGCTTGTCCTTCTGCACCTCCTCCCTGCATCGCCTCCTGAGAGCGTACCAGTAACTGTTGAAACAAGGCAAAGGTAAACGACAGAGGCAAAAAAAGGCAGAATTAGCACATTGTCACCTTAACCCATTCTGACCTGAGATCAGATTCTAAAAATGTCTTCTACATCCTGACAGTTTTCTGAAAAAGCTATGTTTCTGTGTCAGTCGTTCTTCGATTTTTCAAAAATAGCAGACCTACAAGCTATTTTTCAATAGCTAAAGCATAACGTAGTGCCAACACCAAAAGAGGTTCCCACCCAGAATGGGTTAAGTGCTGCAAGCCTTTATTAGGTCGTGTTAATTCTCCAAATGCCACCATGTGACTTTTGATTTAAAGGTCACGGTTGAGTTTCAACCGTGACACAGCAATTGTATTTGGTTTATTTTACAGCACCAAGGGTTGTGCCAGTGACTAAGACTATTGGTCTTGTTTTGTAAAGAAATATACATGTTTTACAATAATGAACAGTAGAAATCTCTCAATTTAGATTCAGACTTGTGCCGGCTAATATAAACACTACCAGTTGTAAAAAAAGAAAGAAAGAAAAAAAAAACAGCATGTAATATATGTGAGCACAATACTAACATGGTGTAACGTTGCATGTGTTGTCCTTTTATGATTATGCACCAATGCAACGGAGAACAACATCCTGTGATTGTACATTACGTGGAAAGTGGAGTATTTCCAATTCTGGCAATTCACGTAAACAAAAGAAAACAACTCGACACAAAGAACCGATTAGAAGGTGTGCAGAACAAAGCCGCCCCACCTCATCATCGGTCAGATGCTGGCCAATGTACTGCTCGTACAGTAGGGGCTGCCTGGTGCGCATCTGCTCCTCGCTGAAATACTGACCGTCTGGGAGACAAAGACAACACGACATATGGTTAATACTGACCGTCTGGGACAAAGACAACACGACATATGGTTAATACTGACCGTCTGGGACAAAGACAACACGACATATGGTTAATACTGACCGTCTGGGACAAAGACAACACGACATATGGTTAATACTGACCGTCTGGGACAAAGACAACACGACATATGGTTAATACTGACCGTCTGGGAGACAAAGACAACACGACATATGGTTAATACTGACCGTCTGGGACAAAGACAACACGACATATGGTTAATACTGACCGTCTGGGACAAAGACAACACGACATATGGTTAATACTGACCGTCTGGGACAAAGACAACACGACATATGGTTAATACTGACCGTCTGGGACAAAGACAACACGACATATGGTTAATACTGACCGTCTGGGACAAAGACAACACGACATATGGTTAATACTGACCGTCTGGGACAAAGACAACACGACATATGGTTAATACTGACCGTCTGGGAGAAAGACAACACGACATATGGTTAATACTGACCGTCTGGGACAAAGACAACACGACATATGGTTAATACTGACCGTCTGGGACAAAGACAACACGACATATGGTTAATACTGACCGTCTGGGACAAAGACAACACGACATATGGTTAATACTGACCGTCTGGGACAAAGACAACACGACATATGGTTAATACTGACCGTCTGGGACAAAGACAACACGACATATGGTTAATACTGACCGTCTGGGACAAAGACAACACGACATATGGTTAATACTGACCGTCTGGGACAAAGACAACACGACATATGGTTAATACTGACCGTCTGGGACAAAGACAACACGACATATGGTTAATACTGACCGTCTGGGACAAAGACAACACGACATATGGTTAATACTGACCGTCTGGGACAAAGACAACACGACATATGGTTAATACTGACCGTCTGGGACAAAGACAACACGACATATGGTTAATACTGACCGTCTGGGACAAAGACAACACGACATATGGTTAATCGAGTTTGATTATTTGATCTTTTTCTGCTTAATTCTTATAGTGGTAGTGAGAGACAGGAATGGTGGCAGAGAGAGAGAGAGAGGGGATATTTACCCATTCTGACCTGAGATCAGATTCTAAAAATGTCTTCTACATCCCGACAGTTTCATTATTAACCCATTCTGACCTGAGATCAGATTTTATAAATGTCTTCTACATCCTGACAGTTTTCTGAAAAAGCTATGTTTCTATGTCAGTCGTTCTTCGATTTTTCAAAAATAGCAGACCTACAAGCTCATAGCGCGCCACTCGGTGGCGCGCTATGAGCTTGTAGATCTGCTATTTTTCAATAGCTAAAGCATAACATAATGCTAACACCAAAAGGGATTCACTCCCCAAAATGGGTTAAATAAAGCAAAGTGTCTCGGGGTCAAACTCTAACCCAGGCCTGCTGCAAGAAGCACTCATTTATGTGGTACAGTATGTGGTCTTATCAGGTGATTCCCCCAGAGTTGATTATTTGGTTACAGTGTGGCTTGAGATCAAGACACCTAGAACAGGGTCTGTCTGTCTGTCTGTCTGTATATCACACATGCATGTACGTACGTACGTACCTTTATTGATAAGATAAACATGTTAAATGTCATGTTATTCAGGACATTGCATGTACTGAGGATCTAAAATTGGCCACTGGACCATCCGAAGAGCTATTTGAATGAATTGATAACACTCACGCTATGGTTCTTTTGATCCCATATCAATATATATATATATATAAATATGAACATACTCTCAGGAACCCTTACCCCTCTGGAGGGCCCTGAGGGCAGCGTAGCGCTGGTTTCGGACCCTGGTCTTGTCTGCGTGTCCAACGGCCCGTCTCTGTATCACCCTGCGGTAGTGCTGGGCCCGCGAATCAGAGCGGAGACTGGAGAACGCCTCCAGGTGCTTAGGCTTCAGATACGCCTGGAGAAATGGGAACCGCAGAAACATTGGACACATTTGTGATTTGTGAACAAGACACACACCGCACACCGCACAAACTAAAGGCCCCATTCATAGTCTGGATTTTCGGTGGTGAGGTGACCGCCGCTCCGGTGGTGAGCTGACCACGGGAGCTGAAATAACGTTGAGCGGTGGTGAGTAAAAACAGAGAGATGGGCTGGAGCGGTGGTGGTGGTTTGCTCTTCACCGCGGCTCGTGACGTCATGTTGTAGTTCAGTGGTCACCTAACCACCGAAGATCAAGACTACCGGTATGTACGAGTCTTTAGTCTGCTCAGACGTAGGCCTAGGCAGGACACAAACCACTAGCCTGGTTAATAAACCAGACTAATATCGCACGGACCGCGGGATATTAGTCTGGGGAGGCTCAGCTTGGATTTCATTTCCAGGGCGGCGGGTTGAAACATTTTCTCTTTGACGCAATTGGTCAGAGCTACTGTCAGTCAAAGGCCTCAAGCATTGAAAGTCACTGTACCAAAGCCCGCCCATATTGCATACCGTGTCCCGATTGGCCGCCCCATTTCTCTGGTGTAGTAAATGGGCGTACAATTGAGCCTCTCCAGACCGAAATCCGCCGGCAGGCAATTTTTTTTTTGCACCAGTGGCATCATCGATGGGGAACCCAAGCTAATACAAACTGCAGGCTTTCTATTCCTGAAAAGTTGCAATGCGAAAATGTAAGACTTTCTCACGATAATAGAAATCGAAATATATATATTTTTTTCTTGTTTAAAAATAAATCTGTGACGATGATGTCACAGGTGCCCACAGCCCTCATATGAGACACATAATCAATGAGTAGGAAAAAAATTATCATGATGAACATTAGCGAGGACCAATTATATGAAGATAAGTTGAAACGTGTTGAAGAGGGCCTTTAAGATGACTAAATGAGATATTAAGAATAGAAACTACCACCGCTGAAGTGCCCTTGAGCAAGGCATTGAACCCGTCCCCTACCATGAAATGTTCTATGAGCAGGGCCTGGCTGTAAACAAGTTCTTGAGCTTAGTCCAGTTACCCTGGGTAAACATAGTACCTTTCTAGCCGCAATTTGCAACTCTAGATTTTTTTACAATGGGCCCATTGTAAAAAAAGAATCTAGAGTTGCAAATTGCGGCTAGTACCTTTCCTTTCCTCTCTCTCTCACACACACACACACACACACACACACACACTCACGCTCAACTCACTCTGACTCTGTTATGACTGAGGACAAAAACAATCTGTGTACTGGAAATACCTACTAGATAGAAAGAACGTTATAAGTACTGGTGGTAGACTCACCTGCTTGTTCTGGAGTGGCGCTTTCGTGTGTGTAAAGTCACATCCTAGCAGTGGCCCTGCGGTGTGTTCGTGTGTGTAAAGTCACATCCTAATAGTGGCCCTGCTGTGTTCGAGTCTACTGGTTCAACGACGGTCGTTCTCGGCCTGTCGCTGGTCTCATGTGAACAAGGAGGTGTAGCCTCGATCTCTCCCCACATACTACTGGAAGATGATAGTCGCGCAAATATAGTTAACCGTTGTATCTTATTCTTGTTGCCAATTCCGATCTTATAACAACACCATGATAATGTCAACGCCATGTTGTCGAAGAAGTAGGAATACATTAATTACGTATGTTTCATCAGTTAATGGGGTTTTTTTCATCGCTCAGAATAAACGCAATAAAGCCGCCATATTGGTCCGGTCTTATTATTGTTCCCCCTCCTCGTTCAAGTGACTTGCCAATGGTTCCGCTTGCCAATGGTTCCGCTGGGAAACAAACCTTCTATTTCTGTTAATCTCTACATAATAGCATACAAGTTAAGCAACACAACAGTAGTAATAATTATTTGTATTATTATTAATAATAATAATAATAATGCATTGCTTGTAGGCAATATCCAACAATACCCAATTCAAATTGCATTACGCTGTGACATTATATGATTTGTTATCTAATTATTATAATAAAAAAAGGAGGTAATTTTTTTTTACCTCCTTTATGATGAATTCCTGTTCTGTTCTTTTACTATATAGAAAGCTCTAAATGTTATGATGAATTGAACATGGTGGACCCTCTTGTAAACCAATGTAATGCTTAATGGTGACGTCCACTCACAGTTAACAGTATTTGTATCGAGTTGTGCTTGAAATGTACTGTAATTCTGCAAACTGTTAATAAATATATCAATCAATCAAAACTCAATCTCTTATCAGACCCAGTGTTACTTTCTATATACAGGTTTAATGTTTGTTTTTAGTCAATTGACAATAAAGATAATTTAATGTTTGTTTTGTCACCGCTTGTTTTACATCGTCATCATTACATCATAAGCTATACCGAATTCCCTCCTGCCTCGATGTTGTAAGATCATAAGAGTGCCCCTCACTTCACATGGGCGTGATTTTTTCAGCAGATTTTTGTTCAGATTTAGTTTTAGTCTTTTTAATAACAAACCGTTTAGTCTTATAGTCCTATGTCGTCTTCTGTCCTATAGTCTTTTAGTCTTTACTATTAGTATTTTACTATTAGTATTGTAGTAGTTAGTATTATTCAGCTTACTGTGGAGACACATGCTGGAACTTTTTACTTTGAAATGTTTTGTAGTTTCTGAGTTTTTTAACTTAAACGCCCAATGCATTCTCAATGGCAATAGCAAAAACGTTGACATGCTACTAGTCCTACATACTTACACCTAGAAGCCCCATTCAAACCCATTTAGGTTTATCTTACGGTGGACATGTTTGCCTGAAAATGAATCTTTGAAATGTTTCATAGTTTTAGAAATATAGTGCTTTCAAATTTGATAAATGTATAATGGGACTCAATGGCAGATTATGGCACATCAAAAATCACTTTCACCTAGAAACTCCATTCACACTTTTTATAATTCAGCTTATTGTGGAGACACATGCGTCTCTTAAACGTCCAATGCATTCTCAATGGCAATAGCAAAAACGTTGACATGCTACTAGTCCTACATGCTTACACCTAGAAACCGCATTCAAACTTTAAAATTTTCATCTTATGGTGGACATGTTTGCCTGAAAAGGAATCTTTGAAATGTCATAGTTTTAGTAATATAGTATTTTTCAAATTCATAATGGGGGTCGATGGCAAGTCAAATAATCACACTACTAATACTCACACATCGATGGTTTTATTTACAAACGCAACACGTTGTTTGAACCGTCAGGGTATCCAGGGGTGGTACCAGTCAATTCATGCTGCTTTTTTCTTTGTTTTTGAGTTGTTCTTCTAGAAGTCTTGAAAGTAAATAGTTGCATGGGGTTTGAACCCACAACCTCCAGATCATGTAGCCAATGACCTAACTCACTGAGCTATGTACTACCTGCAACAGCACAGTCTTCTTTTGCCTTTCAGTAACAACATTGGTACAACCAATTAAACATAACAGGAGCTTTGTCTATCGTTTGTTGTGCTGTCGTTTATCTGGGGCTTATACAGTACCAAGTCAGCCATACCACCCATGACCAAAATTATCATTTTTAAACAAAACTACACCAGTGTGTGTGTGGGGGGGTGTGTCCACAGGTATATAAAAATTGTGAAGAGAGACAATGAGCTCACAAAACGGTAACATTTTTGTTTCCTTTCATTTTCCACAAATATTTACAGTTAACAGTACAGCACAATCGCAAGTAATTTACATTTCAGTGTGCCACAACAACGTCAGCAATCAACTATTTAAAATTACCGGTATAATTATTATCAACAAAATATGTCCAAGCCTTATATTGCACAGCCATAAAATATGTACAGATTTGCTATAACTTGGCATTGAGCAGAAAACTCACTATTAGTGGTTTAAAAAGTGCAAGTGACCTGCATCTACACGGTGTAGTAGTGAACTGGTCTTGTAGATTTCTCTTAAATCTTAAACATTGTGGAATATGGAAATACACATTCTCTCGTTGGCCTCATCATGGTTGGCCTTTTCTTATTATGTATTGTAATTTGTACCATAACTCATTTTATTACCATCAACTCAAACTCAAACCAAGTATAAAAATTCAAGTAAAATGTTTAAAAACTATGATTCCATAACTAAATAACTTAAACACATTCACTGCATGTATGTATGTATGTATGTACTGGAATATCATATTTTCAAAAAGGTAGAACCAAATACTCAAGCAATAAATAATTAAAAAAAAAGTACCATAAATTCATACTTTGTGAACATTTATGTAAACAGCTTGTATCCAGTGTCCTCGTGCGTTCCTTGTGACGAGTCCCATTCATCACACCTCTTGGCTAGAGTGTTGTACAGGATAGAGGCGCCTCACTAAACAAAGTAAAAAGAAAATAAATAAATAAAAAATATGGTATATTACGGTAAATACGGTAGCAATCTAATTTGTCACCTTATAACAATTTCAAATGTAGTTAGCAAATGCATCACAGCAATTACCGGTATTATAATACGGTAAGTAAAATATTATATGGGCAGAAGGTAAAGCCAGCTAATTAAAGTGGATTTAGGTGAATTTGAGTCTTAACATTTAGAAGATTAGAGCTAACAATGTCAGTTTTATATCCTCTCCCAATGGAGAGAGGTAATTGCAAGGATGTCCATACTACATTACATATGGTGGTGCATCTAGTAGTGTCCCAAACTATGCACCATTTGCTTCAAATAACAAATAAGTGACATTGTCCAACAGTAGGTAGTGTAATGTCTGTTGATGTGTCTCTCACAGAATATATAATATAACAAACAGACTCTGTGAGTTCTGTCTATGTCGGTTGTAGTAGTATTCATTTAACTTCCCTCCAAAAGCTTGGGCAACACATAAACTTCCTTCATGACGTGGACGGCATGTCCACGTTAGCCTGGCTATAATAAGCCAGACCGAATCAGCCGTTAGCAAAAAAAAGATTGCCTGCCGGGCTGGCGACAGTGATGTGTGATATTAGTCTGGCTTATTAGCCAGCCTATGGGCCGATTCATACTCTTATTTTACCACTGTTTCGGCGCTGTAGTGCCGAAATGATTTCAGCTCGTCAGAAATGTTCAGTAGCACCGAAGAGCCGACTTTAGCACGGTACCCGCCCCCCACCCCCCCGAACCTCAAATGACGTCACATTGTAGGCTCTACAGCGCCGAACCGACTTTTATTAGGCTCTAAAATAGGAGTATGAATCGGCCCTATGTCCAAGTCACGCAAGACACACACTATACAACTCTTAAAGTGACAAGACCCCTGTCTCAGTAACTTCACTCATTACACCTACCCTATCCAACGCCGGGGTCAACACCTCTCTATGAAAGAGATGCAGGTGTGCCAGTTGTGTAAAAAGGGATAATGTCTGCCTATAGCTGGTCATTGTCGGGAGATAATTCACCGCCAGGGGGTTTATAAGCACCGCTTATTACGGCTTACTGAATATATTATTCCATGCTGGTGTGAAATTACCTGCTGTTTGAAGGAGAGCTGCCGGAAGAACTTGTTGACTTCAAACAGCCCAGGTTTGACCGCCCCCCCGCTGGCCTTGCCGCCGTCGCCCAGCCTCACCACGCGTCCTTTAGCGATGGCCGCCCGCAGGCTGCGGCTCTTGATGATCCGAGCGAACGGTTCGGAGTCGAGCGTTGGCCTCGATAGCACAGAGATGTAGGAGGCGTCCTTCTGTTGCTCCTGGTAGCTCACTGCGTGGGAGAGGACAGAATACAGTATATGAGTGCTTCTGTTGCTCCTGGTAGCTCACTGCGTGGGGGAGGACAGAATACAGTATGAGTGCTTCTGTTGCTCCTGGTAGCTCACTGCGTGGGAGGACAGAATACAGTATATGAGTGCTTCTGTTGCTCCTGGTAGCTCACTGCGTGGGAGAGGACAGAATACAGTATATGAGTGCTTCTGATGCTCCTGGTAGCTCACTGCGTGGGAGAGGACAGAATACAGTATATGAGTGCTTCTGTTGCTCCATGGTAGCTCACTGCGTGGGAGAGGACAGAATATACAGTATGAGTGCTTCTGTTGCTCCATGGTAGCTCACTGCGTGGGAGAGGACAGAATACAGTATAATTATGAGTGCTTCTGTTGCTCCTGGTAGCTCACTGCGTGGGAGAGGACAGAATACAGTATATGAGTGCTTCTGTTGCTCCTGGTAGCTCACTGCGTGGGAGAGGACAGAATACAGTATATGAGTGCTTCTGTTGCTCCTGGTAGCTCACTGCGTGGGAGGACAGAATACAGTATATGAGTGCTTCTGTTGCTCCTGGTAGCTCACTGCGTGGGAGAGGACAGAATACAGTATATGAGTGCTTCTGTTGCTCCTGCTAGCTCACTGCGTGGGAGAGGACAGAATACAGTATATGAGTGCTTCTGTTGCTCCTGGTAGCTCACTGCGTGGGAGAGGACAGAATACAGTATATGAGTGCTTCTGTTGCTCCTGCTAGCTCACTGCGTGGGAGAGGACAGAATACAGTATATGAGTGCTTCTGTTGCTCCTGGTAGCTCACTGCGTGGGAGAGGACAGAATATACAGTATATGAGTGCTTTTCAACCCTTTTTCACATCAAGGCCCGTTTATTTATTCTGCATTTGAGCCACGGACCACCATTTGATGACATTTTAGCCTTGCAGACTCCAAATGTCCACATCTCCATGCTGTATTGATGTTGGTAGTAGGTAGCAAAGCAAAGCAAAGTTCTTTGTTTACCCAGGGACGTGGACTGGAAGCTCGAGATGCTTTTTTACAGCCACACCCTGCTCATAGAACATTTCATGGTAGGGGTTCAATGCCTTGCTCAAGGGCACTTCAGCGGTGGTCATTTTAACATGCCGGTCTGGGGATTCGAACTGGCTACCTTCCGGTATCAAGACCGCTCCGCAAACCGTTCGGCCACCGCTGCCGCATTCAACGGTTAGTGATGCTCACAGGCACTACACCAGAGGGAGCCCTACTGATTTTAAACCCTGCCTTTTTCATAACAATATGGGAAAAACATCATTCCTGTACTCGGCAGCAGTTCAGTGGAATGGCTTGCCTTCCAGCCTCAAGGTGACCAGTTCCTTTGATATTTTTAAATCCACATTAAAAAGATGGTTGGCCGAAAACATAGTGTAAATATAGTGTAGAATAGATAAATGGCACAAATGGGGAAAAAAATAATAATAAAAGTAAGGGGAAAAAAGAAAAGAAATCCAGTTATATTGGTCAGTTTATATGAATTTTGTCCTGTTTCTTGTGTTTTTTTGTTTTACGTTTGCTTTTTGCCTCCTGTTTTTGTCTGTATTGTACCGTTATTGTCTGTTGCTCCCCCTTCCCCTTTTTCCCCAAGAGGACCACAATGGAAACAAGCCTAACAGCTTTCTTGTGAATTTATCCTTTTGAGATATATTTTCAATAAAGTATTCAATCAATCAACCAATGGCCTATTATCGAAAATGGTGAAAATGGCTTGTTATAGTACGTTCTTTTACCTGCAGCAGTGACAGCAGTGTCTATGGTGCTGTTGAGTTGCAGAAGGATTGTGGGATACAGTGGATGCAGCAGGAACAGGTTTCTGATGTGGGACTCCTCAGCAGCAACGCCCGGAGCCAACTGTTAGAGATAAGAGTTGAAGGGGGTTTTATTTGGGGGTTTTTTTTAGACATCAAGGTTACAATGTATATACACCAGTGGTCCCCAAACGTTTTCATGTCAAGGACCCCCAAATTGATTTGAGTATAATTGGCCCGCAGACCCTCATTTGAAGAGATATGCCAGGGACCCCCCCCCCCCCCCCCCATAAGAGAAGATTATTGCGGCTCCTGCAGTGATTCTCAACCCGTTTAATTTCAAGGACCCCCCCCCCCCCCCCCTCCCCCAGTTTGACATGAATTTCTCTATGGACCCCCATTTAATGGCATTTCTATCTCCCCATTTGTTTTCATATTGTAAAATCAATGTTAATCTAACTCTGCGAGTGTACAAATCAAACCATAACGGCTCCATTTGGTTCCATTTGTACACTCTCAGAGTTACTGAACCAGTCGGTTCCATTTGTACACTCTCAGAGTTACAGAACCATAAGGGTCCATTTGTACACTCTCAGAGTTACAGTCCCATAAGGGTCCATTTGTACACTCTCAGAGTTACTGAACCATTCGGTTCCATTTGTACACTCTCAGAGTTACAGATCCATTCGGTTCTCCATTTGTACACTCTCAGAGTTACTGAACCATTCGGTTCTCCATTTGTACACTCTCAGAGTTACAGAACCATTCGGTTCTCCATTTGTACACTCTCAGAGTTACAGAACCAGTCGGTTCCATTTGTACACTCTCAGAGTTACAGAACCAGTCGGTTCCATTTGTACACTCTCAGAGTTACAGATCCATTCGGTTCCATTTGTACACTCTCAGAGTTACTGAACCATTCGGTTCCATTTTGTACACTCTCAGAGTTACAGAACCATTCGGTTCCATTTGTACACTCTCAGAGTTACTGAACCATTCGGTTCCATTTGTACACTCTCAGAGTTACTGAACCATTCGGTTCCATTTTGTACACTCTCAGAGTTACAGAACCATTCGGTTCCATTTGTACACTCTCAGAGTTACTGAACCATTCGGTTCCATTTGTACACTCTCAGAGTTAACCATTCGGTTCCATTTGTACACTCTCAGAGTTACAGAACCATTCGGTTCCATTTGTACACTCTCAGAGTTACTGAACCATTCGGTTCCATTTTGTACACTCTCAGAGTTACAGAACCATTCGGTTCCATTTGTACACTCTCAGAGTTACAGAACCATTCGGTTCCATTTGTACACTCTCAGAGTTACTGAACCATTCGGTTCCATTTGTACACTCTCAGAGTTACTGAACCATTCGGTTCCATTTGTACACTCTCAGAGTTAACCATTCGGTTCCATTTGTACACTCTCAGAGTTACAGAACCATTCGGTTCCATTTGTACACTCTCAGAGTTACAGATCCATTCGGTTCTCCATTTGTACACTCTCAGAGTTACAGATCCATTCGGTTCTCCATTTGTACACTCTCAGAGTTACTGAACCATTCGGTTCCATTTGTACACTCTCAGAGTTACAGAACCATTCGGTTCCATTTGTACACTCTCAGAGTTACAGAACCATTCGGTTCCATTTGTACACTCTCAGAGTTACAGATCCATTCGGTTCTCCATTTGTACACTCTCAGAGTTACTGATCCATTCGGTTCTCCATTTGTACACTCTCAGAGTTACAGAACCATTCGGTTCCATTTGTACACTCTCAGAGTTACAGATCCATTCGGTTCCATTTGTACACTCTCAGAGTTACTGAACCATTCGGTTCTCCATTTGTACACTCTCAGAGTTACAGAACCATTCGGTTCCATTTGTACACTCTCAGAGTTACTGAACCATTCGGTTCTCCATTTGTACACTCTCAGAGTTACAGAACCATTCGGTTCCATTTGTACACTCTCAGAGTTACAGATCCATTCGGTTCTCCATTTGTACACTCTCAGAGTTACAGAACCATTCGGTTCCATTTGTACACTCTCAGAGTTACAGATCCATTCGGTTCCATTTGTACACTCTCAGAGTTACAGATCCATTCGGTTCCATTTGTACACTCTCAGAGTTACAGATCCATTCGGTTCTCCATTTGTACACTCTCAGAGTTACAGATCCATTCGGTTCCATTTGTACACTCTCAGAGTTACTGAACCATTCGGTTCCATTTGTACACTCTCAGAGTTACAGATCCATTCGGTTCCATTTGTACACTCTCAGAGTTACAGATCCATTCGGTTTCCATTTGTACACTCTCAGAGTTACAGAACCATTCGGTTCTCCATTTGTACACTCTCAGAGTTACAGAACCATTCGGTTCCATTTGTACACTCTCAGAGTTACTGAACCATTCGGTTCCATTTGTACACTCTCAGAGTTACAGAACCATTTGTACACTCTCAGAGTTACAGATCAATTCGGTTCCAAACTATCATTTAGTCGGGGACTCCCCTGGAACTCTCTCAAGGACCCCAAGGGGGGTCCCCAGACTATAGTCACTGGTTCGACCAGTCATTAGTCCTTAGACAACTACAACCCATCTCAAACCCTCACGCTAAACCTAACCTCCCACGGGGAAGCACACCTATAAACCTAACCTTAACCCATGTCTAACCAATGACTAGTCTAAACTAAGTATGCACCCCCCCCCCCCCTCACCCCACTTTGGGAACCACTATAAATGGTAAATGGTGCATTTATATAGCGCCTTTATCCAAGGAGCTTTACATAGATTGTGCATTACATTCACACATTCACACACATTCATCGATTTGCAGCGGAAGCCATGCAAGGTTAACCTGACGCTGCCAGATCCAAAAAGCTTGCTACACAAATTTGTTTCACAGCTTATTTGGATCTGGGATCTCTGAGGGGGTTGAGCTAACACAGATCCGACCCGTACCGAACCAATCAGCGTGAGCTAAGGGCGGGATATGTGCGAAACCGGATGTGAAGCTATATAGACACGTCAATATGATTGGTTGTGTTTGCACGCCCACACGGTGATAGACAGACGCTCCCATCCAATCATCTACCATGTATCTTGAAAAAAAGGAACAGCCCCGTCATCGAATTTGCTTCCGCGATCCCAGATCCCAATAAGCTGTTAAACAAATTTGTGTAGCAAGCTTTTTGGATCTGGCAGCGTCAGGTTAATGCAAGGCACCAACCAGCACATCGACGGGAGCAAATTGGGGTTCAATGTGTTGCCCAAGGACACTTCCCACATGTAGACAGGAGGAGGAGCCGGGATTCGAACCGCCGACCCAGGGATCATTGGACGACCTGCTCTACCTGCTGAGCCACAGTCGGCCAGAAGTATATACACTTCCAAGGACAAGCAGTACGTCAGTTATTACGGATTTGTCATCAAAGAGAATACCCACGGTCGTCTTAGTCGTGTTCTTCGGTGCTCTGATGGTCTCGCCGGCCCAGAAGAGGAACACCGATTGGCCACCGGCGGTGGAGACCGAGGAAGCCTCCAACACCAGACGAGGACACAGGAACTCTGCTGCCCAGAGGACACGCCCACTAGCCCCGTCAATCACCTGCACCTGGAGGCCGGGAGAGACAGACAGGAACAAACCGGTTCAAAGAGCTGTCATTTTTCAGGGGCCCTGAGGACGAGAGTTTAGGCGCAGAGCGAGAAAGATAGAATGTAAAACACGTTGTTTCAAAGTCTTTTTTGACCAGATTTTAGTGTGTGTGTGTGTCATGTCAACATGTCAACGCCCCAGGCCTTTTTGCGGCGACCACTTTAACTTGAGATTTACAACGCTAGCTCTTTTGACACACTGATGGAGTATATTATAGTACAAAGTGGGTTGTATATTGAGATGGCAGGTATGTGACATTGAAAAGGACAAATCAAACATATGGGACACTTTATTAAACCAGTAAAATGAAGGTGCGCCCCATGTGTCTCTATCACCCCATAGCGATGATTTGATTGGCTGAGCAAAGAACATATTGAGGAGAAAAAGTGAGGGCAGAAAATTGAACGGGCCAATTGTGATTGGCCGAAATTTGGATGACGTATGAGCGCCCCTCACTTCACCAGAGTGTGATTTCCTATAGATAGATATAGTGTATAGATTCTGTCTGAGCACAAACATTAAATGCCATCGACAATGAATGGAGAATTTACGTCATACGTGTCTGAGCAAATCGGCTGGTTTTGTCGGTGGGAACCCTTGGCCAATAAGGGACCACCATTCTTGATGATGATGTAGGATGATCAGAGCGCCCCTCACTTCACACGGGTGTGATATTTCTTTTAATTCTCCCACATAAGAATAGGCACTTCAAGATGCAAGAATCTTGAATGCAAATAGTCTGTCACTATACAGTAACTAGACGTCAAGCCAATTTTAACCCATTTTGACCTGAGATCAGATTCTAAAAATGTCTGTTTGAAAATGACAGTTTTCTGAAAAAGCTGTGTTTCTATGTCAGTCGTTCTTCGATTTTTCAAAAATAGCAGAAAGGGGTTCCCGCCCCAAAATGGGTTAATAAAAACAGTGCCAAAGTATCAAAATGATATAGAATACCGTAGAGATGTATGCTGTAGGGTGGCCTGGACAAATGTACTGTATATGCATGAATAAAATGTCTTACCTTTCGGGTTCCATTTGCAGAATGCTGAACGAGGAGATCTGGTATTCTGTCCTCATTGAAGTGGCCTGGGGTAGGCGGACTAAAGATGGAACAAGACAAAGACAAGAGATACTTCATTTTCTCATTATTATTATTATTATTATTATATTATATTAGGCAGATTTCTTTTTTAAACAATATCTTTTTTACAAAGATATTTAGATTTTCATTATCGTGAGAACGATGGCTTCCATTTTCGCATTGCAACGAAAATAGAAAGCCTGCAGTTTCTATGAGCTTGGATTCCCCATCGATGATGTCACTGGAAGACGGTTTCTGAACTGCCCACAGCCCTCCTATGAGACACAGACCGAGTATAGGGAAAAAATTGCGCCATTTTTTCATGATTATTAGTGAGGACCTATTATATGAAGATAGGTTGAAAAGTGGTGAAGTGGTCCTTTAACCCATTCTGAACGGGAACCCATTTTGGTGTTAGCATCATGTTATGCTTTAGCTATTGAAAAATAGCAGATCTACAAGCTCATAGCGAGCTTGGAGGTCTGCTATTTTTGAAAAATCGAAGAACGACTGACATTTTTAGAATCTGATCTCAGGTCAGAATGGGTTAATCAAACCAGTGTGTGTCCAGTGGAAACCTCGTATGAATCTGATCTCAGGTCAGAATGGGTTAAGTATATACCTCTCTCTACCAGTCATGCTCCTTTACCGTCTATGCAAGTGTCAAGTGTTCAACTGAACAGGGCGACGATTTACAACCACATACTTGTGACAAAGTATTAATTCAGTCGTGCCAGCTATTTGTTTTTCTCCAATGGGGTGGAGATAAATGATTCTCTCAGTGGTTAAGCAAATTAAGGCTAGACCAGAGGTACAGCGCGTTCAACAAACCATGTTCAACCCAGATTCAGCACAAACCAAGGGACTAAATTAATTCCGCTCCTATGCCACCAAAATGTGGAACGCCCTACCAACAGTCATTAAGACATGCTAATCCCTTGACTCCTTCAAAACCGCTCTCAAAGGGCACCTATACGGACGGCTGCAATTCGAAACTGGCCCCCGTAAAATCTGAATCTCCCCCCCCCTTTCCCACATACGTTTATTTTCCCTTTTTATCTCCTTACATGATGTCCTGTTTTTGAGGGGCGCTTAGCCCCTCCTATATACAGGTTTAATGTTTGTTTTGACAAACATTAAAAGAATGTTTGTCTAAAGAATGAACAGAATTTAATGTTGTCTGCGTTTGTCTTGTCCTCGATGTTGTCGGGTGTGATTATTCATATAGAAAGTGTATATTTGTACGTCTCTAAATGTTCTGATGAATTGAAAAGGGCGGGCCCTGTTGTAAACAAGTGTAATGCTTTATCAGTGTGTCGTGTCGTCCGACCACAGCTAACAGTCTTTGTATTGAGTTTGTGCTTTCATGCGAAATGTACCCATTCTGCAAACTGTTAATAAATACTTCAATCAATCAAACAGGTCACTGAAGCACTAAACTAAGATCATATTATTGGCAAAGTATATTTAAATCACTGTCAGACATTGTTGGAAGACCTTTTGACCCGGATCCACTGACAGCAATTATGGGAGTCACAGGGCCCGCGGGTCAAACGGTCTACTTTCCAATATAACATGGTAAAATATGTGACTCTACTGGCTCGCAGACTGATACTGTTGAATTGGAAACAAGCACAGGTTCCGACTCACACTTCACTTATGAGAGATGTTATGCACTACTTACAATTGGAAAAGATTAAGTTTGAATTGAGAGGGAGTGAAGATAGATTCTACCAGACATGGCAACCCTTCATTGAATATTTCAATAGGTGCACGCTAACCCCTCCTACACAATAGATAGCACAATAGAAAATTGGAAAGAAAGAAACGGAACTGAAAGAAAAGGAACTGAGTGTTTTTTCTTTATTTTATTTTTTCTTATTTAAAAAAGAATGTCTGTAACTTACTTAATTTACAACAACATGTTGGAAGTTTGAGAGCAAGAGTGTCTGTCCTGTTGTCTGTTTTGTTTGTCTGTTCACACTTGTCATTGTTTAACTGTTTTTAGTTTTTTCATGTTTATCACACTTATGTCTTTTTTTATTATACTGTATGTGGAACATTTACATTGCCTGTTATTTTTTTTCATTTTTATTTAACTGAATTACTTATTATCATTGTCTAATATTCTGAAATTGTCATACCAAAAAATGCCTAATAAAAACAGTATTAAAAAAAAAAAAAAAAACAGGTCACTGAAACTGTACTACAGAGTCAGCATTAACCCATTCTGAACGGGAACCCATTGTGGTGTTAGCATCATGTCGTGCTTTAGCTATTGAAAAATAGCAGATCTACAAGCTCGTAGCGCGCCACCGAGTGGCGCGCTACGAGCTTGTAGATCTGCTATTTTTGAAAAATCGAAGAACGACTGACATTTTTTGAATCTGATCTCAGGTCAGAATGGGTTATAATCAGACCAGTGTGTGTCCAGTGGAAACCTCGTATGAATCTGATCTCAGGTCAGAATGGGTTATAATCAGACCAGTGTGTGTCCAGTGGAAACCTCGTATGAATCTGATCTCAGGTCAGAATGGGTTAACCATGGAATAGTACTAGAAGAGGACCATAGCCACTACTACTGTACCTGTGCATGGGAGACAAGGCGCCATACGTCCACTATACTACTGTACTACTACTGTACCTGTGCATGGGAGACAAGGCGCCATACGTCCACTGCTTGTGAGCGTCCCTCTCCCTCAGAACAGAGAGCTTGTTGGACCCGTACACCAGAGCCCAGTCACTCCTGCTGGAGTTGAGGTTGGCCACGGTGTCCAGGCTGTTGTGGTTGTTGCAGAAACCGGACACTAGGGGGAGCAGGAAGTCCACGGCATCTTTTCCACTAGAGAGAGAGAGAGAGAGAGAGAGACAATAAAAGGTGAAGCTGTATAGATCTATCTCTAGACTCTTAACTGCATGGCTAGTCTAAAAAATAGTGTCAACAAAAAGCAGCTGTGACCTGTGACTGACTGACTGACACCTCATTCAAGAATCATTAAGTGTGAATGCCAGAGACATGGAACACTGATTGTAATGGCAATCTATTCCCTTCAAATTTTGTTGCCCATTACTTCACACAGGTGGTGGAAGTGATCGTACGCAGCAGTGTGCACACAGAAATATGAATGATGGATGTCGAAAATACGACCACATCACACCCATACTCCACTCCCTTCACTGGCTTCCCGTCTCCTCCAGGATGGAATACAAGGTCTGCCTCCTCACCCACCAATGCATCCACAGCAACGCCCCCCCCTACTTAAAGGAACTCCTTGAACCCCCAGCCTCCACCCGCTCCCTCCGCTCCGGTACATCCAACACTCTCAAACAACCAAGAACCAAACTCCGCACCATGGGGGACCGGGCCTTCTGCTCAGCTGCCCCTCGGCTGTGGAACGCCCTCCCCGACCACCTGAGAGCACCACAGTCCGTGGACGTTTTTAAAAAGGGACTAAAGACTTTTCTTTTTAGTAAGGCATTTGCCCAGTCGGACTCTTAAGCTGCCCTGTTTTTAACTGTTTTATTCTTATTTTTATTTTACTTTTTTAATCTGTAGCACTTTGAGATTTGCTTCAAATATAAAGTGCGTTATAAATAAAATTTATTATTATTATTATTATTATGTCCAGTCGTAGGGCTCAGTTTTGCTGTTATTTATTGAAGAGTTGTGCAGTTGAGATGAACATACCAATATATAGTGATTATCCGGTTATTTTGTCTGCTGGCTGCATGGTAAGCTGTATGGTAAGAACGGTGTGCTCCCACCATACCCTTCTTCTTCTTCTTTTTGTTGTTTTACGGCAGTTGGCACCAGTTTATGGTGCATTACTTACCGCCACCTTCTGGTCCGGGATACGGACCAAACTTCTTTGCTCTGACAAATTACAGTGCTTTCACCCATACTAATAATCCCACATATCCCCAAACAATGTCCATCCGTCACCCACCATACCCTGTGTCTAGTTCCTCCCTAGTGCCCCTGTGTGTCACCTTTATAAGTGGTCACCTTCTATGTGCTGTGTTTCTCAAGCCCCGCCACCAGGTGGTCAAAAATATTACTGGTAATAATAATACAAATAATGCCTCTCTTCTAATGGCTCCTACACCGATCATGCAACCCAAATAACGTGTTTCCACAGTCCCAAATAAACACACCCGTGTGAAGTGAGTGGTGCAACTCCGTGTGGGTGTCCCGGGGGGGGGGGGGAGCCGCCCCATGTCCGAAACGGTTGGGAAGTGACAGAGTTACCGTGTGAGGGTCCCTCTACTGTACTGTACTGTACTGTCACTGTACTGTACTGGCACACCCGAAATCATCATATATACAGTTATTATGTGCGTGTGTGTTTGTGTGTGTTAGGTTGTGCACAGGTGGTGAGAAACAACCATGCTGTTTTCGTGCTCAGACCCACCCAGCCAGCCAGCCACCCACCCACACAGATCCATAAGGGAGTGGTTGCACCACTCAAAAATGTGTTTAAAAATGAATGACTTGTTTACTTACAATATCCACATTTAACCATGATCAACGAGTTTAATACATCTCACTGGAAGAGAAGGAGAAAAAAAAGGCCTCCACGACCATGCATATTTAAAAAGGTTCACTCACAAGTTCTACCATTACATTCTGCACGCATCGCTCCATTAATACACCAACCAAACAGACGGAGCAGATTAAAGGTTTCACCATTTAGCAGATTAAAGGTTTCACCATTTAGCAGATTAAAGGTTTCACCATTTTGTGATGTGTAACCAAATAAGGTTACCAGCTACTTAATCCCTTCTGGGCGGGAACCCCTTTTGGTGATATAAGCATTATGCTATACTTTAGCTATTGAAAAATAGCAGACCTACAAGCTCGTAGCGCGGCACCGAGTGCCGCGCTGGTCTGTTTTGTTTTTTTTAACTCGAGAAAATATGACCCAATTTTTTAATATATATTCTTCCAGAGCAAACGTTTTTAACTCAAATCTTTGCTTCTGGGGACTCCCTCCCTGGAACAACATATTTTCAGATGGCGGGGGGGGGGGGTCGGCGGCCAATTTCATATAATTCTGGGGGGGTCCTTGACATGGAATTGTTTGAGAACCACTGACACAGAAACATAGGTTTTTCAGAAAACTGTCAGGGTTTAGATTAGAAGGCATTTGTATAGAATCTTGTGTCAGGAGGTCTGAATGGGTTTAAGTCTATACCTGTAGATGTGTATGAGGGAGGAAGAGTTGGTTTTCTTCAGTTTCTCCCAGGTGGCGTCCTTGTGTCTGAGGGCCTGCATGAGGGGCATCTTGCCAGTGGCCCGTGTGTAGATATCACACAGGGAGACGGCCTCCACGGTGCCTGCAGAGAGAGAACGGAATAAACATTATTCTAAGGTTAGAGGGAGCCGGAGCCGGGGTCGGGATGCAAAGTAAATAAATAAGCAACTTTGTCCTATTCAAATAATGTCATAGATATTTAACCCATTCTGACCTGAGATCAGATTCTAAAAATGTCTTCTACATCCTGACAGTTTTCCATTCTGACCTGAGATCAGATTCTAAAAATGTTCTTCTACATCATGACAGTTTTCCATTCTGACCTGAGATCAGATTCTAAAAATGTTCTTCTACATCCTGACCGTTTTCTGAAAAAGCTATGTTTCAATGTCAGTCGTTCTTCGATTTTTCAAAAATAGCCAGACCTACAAGCTCGTAGCGCGCCACTCGGTGGCGCGCTACGAGCTTGTAGATCTGCTATTTTTCAATAGCTATAAAGCATAACATAATGCTGACACCAAAAAGGGGTTCCCGCCCCAAAATGGGTTAATAGATATTTATGTGATTAATTTCTCATTCCAAATGTCTAGAGTTTCAGCTGAATCTATAGCCAATAGCAATACAAATGTTACATTGAATGAGAACAGTGATGTTTTTGCTATTCATTATGAAAACGATGCGTGCTATGGATTTAGATTGGCGCTTTTATGCCGAGTTAACAATGGGCAGATGCAAAGATATTGAGCACCACTGATATAGAAACATTTACCCTATGGGTCTGTAACTCAGAGACCCCTTTTCCACTGGTTGGTTCCCAGTGGGAACCGGTTCAGTTCTTTTAGGATTTTAGTCCATGAGCCAGAGCTCCAAAATTGGTGGGAAAACTATACCCTATATTAAATTGTTTATAGGATCAATACAAGTACATTAATACATGATAACCCTTCCACAGTAGTAGCTTTATCATATTTTCGACTATTTTGCATATTTTCCTACATAATGCCTCATTTGCATATTTCAAAATGTAAAAATTGTAATACAATAAATCATTGTCTTCGTGTAAGTACTCAATTGGGGAAATTTCATGGTGATAATAATCTAATATAGGTATGGTTTTTCCCACTCAATTCATAATTAACGTTTCAATTTTGGAGCTCTGGCTCATGGACTAAAAACCAAAAAGAACTGAACCGGTTCCCACTGGGAACCAACCGGTGGAAAAGAACTGAACCGGTTCCCACTGGGAACCAACCGGTGGAAAAGGGGCCAGAGAGTTGTACAAATGGAACCAATGGGTTCCATTTGTACAACTCTCAGAGTTAAATTAACAGTGGTTTTTTTATATGATTTTTATCCCACGATTTTGTAACTCATTTTTCACCCCTGTGTCAATTATCTAATGTGATCCTGGGCTCTACACACCCTCCGCCAACCTGGGGAGAGCAACGGACTTGAACTCATGCTTCCTTCATGCCTGAGTGTCCAAGTTGCTCCTTTACACCTGACAGGGGGGAGTTTCCCTGGTTGGACGTAGCGCATGGAAGGAACATGTTATTCCAACCAGTTCCTTTCCCCTCCAACAGGCGCCCCGGCTGGCCAGGGGGAGGCAGTTTAGAGACCAGCATTACTGCATGTTTTTGTGAGGGTACCTACCCTAGGGGACACGGGGAGAACATGCAAACTCCACACAGAAAGGCCCTTTCGCCAACACCGCTTAACAGTGGTTTTACAGTATAAATTGAGGTACCAGAGATATAAATGCCATTAAACCGGGGGTCCGTAAAGCATAATGCGTGTGCAACTGGGGGTTCCATGGAACTAATATGTTTTTCGGAATCACTGCTAGAGCCGTAAAAATCCTCCCTTGTTGGCATATGTTTTCAAACGGGGCCTAATTAATGTTGATTTGGGGGTCCTTGACACAAAAAGGTTTGAGAACCCCTGGGTTAGAGTACCTAGTCCCAGCAGGATGTAGAAGGCCCCAGGCTGGGTCTCGTGAAGCAGAGGGCCGATGAGCTTCCCCTGGGTGGTGACGTTGAAGGGCACGGGACGTCCCAGCTTGGCCCCCGTCAGCCCAGACAGTAAGACCAGAGCCAGGTCAGATGACTGGAGAGAGAGAGAGAGAGAGAGAGAGAGAGAGAGAGAGGGGGGGGGGGGGGGGGGGAGGGAGAGAGAGAGAGAGAGAGAGAGAGAGAGAGAGAGAGAGAGAGAGAGAGAGAGAGAGAGAGAGGGGGGGGGGGGGGGAGAGAGAGGGAGAGACAGAGAGGGGGGGAGGTAGAGAGAGAGAGAGAGAGAGAGAGAGAGAGAGAGAGAGAGAGAGAGAGGGAGGGGGGGGAGAGAGAGAGGGAGAGAGAGAGACAGAGACAGAGACAGAGACAGAGACAGAGACAGAGACAGAGACAGAGACAGAGACAGAGACAGAGACAGAGACAGAGACAGAGACAGAGACAGAGACAGAGACAGAGACAGAGACAGAGACAGATATTGAATATGTCAAACTGGCAAATTGAGCCTATTTTGTAAAGAAATACATATTTAGCCCCATGCTCAAAACAGCTAAAATCCCTAAAACGAAAGAAAGCAGCAAATTAAAAAAACAATTACACTCATCTTTTACTTTCTCTCATAACAACCTAAAATAAGAACCTTGGTTGGTCCTTTAAGACACGCAAAATACAGCCCTCTATGACTAAAACTAAAATCTAAGTTTGCTGCCAAAAACAACACTGGTCTGGACAACAATACCCCATCAGCCGGTAGCGTAGCAATCAGCAGGTCTGGGACGGTGTCTCCCTGAAGGTCTGGAAGTAAGACGGCCTGGGACTCGATGTTCTCGATGGGAACTGACCACAACTTCTTCCCTGGGAGAGACAAAACAAATAATAATAATAATAATAAAACTTTATTTGTATAGCACCTTTCATGACATGAAATGCAGCTCAAAGTGCTTTACAGAGCAATGGAGAAAAAAAAAGAAAAGAAAAGCAAGGCATAAACATTAAAAAAACAAGAGCAGTAATGCAATACAGTGAATAACAAAAAACAAAAGATCAATTAAAAGCAAGGGTGTAGAAGTGGGTCTTGATGTGCTTTAAAAATGTCTACAGAGGCTGCCTGTTGAAGGTACAGCAAAAAGCTGCTTCCCCGTACTTTTTTAGGCAAAGCGAGCAGGCCAGCAGTGGAAGACCTTAGGGGGGCGGTTTGGGACATATTTAGGCAGGCAGTCATGTAGGTAGGAAGGTGCGAGACACTTTGAGAGCTTTATACACAAGTAAAATCATTTAAAAATCAATCCTAAAAGCAATCGGAAGCCAGTGCAGTGAAGCCAAAACTGGAGTAATATGTTCTCTCAACAAAGGCATCTATTATTAAATATTTTGGCCTCTTCTCCCTGCTTGGTAACCTTCTTTGACTGACGGCAAAAGACATTTCAAGCCTGGTTTACTACTAGACACAAATAATTGAATCCATCTATCCATCCTGGTACACTGCCAGCAAACACAAGTAACTAATCAGACCAGTAAAAAAATAATTGGTTCACCTCAAACTCCCCCATCTCAACCCAACTGTACACCCTAATCAAGAAAGCCTCTCTCCCTCACAAAAAACATGTAGTACTTGAAGAGAGCAATAGCCAATCTACAAGCTGATATAGGGCATAGTTTAAAGCGCAAATAACATGCATTTTAAAACTGCTTTTAATATTTAATAATCATATTGTCTATGTCCCTCAAAGTTATTTCTAATGGTTTGAGCCTCAATCACCACTCTGATATAACCAGGCCTTGTCAATTCCTTCTGGACTTTGAAAGCAGTTTTAGCTGCAGTACCACAATGTCCTGAGGTGGAGAGGGTGCTGATATGCAGATTATTTAATATTTGAGTCATTATAATACTCATGCTAGATAAAACCAGGCTTGTTTACATTCCATGCCAGCTTGGAAAATCAACAATGGTGGACATTTTAAACAAAGTGGAAATGCAAATTTGCAACTGAAGACTGAAGAAAAGGAGGAATTATACAAAGTAGGGTGACATTGATGACATCACGATGAGGCCAAAATCAGTCGAGCTGTTTCTGAGAGCAATTTCCATTAAAACACCCATATGACATGAAGGCCTGATTGTTCAAAATTGGTTATTTGTGGGGATAGAAAACACACATGGGAGCCCCAAAAACACAAAAGAAATTGAAAAAGTTGAATTTTATGTTATAGGTCCTTTAAAATATCTTAGTTTTTCCCCATAGAGATTTACAAAAACATTAGGAGATTAGAATCAAGCCATCCAGGATCCTGGTAATTCCTGACCATAAAACCACACCCACTGCTGTTGCATCCAAACATGTCGTGACCTTGAAGATGAGCCATTTTCAGTTGTACAACAAACAAAGTAGGGCCTTACAGCAACCATATGTGGACACTATTGTAACAGAACATTTGTGTCTTTTGTGTATAGAATGTTGAGCCTCCTAACCCGTGGTTCCGTTGACAGCCGTCAGGACTGATTTCCCTATGAGGAGACACACGGGCCCACTGGCCCTCTCCCTCTGGCCCGTCAGCAGGGGGGCGGTCTCGGGGTACGCTCTGAGCGCGGCCCCGCCGGCCGGGAGGGGGACAGGGTGACCCTCGTACTGCAGGCCGCACTGGATGTAGGCCACGGTCTCCCGCATCACCACCCTCCACAGCACCTGGCCACTGACCGCGGACAAGGCCACTGCACTGTAAACTGACACAATGGAAAAGAGCAAATATATATCATTTTAGCTTCATATCAGCAGGGAGAACACATACAAATGCAAATCTGTCTGCCAATAAATTATTTTAACCCATTCTGACCTGAGATCAGATTCATACGAGGTTTCCACTGGACACACACTGGTCTGATGAACCCATTCTGACCTGAGATCAGATTCTAAAAATGTCAGTCGTTCTTTGATTTTTCAAAAATAGCAGACCTACAAGCTCGTAGCGCGCCACTCGGTGGCGCGCTATGAGCTTGTAGATCTGCTATTTTTCAATAGCTAAAGCATAACATGATGCTAACACCAAAATGGGTTCCCGTTCAGAATGGGTTAAAAAAAAAAGACAAAATACAAAAACGAAATCAAAATACCAAATACAAAACACACAACACACAAAGGAAAATGCACAAGGACACAAACATTATGGGTGCAGTTATGTTACAATCACAAGCCTATATGACACATGTCCTGGAATCATGATACAGCAAGAATGTCACAAGAATGTCACATATTCGTTCACACGACGGTGCTCAGGACTAGGCTTAGTCTCATTATGGTCAATGAACAATTTTTGTTATTTTGTTCTTTTCTTTTTTTTTCCTCATTTGCACAGCCTATAGCCATTTGCGCACCAGCTGAGAGACAGGGATTTAGAGAATGCCGACAGGCACTCAAATGAGATGTAAAACGTCCTGTAAGTAAATAAAACTAGTGTTGACTAATCAATACAAGTGGCTCTTATTTTGATGAAGCAGTTTCCGCACGTGAAGTCCGTTTCACTTGTAAACAAGCTACGATGGATGAGCTCTGTCAAAGTACTAGTCGCTAAACCATGTTAGCGACCATGTTTACAATATGAAAACTGTCACTTATAGGCAATGTAGGTTACTAGCCCCACAAGTCAGAACCCAATGGTACTGAGGTTTCTGACATTTTAGAGACCCAGTTAGCAAACAGTGTTTGATAATGACCATTGACTCTGACAGAAAATATGGAGAATGATAACGGGTTAAGGAGAATATATTGTAATTCTGACATGTGGGAATATTGAGTAAGAAATGAGGTTATGATAAACAGAAAATGAAAATGTGTGGCTCAAGAGGAAAAGTGAGAAAGCAGTCCGTCTTTATCACAATTGTATATGTGCTGGACGTTCGTGGTTGTGCTAATGATAAACGGACAGCTGCTGCTGGGATCCTAGGCTCCTGCTGCTTAACGACAACACTGTCGGTGACTACAGGTGTACTAGTGTAGCTTTGCATCTGTTGCATCTGCCCGTGTCAAAGCAGCATAACGTCGTGGCAGGATACGAACGTCTGTAACCCCCCCCCCCACTCACTCTTTAACAAAGTTGAACGAGAAAAAGTGGCGTTCACACACGCCAGAAATGAACGCGTTCACAATGACGTTCATCAGGCAGAAATACAGTACGTTCAGTTCACGTTCAGCCCAAATGAGAACGCGTTCGTGAACTATCGTTCTTTGAACGCATTCGGGTACAACACTGCATATGGTGGCATAGACAGTACAACACACACACACACACACACACACACACAGTGAACAACGAAAGGGAAGAGAACGGTGAAACGATGGCAGACAGATGATGTGAAAGTGGATTCAGAACGCGTTTTAAATCAATCATCTGCTTAACATTTTAGCGGGACTTGCAGTAACAGATATGAGGATTAAGGTTGCCTATAAGCCTTCCTATAGCATTCACCATGCAGTAGCTACTTATGAGGCAGAGTGCAGCGCACACAGGACACCGCCGAGGCAAATATAAAGAAAGGAGGCCTGACACAGAGGTGACCTTGGCTTGTAGCTTTGTAGTGAGATTCCTAAAACTAATCCAAAGGCTGAATAAATGTGAATTAATTCCTAATGGGAATTAAGTGAACCTCACTTCCATCTCAAGAATTTCCAGGGACGTGCACACATAGACATCAACGGGGGCTGGCTTCAGCCCCTGCCCCTTTTACCCGTCTGTAAAACAACTGCCCTCTCCAGACCATGAGTGCAGCATTTTCTATGGTGAAAGAAATACCCCCCTCTCCTTTCTATGCCATACCGGAAGGCAGCGTTCAGGAGAATTGTTTGTTTTCTTTCTCCAAAGTCTCCTGAACTTGAACGCGGCATTTTGCATTGAACTAATTTGTTTCGAAATCCATGTCGTATACACACCGCATCTCCAGTATAGATAGAAGAGTGCAGGGATGCGCCCTGAAAATAGCAGATCTACAAGCTCTGTGAGCTTGTAGATCTGCTATACTTTGGGCCAAAAGTGCCCTCTTATGGGATTTCATTCAGCCCCTGCCTCTCTAAAGCCCAACACACACACACCGTCTGCGAACGCCGCGCGTCAAAACAGCCGCCTCCGTTATTTTCAATGAACCTATCATCGCACACCGGCGGCGTCCGACGCGCGTTCACGCCTCGCCTGACGCTCCGATACGCCACTGTTCTATTTTCCAGGCGTAATTGCCATCATCATGGCAATCATCAAATGAATCTGATCTCAGGTCAGAATGGGTTAACACTCTCTGCACGTGCCTGATGTATTCCATACCTTTGTTGTTTCCCATGGAGGGTTGGGTGTCGTTGGTTCGCTCCGTAACGCCCAGCAGAACATCTTCCACAGAATCTCCGTCAACATCCCACAAAGCCAACGCTGGGGGAGTGACACCTACAAAAAGGAGAGTGGAAATGTGACACCATGCAGGGAAATGGGGCTTATAGAGAGTGTAGAATTTATGTTAGGGCTTCTGTAGTCATTTTTATACCCTGCCTAGCTGGCTACAACAGCATTACAAGCAGTATCACAGGCACATTTTTGTTTGATACCGTCAGCCCCATGTATAATTATAGCTTATCTTAAGAGTGTCTAATAGCCACAGAGACTCGACTTTATAAGTCCAGTTAAGTCAGCACCATCAGCGACGCCCATCCCAGTTCTTCTTCTACAGAACAATGGACTGTTGCGTGAACTCGTTTTGCACACATGTGGGCCACCCAAAGCTCTGCCATGTTGCTCTTTTCCATTAGGGTTTCATTAAAGGGACACTTCACCCTTTTTGCAAAAGAATATATGTTAATGACGTTTAGGAGCTTTAGAACACTTTCCTGGGGGTATTTATGTGTGTAATATGTGGTTTTAGATATTTTAGATTGTAGCAGTGAGCCTGTTGTCTCTGATGTCATGGACACTGGGCTCACTTCCTTCCTGGACTACATGTTGTCTCCGTAAGACAGCTCTCCCCCCTATCCACAAGGAGGAGCAGTGCACCAAAGAATTATGGGAATTGTAGTCCAGGAAGGTAGTGAGACCAGTGTCCATGACATCAGAGACAACAGGCTCACTGCTACAATCTAAAATATCTAAAACCACATATTACACACATAAATACCCCCAGGAAAGTGATCTAAAGCTTCTAAACATCATTAACATATATTTTTTTGCAAAAAAGGTGAAGTGTCCCTTTAACATGTTTTTTTCCCCAAGTGGAACCAAGGGCATTTACTTCTGTACCATAGCTTGACTTAGCAGGGTTGTCCAAAGTGCGGCCCGCAGGCCATACCTGAATAGAAAGGGCTGTATTTTGCGTGTCTTAAGTACCAGGTGTTATTCCCTAACTTGAGTAAACTAAAGACCTGGAGGCGTGGTCAATGCTCTTTGGCCACTGAGAATAGCCAAATCAAGGTCAAGGTCAAGGTAAACTTTATTGTCCACAAGGGAAATTTGTCTTGGGCTTTCACCCCAGCTGCAGCCACACATAAAACATCAAAGACAACAAAACAACAAAAATACATTACAGAGGAAGACACAACATTACACAATTGCACACATTATGTGGATTATCAGGCCTCACGAAGTTACCGCTGTTTCAGAGCCTCGTTCAGCATCTTAGTTGATGCTGATACAAATGATTTTTTAAATGGCATTGATCACACCTCCAGGTCTTTAGTTTACTCAAGTTAGGGAATAAGACCTGGTACTTAAGACACGCAAAATACAGCCCTTTGAATCAAGTGGCAAAGTGAGTTTAATACAGTCAGATAGGACTGTTATCTTTGGGTGTACAGTATATATGGGCTGTCAAGGCCAGAAAGTCATTTTTTGCCACTTAGTATAGGCATTCCCGCATAACTACCGGGTATACGATGATTATGTCACGTGCATAGATTAGTTACCCTCTCTATTGTATTATGAACGGTGTTTTTTAACCTGGACATTTCCCAGACTATATAATGTGCCAGTCTTCCTTGTTCCTTGAATGTATAGTATTATCTTTTCTTTAACCTTGCTCGTCTGGTTATGCATTTGCACTTTTTGTTCACAGCAGCACACACCTGACTGATTGATATAAAATATTGATGATAGTTAAATAGAATCGTGTAATTGCGATGCATATGTATGTTGACTTTGTCATAGTCCGAAGGTACATCATGTCAGGTAGTTGGCCCTTGTTGTGTTTTTACTGTTTTAATATATATATATATTTTTTTAATAATATTTATCCCACAATTTTGTAAGCTATTTTTCACCCCTGTGTCAATTATCTAATGTGATCCTGGGCTCTACACACCCTCCGCCAACCTGGGGAGAGCAACGGACTTGAACTCATGCTTCCTTCATGCCTGAGTGTCCAAGTTGCTCCTTTACACCTGACAGGGGGGAGTTTCCCTGGTTGGACGTAGTGCGTGGAAGGAACACGCTATTCCAACAAGTTCCTTTCCCCTCCATCAGGCGCCCCGGCTGGCCAGGGGGAAGGCAGTTTAGAGACCAGGATTTAATATTTTTCTAATAATACGTCCCCCCCTTTGAACAAGGTCTGGACGTCCCTGATGACTTGGGGTCCCTATAACTCACCTCCTGCGTCTCCCAACGCTCTCTCCCACTGCGGCCGTTTCTCCAGCTCGCCCTTTTGGCAAGGAATCAAGAAAGCACACAGCAGCACCAGCAGCATGGCGGAGACCAGAGGCACCAGGAAGAACGCGGCTCTGATGGCGCCCCTCGCCCTCGCCCTCTTCCCGTCCGGATCGGCCCCTCGATCGACGGCGCCTGCGCCGCCCGCGCCCCCCGCGGCCCCTCCGTCGTCTCCTCCCCGGTCCCTCCCCGACGCCGTGTCCCTCTGACTCCAGTACTGTGCGCCTTTCATATCGTCTCTGTCCGGCCTGGATTTGCTGGGCAGACGCTCTCTCCACTCGTCCTCCTCCTCTTCCTCCTCCTCCGCCTCGTCTTCGCCCCCCACCAGTCTCCCGGACCTGCTCCCGCCCCGCAGGTCCGAAGACCCGGCGCCGAGGCAGTTTCCCCTGCCGAGGCCGTTGCGAGGGTAGTTGAGCACCAGGTCATCTTCTTCGCTGTCGTCCTCACTGTCGGCCTGAGTGAGAGGATCGTACTCGCCCAGCTCTGATCCCTTTTTACCTGCAGAGAGACCCAGAGATGGTGAATAAGAGACATTTGGATACAGTGGTTTCAGTTGTTTTAGTCCGGGAGCCATATGGCCCGGGAGCCATATGGCCCGGGAGCCATGGCCCGGGAGCCATATGGCCCGGGAGCCATATGGCCCGGGAGCCATATGGCCCGGGAGCCATGGCCCGGGAGCCATATGGCCCGGGAGCCATGGCCCGGGAGCCATGGCCATGGCCCAGCCCTCATGTTTTCTGCTATCTTTTTTCCCCCACTATTATCTGTTAGCATGTATTGGGCCATCACAACTTCATACTGAACACCACCAACCCCGCCTCCGTTTGGTCTCTGGGGCACACACACAAAAAAAACGTTTTTGGTATATATGTCTCTTCTCTAGTGAAATTGTGTAAAGACAAATATTATTTTTACAAAAAATTACATATAGAGAGATGACTTCCGCACACCTGGTAGACAATTTAGATGCAGGTGCGATGGTGACGAGGCGTACAACGTATAGAAAGGAGGGGCACACACGCACGCACACCCCGCACAACGTTTCGGTCTTGCGACCTTCCTCAGGCCTGAGGAAGGTCGCAAGACAGAAACGTTGCTCTTTAACCCATTCTGACCTGAGATCAGATTCATACGAGGTTTCCCACTGGACACACACTGGTCTGATTAACCCATTCTGACCCGAGATCAGATTCTATAAAAATGTCAGTCGTTCTTCGATTTTTCAAAAATAGCAGACCTACAAGCTCGTAGCGCGCCGGTGGCGCGCTATGAGCTTGTAGATCTGCTATCTTTCAATAGCTAAAGCATAACATGATGCTAACACCAAAATGGGTGCCCGGTCAGAATGGGTTAAAAAAGAAATGCTCTTGAACCTGACAAGTGGAGGTGGGCGTGTCCCTCCTTTCTCCTACTAAAATTGCATAAAAAGACGTGCAAAACAATAGTATTTCCGACGATTGCGCTTGCGCTTTATACTTTTACTGTATTACTATGAAACTACTACTTAGTTTCCTTCCTTGAAATCATTTTATTCACGCTATAAAGACGAGAGGCTGGCCTGCATTTATTTGAGCCCCGGAAGTCATCGGTATAACATAATAGCTCTAAAATGCAACGGCATTAGAGCTATGGACCAGAGCTACTGTATACACTGTACAAAACAAAACAAAACAAAAATAAAATAAAATGTCAACAAACTGGGGAAAAAAAAGAACTTTCAAAAGGGCACATTGCTGTTCAGAGGGCAAAAGGGCAGAGCACTAACCTCGTGTCCATCTGTACACACGCCCTGCAGCTCATTGTCTATATTGTTTTGGACTGAGCATCACAACAGCTTGCTTATGTATATCAGTCACGCACATCATGGTGCCGGTGAGATAGATAGACAGTCATAGAGGATGCACCGAAAGGGAAATACTTGGCCGAAACCGAATATATAGGAAACCGTTGGCCCCGAAAACCATTGCTGTGTACAAAGAGGCTCTTCTACGCACACCAAAGTCCTTGTGGCGCTGCCGGCACATGGG
>NC_137872.1:4329712-4392212 GCF_963924005.1 Protomyctophum bolini
TCATGCTATTATGCCCGGCCGTGGATATACAGAGTGAACTTTAAAGGTACCTGCGAACATAGAGCTAGTCACGGTGGAGTGAACCCACATTATGTATGCTTTTGAGCCTTTCACACGATATGTTTCTTTATACAGTGTAGGTCGGGGCAGATCCAAGCTCCGCAAGGCATCTCACGAAGTAAGTGAGTCACCTCAACAGACAGACCTGTACCCACTCAAAAATTCATCTCGAATTTGAACGAGGACACGGGCGTCACCCCGCGTCGTTATTTTCCTTACTCATCAGTTTAAGGCATAAGTTTCCAACCCTGCGAACATAGAGCTAGTCACTATGGTCTGACGTCCGACGTCACGGTGTGGAGTGAACACACGTGTTTGAGCGGTGCACATTTCTAATCCCTTTGGATTTTTGCAACCAATTTTCACTTTATACTGCTAGTATGTGTGCAATAAAGTAGCTATAAGCAATAATATGTCAAATTTTAAATTACCTTTTTATTTATTTATTTTTTGGTATTCAGACAGCCCCCCCACCCTGACAAGCACTTGCAATTGTAGGATTGAGGCATTACATTTTGTTTAATTGACAATTTGGCCAATGTTTGACGAGCTTTTATAGTAGATTGTTGATTGCTTTTGATGCAGGAATCTTCTTTCTTTCTTAAATGTCTTCTTTTTTGCTATTCAAAAGGTCTTAAAGGTCCAGGTGTAGCAGAGTTGCTCAGAGCCAGCCTCTGCCTGATGGCCTCAAAAGTCTAATATCTCCGTCGGATGTTGGACTTTCATGTGGGAGACCCGAGTTCCAGTTCGAATCCCGGGCATTACACAGGTCCTTAAATTGTTACTTCAGTGCCATCTACTATGCCATATATTATTATCTTTAGAGTTCTAACACCCCTTTGATTGGTGCAATCTTCCACCTGAAAACACTAGTACTAGTAGGCCTATGCATGCATATAAAAATAAAAAAAATCAAATTTCTCTGCTAAATAGATAATTTTGATATGTTTCTTTATACAGTGTAGGTCGGGGCAGATCCAAGCTCCGCAAGGCATCTCACGAAGTAAGTGAGTCACCTCAACAGACAGACCTGTACCCACTCAAAAATTGATCTCGAATTTGAACGAGGACACGGGCGTCACCCCGCGTCGTTATTTTCCTTACTCATCAGTTTAAGGCATAAGTTTCAACGGTGCGAACATAGAGCTAGTCACTATGGTCTGACATCCTCCGTCACGGTGTGGAGTGAACCCACAGGTGTTTGAGCGGTGCACAGTTTGCACACCGCTCCAATGAAGGGCTGTGTGTGTCTGTCTGTTTAGAGTACGACCTATTGACCCCTGCAGATGAGTGGGGTCGCATTCGGATCACATGAGCAGCTCACTGAGCAGTGATCTAATTGGGGTTGCGTTTGGAACACACACACATGTACACACACACACACACGCCTGCACCGCTCAGTTCACATGGGTGTGATTTTTGCATAAATATAGATTTATAGTATACCGATATGTATATTTAGATTTCTAACCCCTTGGATTAGTGCATCATGTTTTCACCGTAAACTGTTAGTATGTGTGCATTAAAGTAGCTATAAGCTATAAGCAGAACGGTCGAAATTACTAACCAATCAGGAAGTAGACAGGCAAATCGACCAATGACAAAGCTTTTAGGAAAAATCTTTGAATGCAGATTAGATTGGCCCCTAGATGTGTCACAGAGACAAGACTTTTTTGGGAGCATTTTACCCATTGTTGACTGTTTGAATACAAAAACAAGAAAAGAAAGGTCATTAAAATGTTGACATATTGTTGCTTCCAAAGCTTTAATAATCTAATTTCTCAGCTAAACTGATATGTTTCTTTATACAGTGTAGGTCGGGGCAGATCCAAGCTCCGCAAGGCATCTCACGAAGTAAGTGAGTCACCTCAACAGACAGACCTGTACCCACTCAAAAATTGATCTCGAATTTGAACGAGGACACGGGCGTCACCCCGCGTCGTTATTTTCCTTACTCATCAGTTTAAGGCATAAGCTTCCAAACCTGCGAACATAGAGCTAGTCACTATGGTCTGACGTCCACCGTCACGGTGTGGAGTTAAGTGGAGTTAACACACGTGTTTGAGCGGTGCACATTTCTAATCCCTTGGATTTGTGCAACCAATTTTCACTTTAAACTGCTAGTATGTGTGCAATAAAGTAGCTATAAGCAATAATATGTCAAATTTTAAATTACCTTTTTATTTATTTATTTTTTGGTATTCAGACAGCCCCCCCACCCTGACAAGCACTTGCAATTGTAGGATTGAGGCATTACATTTTGTTTAATTGACAATTTGGCCAATGTTTGACGAGCTTTTATAGTAGATTGTTGATTGCTTTTGATGCAGGAATCTTCTTTCTTTCTTAAATGTCTTCTTTTTTGCTATTCAAAAGGTCTTAAAGGTCCAGGTGTAGCAGAGTTGCTCAGAGCCAGCCTCTGCCTGATGGCCTCAAAAGTCTAATATCTCCGTCGGATGTTGAACTTTCATGTGGGAGACCCGAGTTCCAGTTTGAATCCCGGGCATTACACAGGTCCTTAAATTGTCACTTCAGTGTCATCTACTATGCCATATATTATTACCTTTAGAGTTCTAACAGCCCTTGGATTAGTGCAAACACTAGTACTAGTAGGCCTATGCATGCAAATACATTTAAAAAAAATCTAATTTCTCAGCTAAATAGATCATTTTGATATTTTTCTTTATACCGTGTAGGTCGGGGCAGATCCAAGCTCCGCAAGGCATCTCACGAAGTAAGTGAGTCACCTCAACAGACAGACCTGTACCCACTCAAAAATTCATCTCGAATTTGAACGAGGACACGGGCGTCACCCCGCGTCGTTATTTTCCTTACTCATCAGTTTAAGGCATAAGTTTCAAACCCTGCGAACATAGATCTAGTCACTATGGTCTGACGTCCTCCGTCACGGTGTGGAGTGAACCCACAGGTGTTTGAGCGGTGCACACTTTGCACACCGCTCCAATGAAGGGCTGTGTGTGTCTGTCTGTTTAGAGTACGACCTATTGACCCCTGCAGATGAGTTTGGTCGCATTCGGATCACATGAGCAGCTCACTGAGCAGTGATCTAATTGGGGTTGCATTTGGGACACACACACACACACACACACACACACACACACACACACACACGCCTGCACCGCTCAGTTCACATGGGTGTGATTTTTGGTTTTGCATAAATATAGATTTATAGTATACCGATATGTATATTTAGATTTCTAACCCCTTGGATTAGTGTAACACCTTTTCACCGTACACTGTTAGTATGTGTGCATTAAAGTAGTTATATGCTATAAGCAGCACGGTCGAAATGACTAACCAATCAGGAAGTAGACAGGCAAATCGACCAATGACAAAGCGTTTAGGAAAATCTTTGAATGCCGATTAGATTGCGGCCCCTAGATGTGTCACAGAGACAAGACTTTTTTGGGAGCATTTTACCCATTGTTGACTGTTGGAATAAGAAAGGTCATTAAAATGTTGACATATTGTTGGTTCCAAAGCTTTAATAATCTAATTTCTCAGTTAAACTGATATGTTTCTTTATACAGTGTAGGTCGGGGCAGATCCAAGCTCCGCAAGGCATCTCACGAAGTAAGTGAGTCACCTCAACAGACAGACCTGTACCCACTCAAAAATTGATCTCGAATTTGAACGAGGACACGGGCGTCACCCCGCGTCGTTATTTTCCTTACTCATCAGTTTAAGGCATAAGTTTCAAACCCTGCGAACATAGAGCTAGTCACTATGGTCTGACGTCCTCCGTCACGGTGTGGAGTTAACACACGTGTTTGAGCGGTGCACATTTCTAATCCCTTGGATTTGTGCAACCAATTTTCACTTTAAACTGCTACGTAGTATGTGTGCAATAAAGTAGCTATAAGCACTAATATGTCACATTTTAAATTACCTTTTTATTTATTTATTTTTTGATATTCAGACAGCCCCCCAACCTGACAAGCACTTGCAATTGTAGGATTGAGGCATTACATTTTGTTTAATTGACAATTTGGCCAATGTTTGACGAGCTTTTATAGTAGATTGTTGATTGCTTTTGATGCAGGAATCTTCTTTCTTTCTTAAATGTCTTCTTTTTTGCTATTCAAAAGGTCTTAAAGGTCCAGGTGTAGCAGAGTTGCTCAGAGCCAGCCTCTGCCTGATGGCCTCAAAAGTCTAATATCTCCGTCGGATGTTGGACTTTCATGTGGGAGACCCGAGTTCCAGTTGGAATCCCGGGCATTACACAGGTCCTTAAATTGTCACTTCAGTGTCATCTACTATGCCATATATTATTATCTTTAGAGTTCTAACACCCCTTGGATTGGTGCAATCTTCCACCTGAAAACACTAGTACTAGTAGGCCTATGCATGCAAATAATTTTTTTTTAAATCTAATTTCTCAGCTAAATAGATAATTTTGATATGTTTCTTTATACAGTGTAGGTCGGGGCAGATCCAAGCTCCGCAAGGCATCTCACGAAGTAAGTGAGTCACCTCAACAGACAGACCTGTACCCACTCAAAAATTGATCTCGAATTTGAACGAGGACACGGGCGTCACCCCGCGTCGTTATTTTCCTTACTCATCAGTTTAAGGCATAAGTTTCAACGGTGCGAACATAGAGCTAGTCACTATGGTCTGACGTCCTCCGTCACGGTGTGGAGTGAACCCACAGGTGTTTGAGCGGTGCACAGTTTGCACACCGCTCCAATGAAGGGCTGTGTGTGTCTGTCTGTTTAGAGTACGACCTATTGACCCCTGCGGGTTGCATTCGGATCACATGAGCAGATCACTGAGCAGTCATCTAATTGGGGTTGCATTTGGGACACACACACATGTACACACACACACACACACACACACACGCCTGCACCGCTCAGTTCACATGGGTGTGATTTTTGGTTTTGCATAAATATAGATTCATAGTATACCGATATGTATATTTAGATTTCTAACCCCTTGGATTAGTGTAACACCTTTTCACCGTAAACTGTTAGTATGTGTGCATTAAAGTATAGTTATATTCTATAAGCAGCATGGTCGAAATGACTAACCAATCAGGAAGTAGACAGGCAAATCGACCAATGACAAAGCGTTTAAAAAAATCTTTGAATGCCGATTAGATTGCGGCCCCTAGATGTGTCACAGAGACAAGACTTTTTTGGGAGCATTTTACCCATTGTTGACTGTTTGAATACAAAAAAAAAGAAAAGAAAGGTCATTAAAATGTTGACATAATTATTATTACTTCCACAGCTTTAATAATCTAATTTATCAGCTAAACTGATATGTTTCTTTATACAGTGTAGGTCGGGGCAGATCCAAGCTCCGCAAGGCATCTCACGAAGTAAGTGAGTCACCTCAACAGACAGACCTGTACCCACTCAAAAATTCATCTCGAATTTGAACGAGGACACGGGCGTCACCCCGCGTCGTTATTTTCCTTACTCATCAGTTTAAGGCATAAGTTTCAAGCCCTGCGAACATAGATCTAGTCACTATGGTCTGACGTCCTCCGTCACGGTGTGGAGTGAACCCACAGGTGTTTGAGCGGTGCACAGTTTGCACACCGCTCCAATGAAGGGCTGTGTGTGTCTGTCTGTTTAGAGTACGACCTATTGACCCCTGCAGATGAGTGGGGTCGCATTCGGATCACATGAGCAGCTCACTGAGCAGTCATCTAATTGGGGTTGCATTTGGGACACACACACACACACACACACACACACACACAAACATGTACACACACACACGCCTGCACCGCTCAGTTCACATGGGTGTGATTTTTGGTTTTGCATAAATATAGATTTATAGTACATACAGATATGTATATTTAGATTTCTAACCCCTTGGATTAGTGTAACACCTTTTCACCGTAAACTGTTAGTATGTGTGCATTAAAGTATCTATAAGCTATAAGCAGCATGGTCGAATTGACTAACCAATCAGGAAGCAGACAGGCAAATCGACCAATGACAAAGCTTTATGGAAAATCTTTGAATGCAGATTAGATTGTGGCCCCTAGATGTGTCACAGAGACAAGACTTTTTGGGGAGCATTTTACCCATTGTTGACTGTTGGAATAAGAAAGGTCATTAAAATGTTGACATATTGTTGCTTCCAAAGCTTTAATAATCTAATTTATCAGATAAACTGACATGTTTCTTTATACAGTGTAGGTCGGGGCAGATCCAAGCTCCGCAAGGCATCTCACGAAGTAAGTGAGTCACCTCAACAGACAGACCTGTACCCACTCAAAAATTAATCTCGAATTTGAACGAGGACACGGGCGTCACCCCGCGTCGTTATTTTCCTTACTCATCAGTTTAAGGCATAAGTTTCAAACCCTGCGAACATAGAGATAGTCACTATGGTCTGACGTCCTCCGTCACGGTGTGGAGTTAACACACGTGTTTGAGCGGTGCACATTTCTAGTCCCTTGGATTTGTGCAACCAATTTTCACTTTAAACTGCTAGTATGTGTGCAATAAAGTAGCTATAAGCAATAATATGTCAAATTTTAAATTACCTTTTTATTTATTTATTTTTTGGTATTCAGACAGCTCCCCCACCCTGACAAGCACTTGCAATTGTAGGATTGAGGTATTACATTTTGTTTCATTGACAATTTGGCCAATGTTTGACGAGCTTTTATAGTAGAATGTTGATTGCTTTTGATGCAGGAATCTTCTTTCTTTCTTAAATGTCTTCTTTTTTGCTATTCAAAGGGTCTTAAAGGTCCAGGTGTAGCAGAGTTGCTCAGAGCCAGCCTCTGCCTGATGGCCTCAAAAGTCTAATATCTCCGTCGGATGTTGGACTTTCATGTGGGAGACCCGAGTTCCAGTTCGAATCCCGGGCATTACACAGGTCCTTAAATTGTCACTTCAGTGTCATCTACTATGCCATATATTGTTATCTTTAGAGTTCTAACACCCCTTTGATTGGTGCAATCTTCCACCTGAAAACACTAGTACTAGTAGGCCTATGCATGCATATATAAAAAAAAAAATTCTCTGCTAAATAGATAATTTTGATATGTTTCTTTATACCGTGTAGGTCGGGGCAGATCCAAGCTCCGCAAGGCATCTCACGAAGTAAGTGAGTCACCTCAACAGACAGACCTGTACCCACTCAAAAATTCATCTCGAATTTGAACGAGGACACGGGCGTCACCCCGCGTCGTTATTTTCCTTACTCATCAGTTTAAGGCATAAGTTTTCAACCCGGCGAACATAGAGCTAGTCACTATGGTCTGACGTCCTCCGTCACGGTGTGGACTACACCGACATTATTTATTATGCGTTTTTGTTTTGACTTAAATAGGAATTTATATTGACATTTCACTGTGGTTAAATAACAGGATGGGGTGTTTGTAAACACTTTTTCAATGACAAATTAGTCATTAGTTCAGTAAATCTTTATTGCGTTTCACCGCAAAGGCTCATGGGAAACCGGTAACCAGTGACGCAATCTGTTTTGCATTCCGAGGACTAGGACTAATAATCGAAAACGGATACGATGGATAACAATTAGTTTTCCTTGGCGTTTATTTGCCTGCATATAGTTTGTTCAACGCCAGAGTACACGATAACAATGCCGAACATCTCCATAATACAAATACGACTGTAACTAACAGTCGACGTACACTACAAAAATCTCCATTTTCCGTCCATTTTGGCCCTATCCACAAGCCGTACTCACGTCTGGGGGGTTGTGTCCGGTCGTACGACGGTGTCGTCCGCCCCCCCAAAACAGCCCAGATGTACAAACCCATAGCGCGTGGCGGGTGCAACGCGCTGCGGGGTTTGTAGATCGGCTAAAGTCTTGGGCGCGCGACGCGATCGTACGTGGGAAATATAACTGGGTCGACTTTGCTCGCGACGCAAGCGCAAAGACAAAACAAGGAATTGAAAAATGGCAGACATTTCCTTGGATGAAGTGATCCGACAGCGCGGCATTAACAGCACCAAACCACCCGTCAAAAGGTACGAGAGCTCCCACGATGCCTTTGCGAGTTTCTTTCTACAACAATGTTTTTGATTAGTGGTCATATTCTTCGTCGAACTGGTCGAAATTGAACCAAGCCGGCCGGCCGGTTGCAAGGCAGGCAGCCGTTCGCATTGCAATCTATCTAGATGGCCATGCTAAAGTTAGCTCTCAGCTAAGCCAGCCCTTTGGACACAGGCCTGTCCGTCCGTCCCTAAGGAAACAATAAACCGGTCTATTGTTCATCTGTTTACTTGCTCTCTTTTTCTCCTTAATATCATTCGCTGGACAAATATAAATATATAGGTATCGTATAAAAAAGATCATGAGACACATGTAATCCATCCCGACAACCGCAACAATAAGTCAGCGTCGTAAACCATTGAGCAATTTGAGCAACAAACGATAAGCATGCACTCAACTAGAATGAATCAATAAATAAATCAAATGAAAATGTCTCTTTACTTTAAACGCACTTAATTTGACCTAGCGGATTTACTACATCTTATGCTAAATTTGACCATAATTAACGAGGTTGCAATGTATTGCATTCAAGTGCTAAACTTGAATGGCAGACATGTTAATTGATTTCTCGAAAGACGAGAGAGAAGAGGTTTCGGTTGAGCAAAACACATGTAATGTAACTATTAGGAGTCCTAATCTTCTATATACTGTATTTATGTTTAAGTTTAATATCCTGCCTTTTTAAAACTACTGGCTACTTTTTAAAATATATTTTCCCGGCTTGCTTCCTACAAAACCCACATTCGTATTAGAATACTAAGCCATATGCCTTGATTATGAGAAACCATTATGCCTTCAACTAAGGTTCTGAATATTCACCTTCTTGCTTCTATTCTCCTAAATTATTGCACAATCATTTAGGAGAATAAGGGTTGAGAATTCTAGGTGGTCACAAGAGCGGAATTGCTGACCAGATGGAACTCTTTTGCAGAGTCAAGTCTTGACTAAATCTTTAAAGATGGACAAGTTAAGATAAGCTTAAGTTTCAAGGCTTAGGTTTATATTCTCATACAGACTTGATTGAAGTTTATTGTGAATGGTTCTGGCAAGATGCCCTATATAAGGAGGGGATGACGTCACAACTAGGTAGGCGTGACGTCAACCCTGACAATTCCATAAGTTTATAATAATTACATCAGCAGTCATTGTAAATATCGTTAACATTAACACTGTATTATTGCCTGTTGTGTGTCTCTTTTAGGACCATGTTTGGCAGGGGTGCAGGTGGGGCTGGGAGGGGATTTGATGCTCGACAGAGGATCGGCCCCGGGGGTGATGTCAGACAGAGGCTTGGAGGTGGTGGAGGTGGAACAGGTACGACACTGACTCGGTATCACCACGACCACAAAGCATGGTGGACCCTCTTGTAAACAAGTGTAATGCTTCATTGGGTCGTCCACTCACAGTTAACAGTCTTTGTATTGAGTTTGTGTTTGAAATATACTGTAATTCTGCAAACTGTTAATACATATTTCAATCAATCAAAAACTCTGATGCACAGAAAACTGCAATTTCCATGTGTCGTACAATTTAGGCATTTAGCAGACGCTCTTGATCCAGAGTGACTTACATTTAAGCAAAAAACAAAAGCATGGTATACATTTAAGCAAAAACAAAAAGTACAGAAAAGCCTGTTGACTTGTAGGAATGGTTTGAACTTGTGAGAAGCAAAGTTGTTACTTGTTGGTTGAGATATTTGCCAAGTACATTTTAGATATACCTGGAATTTGCTACGTTATGATGGCTGTGTGTATTTTTTATTTTTTTGTCGAACGGCAGTGTTGCTCACGGAAACGTTGAGGTGTCTTTTTGGTGCGACACAAGAAAAATTAGTCTTAAAGCGTCTTAAAATACATAATTTGAAGGGAATCTTCGTAAAAATTACACTAGTGCAATTCTAGTTCTGTAACAAATGGCTCTGTTCCGTCTATTATGTTTCCGCCCTACAGTACACATAGAGTTGTTGTTTAGTTCCCATCTATTTCTGTAAGTGTAAATGATCTTTTTCCTATTATTATGAACTTTATTTCTTTGCATTTTGAGTTTCTGACTTTCCAAGGAGTAGTGAATACAGTACTTCACAGTAGGACATGTACATGTACTTGTAGTCAATCTACGGTTTGTCCAGTCCTGTGTACAAGCTTATTCTGCATTCACATGGAATCAGGCAAACGGCAAAACCTGCTGGACGGAACGGTAAAAAGATTAAATATTGTAACACCGATGGCGTCTGCCGTTACCGTCGCCGGTTCTTGCTGCCTGCCGTCCACTAAAATGAAGTCCGGTTTGCCGTCTACATATCATCTACCTGTGATGATATTGCAATTCATGTCTATGAATTGATTGCATAGGGCCTAAATGGAAACAAGAACAAGACCACAAGGACTTTTTTGGGGACTAAGTGTTTGACTGTACTCTGCTGCTGTTACATTCGGTCTAATAAATAATATTCAATCGAATCTAAAGAGAAGAGTGACTCCTCCGAGCCGCCGGTAACTAGGAGATTGAATTTCACTGACACACACGGGCTGTTTACAGTGCGTGAGCTACAGTATCAAAACCCACAGGAACTGCTGTTTTAATCGTCATGGTTAATCTGACTGGACTCCGTAAAATGCATGAAATCATAAATAATCAAGGGAGAGCTCGTTTGTCAACGAAGGCAAGCGGACTGTTGCATCTGCTGGCTGTAGCCAGTGTCACACCAAAACTTGTGACCTATAAAAACTTGAGAAGGGACCAGCTATCGTTTGGTGCACATTTCTATTATGTCATTGTGCTGGCCTGGTAAACACGGTATTTATATTGGCGGGCTCCGTGTTAAGCCAATTCGCAGAGTGCTGCGCCACCTCCTCCTGACCCACATGCTTTAAAAAAACAATCCTAGCTTATACAGTACAGGATATACTGAAGGATTCATTCTTTTTATTCCTCCATCTGCTGCACACAGGTTTTCAAGTGAAGGATGCCAGAGAGAAGTTGGTTCAGAAAGACGCCCGCTTCAAAATCCGTGGCAGAGGAGGAGGAGGAGGAGGCGGCGGCGGCGGCGGCGGCGGCGGCGCACCGGGAGGCGGGGTGCAGGATGCGCGACAGATGATCAACTCGCGCAAACATGTACAGAACCAGTTTGGTGGGGTCCAGAATCAGTTTGGTGCCCAGAACCAGTTCGGGGTCCAGAACCAGTTCGGGGTCCCCTCGCAGACTTTTCAACCACCAGCCTTGACGCACCACCACCTACTGAACCAGGCGCACGTGCCGCCCATACAGATTCAGACCAGCAACAACAACAACCACCACGCTAATGTGAACAACAGGCAGTTTACGCCCAACGCAATGCAAGGGATGAACGTACGGGCCCCGCTGCTGGGCGCTGGCCCCCCAAAGAGGATGATGGACGCCCGCGACAGACTGAGCCTCAAACGAGGTGTCGGAGGAGGAGGAGGAGGGACACAGACGCAGGCGGCTACTGCCGCCGCCGCCGCTGCAGCAGCACCTTTTAAAATCACAAAGACCATCCAGGTAATGATGATCAGGACTGATAAATGATTAGCCATGTCCTGCTGCGGCGAAACATCTGGCTTGATGCTTTCTCATTGACGTTGTTAAATCATGTTGATTGTCTTCTCTCAGTCTTTGTCTAACTTACCACAATGGAGAATGTTGTCAGGATGATGATGAGTCTATATGTACTGTATAATGAGTTGCATTTCTTTTGCTTTTTTTCCCAAAGCCATCAATGATTTTGTTTTCTCCAAAGCCTTCATGTTCTGATATTTCAATATCTTTCCACAGCAACGGCCAGTAGGGATGTCTAGTGGCATACGTGTGGGCCCACAGGTAAAGGTCTCGTTCATCTCGTTTGACTGCTATAGGTCAGACATGGTAAAACATTTTGACCAATGCCGTGAGACCTGCTGATTTTAACTCTAAACGAACCGTTCTGTCTCCTCCACAGTCCTTCTCCGGTGAGGCCGATGGCATACCTAATAAACAGATGAAGATCGCCACCAGTAACAGTATGCTGCAGTCATCATGGGTAAGGCTAGGCACACGGGTCTGACTGACGGGTCACACTTTCATGAAGGGGAGCTTTGCCACTGTATGTAATGTTTGTGTAAACAAAGCCATTTGACACTGCTAGAGTGTATGAAGAATTGAGGGCATATAACTAAATTAAATATTGAGTAGTTTCAGTGGGACATTTTAAGCAAGGTGATGGCTGCCATATAACATGGAACTTGCTTGAATTGCATATCGTAGCGAATTTTCTCCATATGTAGTAAAGTAGTATACAAGTAAGTTCAGTTAACCAAGTCTTGAAGTGAGGTACATCATCTGATTCTTAGAGTCTTAGAATTATTATATCTGTTTTTTAACCCCTGTGTCTGAAGTTCTAAAAATATACTGTGCCTCTTCTATCCCCATCTGTCTTTGGCAGTCTGGTAGCATGGGCGCACCATTCTCCAACTTCTCCATGTCGACGCCCATCACCAAGGTGGTTAAGAACGATGCGTACACGGCTCCCCGTCCCCCCCCGGTGCCCGTGGCCCCCACCAGGCCCAACACCAGTGCGCCGTCTTACCGCACCCATGCGGCGCCCTTGCGGCCCCCTGCCCCCGAGCCCCTGCAGCCCATCTCCAGGACCCTCCAACAGACTCCAGCGGCGCCCTGCGCGCCGCCACCCGCTCCACCACAGGTTAGCATAACCCATTAAACCGTTCTGACCTGAGATCAGATTCATACGAGGTTTCCACTGGACACACACTGGTCTGATTATAACCCATTCTGACCTGAGATCAGATTCTAAAAAATGTCAGTCGTTCTTCGATTTTTCAAAAAATAGCAGACCTACAAGCTCGTAGCGCGCCACTCGGTGGCGCGCTATGAGCTTGTAGATCTGCTATTTTTCAATAGCTAAAGCACGACATGATGCTAGCACCAAAATGGGTTCCCGTTCAGAATGGGTTAAACCATTCTGACCTGAGATCAGATTCTAAAAATGTTCTTCTACATCCTGACCGTTTTCTGAAAAGGCTATGTTTCTAAATGTCAGTTGTTCTTCGATTTTTCAAAAATAGCAGACCTACAAGCTCGTAGCGCGACACTCGCCGTGGCGCTCTATGAGCTTGTAGATCTGCTATTTTTCAATAGCTAAAGCAAGACATGATGCTACTAACACCAAAAGGGGTTCCCTCCCAAAATGGGTTAAGACCTACAAATACTTCTAAACCCGTTTCAGTTTTTCAGAAAAACCCATGTTTCCAATTCAGTGGTTCTCAAGCCTGTATTTGTATTTGGCCGCTGACCCCCATCTCAAAATATTTTGTTTCAGCGACTCCCAGAAGCAAATATTTGAGTCAAAAAGGTTCGCTGTGAAAGAATATAAATTTTAAAAATTGCACCACAAGCTCATAGCGTCTCGATGCCACGCTCTGAGCTTGTATATCTGCTATTTTTCAACGGCTAAAGTTTTAAAGTGGTTAAAAGCTAAGCGACACAGATACTTTCCAGGCAGAGTATGTTAATATAATATCTTGGTTCAAATCCGGGGTAGAAACAGGAAAGTTACAGCTTTAAACCTTGAGGCGAGGAATTCTGCACAATATCAGAGGAATTCTGCACAATATCAGAGGAATTCTGCACAATATCAGAGGAAAACCTACTTTACGTTAATGACGGTGTCCTGCCGTTATGGCTTAATTATGCAGCCCTACTCCAGGTGCAGAACTATGGTCATATTTAGTGTTGTAGAGATGGCAATTCCTCCTATTGACTATTAAGCAGCCAGAGTAAACTTTACCCCAGACCCTTGATGTTTCCTCAATTTATACATAAATCACTGCCAGAGGGAATGTGCTGGCAGCGGAACCCAAAGTTGTTGTAGGCCAGGGGTGCCCGAAAGGTAGATCACAAAGGCTGTGCAGGTAGACCACTTGACATGACCCTAAAATCAATATATATAAAAAAGGAATATGCCACTTAAATTCAGGTGACTTGATTGATTGATATGAAAAAGTGCCTCTTACTCAAACCCACAATGAAATACTTTGTTTTGTGTTGCGTACAAAAATGTCAGTAGCATTACAAAGTTTTATGGGGGGAAAAAGCCCTAGAAATGTAATTTCCCCTCTCTATTTCCCATTCCAAGTCCCATTCCACCATTATTCCAAAGCCCCCTCAGGTACATTCTTTGCATATTGTTTTTGTGTAGGCCCATAGATCTTGTTGAGCTGGTCATTTTGAAAGTAGCTCTCAAGTCAAAAAAGTGTGGGCACACCTGTTGTAGGCAATCTATCTAGGACTGCAATAGTTGGCATATGTGCAAGACGGTGGGGTTTTTGTCAAGGAAAGCAGAATGTTCATCAGGGGGCAAGTTTATTTTAATTTTTATCGACCTCTATAACCATGTTTTGTGGATCCCTTTCTAGCCTGCTTCCAGTCCATTGGAGGGAACGAAGATAACCGTCAACAACCTGCATCCTCGTGTCACTGAGGAAGACATAGTGGTGAGTGTGTTAACTCAATACTAGGCAAGGCCAGTTTGTTTGTATAGCACATTTCAACAAGGCAATTCAATGTGCTTTACACAAAACAAGGACACATAATTATACAATGACATTAGGATGCATTGAAAAAACTAAAGATAAAAATAGATAGTTACAGTTGTAACAGTCAGTATGCAGTGCCAGTTGGTGCCACAGGGTGGTGCACTGCTCCCTTTTGTTTTGCTGTGTGTAGAAGATCTGACCTATGTTAGCACCAGTATGACTGTATGCTCCGTTCACCTTTTGTTTATTATTAGTTCTGTCTGCTGTGAGACCTGGCAGTGCAGAGGAGAAAAAAAAAATTACTCGATCAAAGTGATGGTGTTTCTCAGAGATATTGTCTTTGAAAATAAAGTTATTATTTTGGGATGGTGGGTAAGATCCCAAATAAAATCCTAAAGTTTAATTTCATGACTGAATGTGTTCTCTTTGTGTCTGTCTGTCCACAGGAACTGTTCTGTGTGTGTGGTGCCCTCAAACGAGCACGCTTAGTGAAGGTGGGGGTGGCCGAGGTGGTGTTCGTCCGTAAGGATGATGCAGTAAGCGCCTACAGGAAATACAACAACCGTTGTCTGGATGGTAGGTGCCGGGGGCAAGGGCACATATTGTTTGGTTTGTTGAGAGGGGGATGTGAATGTGTGTGTGTGGGTGTGCACGATAGAGCGCCGAAGTCCTGACGTCACTCGCTCATCCCCTGGTTCACAGAAGTAATTTCTCTATGGAGAATAACATAGAGGGGTCATCTTAAAATCGTTTCATATAAGCATTGTGGTCCAAAAATAAACAAGCTGTCTCTGTGTTATTATCGCGTAGGTGTCTCTGTATCGTTTGCGACAGTCAGTCACTCATATTTGATACAGTCTGTTTCTAGTGAAAATTTAACTAATTCGGCAGCAGTAACCATAGCGTTTTCTCTCAGTCAGTTGATTCTTCATCAACGGCCGGGATGACATGTTTATTTTTCAAACACAGTTCTTGTATGAGGCGATCTAAAATCTATGGGGGTCAGACTTCGGTGGTCTGTATCGGTTAAAGAAAGATATTGATAATGCATTTTAATTTTATTACTATATTTAATAAAACAAAAGACCGTAACATTTCAGAGCTTAGGTGTTTTGTTTGAAAAAACTTTGTTTTTCTTTTCCCCCACATCCAGGTCAGCCCATGAAGTGTAACCTTCACATCCAGGGAAATGTCATCACTTCAGATCAGCCTATACTGTTGTAAGTGAACCATTCATCTCCTTTTTAGTATAAATTTAAAAAAAATGCCGTTTACAATGATTATGTAAAGGCAGACGGTAGAAATGACCACTGGCATTGTGGCCACTTGGAGGAGCATGGTGTAATGCTCTGTGGCGTGCTGAGTGGACAACTCCTATGTCGCATCGCATTAGATGGCCATCTGTGTCCCGGAAGGTCACAGCCTTGTCTCCCTGGCCTGCCCAGTCCAAGACATTTAACCCATTTCGACCTGAGGCTGATTCTAAAAAAAATGTTTTCTGAAAAACACATGTTTCTATGTCCGTGGTGCTCAACCTTTTTCATGTTGAGGACCCCCAGAATTATCTGTATTTGGCCACCGACCCCCATTATGAAAATATGTTGTTCCGGGGACCCCCAAACGGAAGCAAATATTTGAGTTGAAATTGTTCGCTCCGAAATAATATATATTCAAATAATTGCGCCACATTTTCCCGTTCAGAATGTGTTAACCACTTGAACCTTAGCATCCCTACACCTAGCTGCTCTCCAGGTGCGATATTAATAGCACTAAGTACTCCTAATAGTTAAGAAACTAAGATGGGTAAATGCAAAGGACTGGAGAATTTGAAGCCTCAGGCTCAAATGTTAGCACAATCATTCCACCAAGTGACGCGCTACGAGCTTGTAGAAACGACTGACATAGAAACATAGCTTTTTCAGAAAACTGTGTCAGGATGTAGAAGACATTTTTAGAATCTGATCTCAGGTCTGAATGGGTTAAAGGTTTTGCTCACTTGATGTCTCCACTTTGTCTACAGCTGTTGAAAGCAGTCTTTACAGTCGTAGTGGCTTTTGGCAATATTAAGAAATGGATTATGTTGAATGTTGGTCTAGTGTTGTTGAAGGAATGAGGGGACTTGAGTAACGTTTGTAGGAGCCCTGTGTGCGTGTGTGTGTGTGTGTGTGTGTGTGTGTGTGTGTATGTCATCTTTTACATATTGTGCTCTTGCAAAAACGTGCTTCTCATTTCTTCCTGACTCCCCTCTTCTTGCAGGAGGCTCAGTGACACGCCAGGCTCAAGCGGCGGTGCAAAGAAAAATGGTCTGCCGCCTTCCTTGTCTCGCCCTCACGGTCAGCGAGCTTCCTCTCAGCCCACCCCAGAGGTGGACCCTCAGACCATCCTCAAAGCTTTGTTCAAATCCACTGCCCAGTCCACCGCAACCACTGAGCCATCAAGCTCCCAGGCCACTGCCTTCCGCATCAAGATATAACTCTTATGAGGACACACAAACACACACTCACACACCCCCACACAAACATAACACATACGCATAGACAAAGGCAACATATTCATGCACACACAGTATTTGCCATGTCTTATACCATAAGTACTATTCTCACTTCACAGTGGTAGAGAAATTTCACACGTGCATTGAGGGAGTGCTTGTTGCTACGGACAGTTGGTCTAACTTAAAATCGTAGCCGCTTGCTCTAATGCAAACAAGTTTCCTTGGCATGTTTATGCTTTCTTACAGATAGGTTAGTGTAGACTGCAGGGGTGTCAAACTGGTGGCCTGTGGGCCAGATGTGGCCTGCCAAGATGTCCAATAGAAGATAATTTGGGGAAGAAGAAAGAAAATGTAATTCTCTGTGTTACACCTGAGCTCAGGCCTTTTGCTCACTACTGTCTCTCTAGTCTACTGTAGTCTCTTGTTGTGAGTACTTAAGAAAACAATAGACAGTAGTTAATGTCACTCCACTCAACCCCCAGAGTGACCCAGTTAATTTCTCCTCTTTGCAGTCTGTGTGTACCACTCAATGGGGATAATTACATTATTTCATTGAGTGAAAACAAGCCATCATCAGCATCAATGCTGCCACACACAGACTCGGAAGTGAAATGCGTTGGTTTCTTGCCCTTCCTGCTGCCGAGTGCTCTCGCTGTGGCCTCTTTAGATTCCTTTTCAGGCAAACCGTATGTCCACCGTAAGATGAACCTAAGTAGGCTAGAATGGGGTTGCTAGGTGTAAGTATGTAGGACTAGTAGCATGCAAAGGTTTGTGCTATTGCCATAGAGAATGCATTGGGCGTTTAAGTTAAATAACTCAGAAACTATAAAACATTTCAAAGTAAAAACCGCGCAACCAACTAGTTTGAAGTATTTAGAGCCGTGTGCTTCTACTCTCATCTTCGTAAAAAGTAGGTGCAATAATGTAGTCTACATTTTTTCCCCTCTGTAGCCTACTTTTGTGTCGGATATTGCTCGAGTGTGTAACATTTCATCAAGTCTTTTTGGCAACACCTCTAGCGACGTCCTGGTGGTCAATACAGCGTTTATCTAATCGGAACCTACTGCTCGGAGCAACACCCCAGGATATTTTGGAATGTAACAACTTTCCAGAAACCATTAACACTGAAATACTTGTAATAGAATTACGGTGCCTACAATTTAGGCATTTCGGCAGACTCTCTTAATCCAGAGTGACGACATTTTTGGCGCGAGAGTCGAGGACAGACACGTGATTTAAAAGTGTTTTAATGGCGACTAAAGTATTTAATAGTGGAGACGTCAATAACACATCTGTGAAATGGTTTAAACTGAAAATGTTAACAGTATAACTTTTAATGTAAAAGATACCAAAACATACAATTTGTGTTTTAATCTCGTCACAACGGCCTATGATATGACACATTAAAGAGCAGTTGGAAAAAAAACACTAGCAGATGTCAAAAGAACAAACGTATGCTGCTGGGTAGCCAAATAGTCCATTTTGGCCGGTCAGACCTCTGTTCGACACCCCAGGCAGAGTAGAGACTACCGGTCAGACCTCTGTTTGACACCCCTGGCAGAGTAGAGACTACCAGTCAGACCTCTGTTCGACCCCCCTGGCAGAGTAGAGGCTACCAGTCAGACCTCTGTTCGACACCCCTGGCAGAGTTGAGGCTACCGGTCAGACCTCTGTTCGACACCCCTGGCAGAGTTGAGACTACCGGTCAGACCTCTGTTCGACACCCCTGGCAGAGTAGAGGCATGCACGACCAAGATTAGGCTTGATTTCACGAGGGGCATATGCTCTGTACACAGTATGGGCCATGCCACCAGGCACCACTCATGCAAACTTATTTGTATGCCTTCTGCCGTGAATACTGCCTATAGCCATCAAAACGATTTGATTGTCTTGCATTGGAGCGTGCGGCTACCGTGTTTGAACTAAAGTACACACACCATGTGCACAACATACAAAATCTGGTTTAACTTTCAACATCATTGAAATGAATATACTTGCCATTATTATACCTTTTTCCCCCCTTTTTTTTGGGTGGAGTTAGTTTGTTTTCGTGGCATTCAAATTCCATTTCAAACATCTCTTGACATGGACCAACAGGAAGGAGATTGACTCGTGTATTATGTAGGTATTTTTAATTGAATGTGATCAGGGAGGGCAAAAATCAAGATTTAGAGTTTATGGGGATTTGTCTTTATTTTTTAATTTCCTTTTTTTTGTATATGCGGCTCATGTTTTTGTTCTGCTGGTTCACATTGAACACCACCCTTTTATTTGTATTTGTGATATGTCTATTTTGATCACCCCTCTTATGATTTGTGTTGATTTAATTGCCACCCCCCGTGGTAATGTCCATGCACTAAATCAGTGGTTCCCAAAGTGGGGTCCGGGGACCCCCAGGGGTACTCCAGGGAGTTCCAGGGGGGACCCAGCTAAATGATAATTTGGAACCAAATGGGCCCTTATGGGTCTGTAACTCAGAGAGTGTACAAATGTATTGTATACAAATGTATTTGTATTCTCTCAGAGTTAAATTAGCATTGATTTTACAATATAAATGGAGGTTCCCAGAGAGAGAAATGCTAATAAATGGGAGTCCGTAACCTCCCCAGTTTGAGCATGTCAAACTGGGGGGTCTTTGAAAATCAAACGGGTAAAAGTCCCTGGCATATATTTTCAAATGGGGGGTCCGTGGGCTATTTCGTGTCAATTTGGGGGTCCTTGACATGAAAAAGTTTGGGAACCACTACACTAAATTACAGGTCAACATTCTGTTCAGAAGTCGGCTACTGGAAGGTAACAGTCAACAGTTTGGAGTAAACTGAATCCTTCTTGGTCGTATTCCACTGCTGCGATTTTTGCCATTCTCATGGCATTCAAATTGTTCTGTGTTTCTTGTGTGTGACTTATTTTACTTGGTTTATATAGTTTTGGAGCAGTGTACATTATATCGAAGCCATGCTAGTTTACTACTCACTCGGTTTGTGTTTTAAGAACTGTAAATTTACCCTTTCTACTTCTCTGGTATCCCAGTTAAGAATATGGTAGTAAAGTGAAATCTGTCTTGTGAAATTCTGCCATTAAATATTTTGCTTTGTACTTCTTTTTGTTTTGTTTTATTTTTATTTATTTTTAAGTTAGACACTGCATGTTTGATCTTACATTGCTTTAAAAAGAAATGGCAAATTATATGCAGGCTAACTGGACAGAACACACAGAGAAAATAAACTGCATAGCTGTGATGCAATCACCAATACTGCATATTGTTTTATAAACCAGGGCTCAACACATTACAGAAGCAAACATTTATGTCCTTCCAGGGATTTTTTTTAAATCCTTTATTTACCCAGGGTAGTAGCTGAGCACATGAAGTGCTCATTTTCAGCAACGCCCTGAGACACACAGACACACATTAAAACCTGGGAGCTGACCAATACAACCACAGTCTTATACTGTTGGCCACTAAGCAGCGCCACTGGAGCAGTTGGGGGTTCAGTGCCTTGCTCAGGGGCACTTCAGCGGCTTTGGGTGAGACCAGTGTGACAATCTCTTCCCGACCCATATTTTTCTTGCCCGTCCGGGGAATCGAACCAGCAACCTTTCGGCAACAAGGCGCTCCTAGTCTAACCATTAGGCCACCGCTGCCCATTTAAATTAATAATAGGAATAGCCTATTCTTAGTTCATAATGGGAGTTTGTGTTTTCTGTTTATCTCAAGTCTCTACATACATGGGATCTCTTTTCTCATATCAAACATATTTGGGAACTGAGACATTCTGGTGATATAACCATAGAGGATATAACAGACATTTTGGTTAATTACCACCACAAGAGGGGGTTTGTTCGTCTTCAGAAAGGACTACAAAAAAAGGCTTTGACTACAACTACCATTGCGCGTCGTCGACGGCATCTACTTCCTGTGTAAAAGGTTACACCAAAAAACAAACATGGCGCCTTCCAAGAAGAAACATGGCAGTAATCAAGCTTTGGTCATTCCTGGGGGATTTGCAGGTATTAAAATATATAATTTATATCAAAAATACATATGTTGACAACTCCTCGTCGTACAGAAATAATAGTCGTGCGATCTTTATAACGTATCGACATCGTATCCTAAAGCAGAACCTGCAATCCTGTGTCGACGTTACAATGTGCTTGCTGCACTACTACTGTGTACGTTTTCTTTTGTGAATGATTGTCCCAGTGCTGAATGTATGTACCGGTATATGTATTTATGTATGTTGACTTTATTCCTGTCTTTTACGGCAGTGCTGTCCTTACAGTTTTCGCCAGACAGTGTTGCGCAGCACAAGTTGTACGTGAAAGAGCACAGGGTTCGAGCGGAGAAAACGACGTACAGACCCCTAGACAGAACATTGTTCGTCCTAAACATTCCTCCTTATTGCTCAACGGTAGGTCGTTTTCCGATTTAAATACACTTTCCATGATGTAGATGTTTGGGATATTCATATTCTTTCAGTGAAAGCCACTTATGGTATGTCACAGAGCTTTGATTTGATTTGATTATTATTTTGAACCTTCAGGTAAAATAAAAATAATAAACGATTCATATATATTTATTTTTTGAATGAAATAAGAAAATGATAACAATGTGATCATTGATCTTCCACCAGAAGTTCAAAAAGGAGTAGGAAGAAGTAAAGACCTTTCTACTGTTTCTCTACACAAAGCTGTTGTTTACTAGTATGCACATTTTATTTGGGCGGGTTTGGCATACAACACGTCTCCTTTTTGTCGTTGCAGCCGGTGGTTAAGCAACTGTTCTCTGAGTTTGGTGCCGTTCAGTCAGTATCGTTGATGGACCAGCCTGGTTCCTCTGAACCAGAACCCCATTTGAGCAACGTCTTCCAACCAGCTAAAAAACAGGTTTGTGTTAATATGTTTATCTCACAGTGACCGTATCATTACACCTCCTTAACACACACCGTGGTTTTAACCAATTAACTTACCTGGCTTCCTTATTTTGGGCACTGTAGGCCAAATTTCCCCAAAATGTTATGAATGTCAAGTAAAGGCTCATTCATAGTCTGGATTTTCGGTGGTGAGGTGACCACCGAAGCTGTAATGACGTGGAGCGGTGGTGAGTAAAAACAGAGAGAAGGGCTGCATGGGAAGAGCGGTGGTTTGCTCTTCACCGCGGCTCAGTGACATCATGTTGTAGTTTTGGGTGAAGCGGTGGTCAGCTCACCACAGAAAATCCAGACTATGAATAACGCTTAAGGGATAATGTGTGGCTGAGTGGTCAACCTGAAGATGATTTATGTATAAACAATGACCACTCAGCCATACATTATCCCGCTTATTGCACTGTTAATACATAAATTAATAAATTGACCCAAGGTGCAACAAAACTATTTATTTCTTGTGTCACACTGGCCACCGTCTGCCCAGCTGCAACATGGAAAACAAGGCAGTGAGTTGATCAAAAATATAATCCATTTTCGGGTACTGTCTATTCCTTGCTCAAATGTTTTCAAAACATTTTTTTTGAGAGCAATGTTTAGCTGTAAATGACATTGTGTGTGTGTGTGTGTGTGTGTGTGTGTGTTTACATGGCTGTCATGTTGGAAACATCAGTAAATCAACGGAGCACAGCAGGTGCTCCGAGGGTTTGATTAGGCATCGGTCATTATGCAGATATAACAGACCACTGAATTTGACAATTGACCAATCAGAATCAAGCATTCAAAGCCGTGCAATAGCATAATGTCCATTGTGCAAATCTGTGCGAAATATATTGGGTGTAGTGTAGGTAGGACTTCAGACACCAGATTCAGGGCCCGACATGGAACCAATGTTTTCTGGTACTTGTCACTCCTATTTCAGGTAATGTAGTGTATCCAATGTAAGGGAACTTTGACAGGAAAAGACTCGCTCACCGTATAAACAAAGTGCACAGCACCTGAGCTGTATTATTTGGAAGCTGTTTAAAAGCAAGTTCTTTGTCTGTAAAAAACCATAGCACTGACGAAGGTCTGAGGACCGAAAACGTTTTGCTTTTTAATCTCACCATGAGCACAGAGCACCATGAGCACAGCATCTTAAAATCTCAAGTCTCAAGTCTAAGGAGTTTTACTTCTTTGTTTATACGGTGAGCGAGTCTTTTCCTGTCAAAGTTTCCTTTATGTTTTTGAGACCACCGCTACCGTAGTCAAGTTTAAAGAGAAAAAAAGGACGAAGAAAGGCGCAACAGTTTTCTCAGTGCTTCAGTGTATCCAATGTATCCATATTTGCCCCTTTGCATCAATGTCTGTCTGTCTGTCTGTCTGTCTGTCTGTCTGTCTGTCTGTCTGTCTGTCTGTCTGTCTGTCTGTCCATAGGGTTTCAAAGTGGGCTACGTGGTGTTCGAGAATGCCTCCAGTATCTCGGCAGCTAAGTCTCACCCCTACGACGTGCCATTGGTGGTCTCTACAGAGCAGCAGACGGTGAAGACCGGTGTACTAAGTACGTTAGATTAGCCCATTCTGACCTGAGATCAGATTCATACGAGGTTTCCACTGGACACACACTGGTCTGATTAACCAATTCTGACCTGAGATCAGATTCTAAAAAATGTCAGTCGTTCTTCGATTTTTCAAAAATAGCAGACCTACAAGCTCGTAGCGCGCCACTCGGTGGCGCGCTATGAGCTTGTAGATCTGCTATTTTTCAATAGCTAAAGCATAACATGATGCTGACACCAAAATGGGTGCCCGGTCAGAATGGGTTAGATCATTCTTCGTTGTCTGTTGGTGCAGAAAATGTTTTTTGTGTCACAACTAGGGATGCACCGAAAGGGAAATTATTGGTCGCAAACCGAATACCGAATATAGGAAACAGTTGACCGAAAACCGAATACTGCATATCCGAATATGTTTAATATTATATATTTTTTCCCTACCATTGCTGTCATGGCCGTACCTTAAAGCTACCTGATTTATGGCAAAATAAATGGTTATGGCAAAACTTAACTTAAATAATAATCACTATTATGCACTATTCGCCGTATTCGGTGATATATTATCTGCCTATTTGGGCCGAAACCGAATAGGCCGAAAATGCGTTTTTAGCCATTTTCTGCCGAATATTTTCTGCGGCCGAATATTCGGTGCATCACTAGTCACAACACAAAATACTACATTGACAATAAAAGGAAAAACCTATAACATTCTGGTGTTACAGCAGGTTAGGGTTAGTAAACCACATGGCTTACAGGTATTAGAGTAAAGGTCCTTACACCACCGAGTGTGACAAATAATCTATTTGACAATGCATCAGTGAATATTGGAGATGCCTCATTCATCCACTTTTCCACAAGATTCACACAGACGACATTCTCTGGTCAGCGACAAGGGCCTGACCTGAAATGACTGCTGGACTGAACATATCATATGAAAACTAACTTTGGGAACAGTCAATGTTTGGGAAGCACAAACACATGGGGCACACAATTGATAGGTGCGTTGCGATTGGTCTAGGCCAGTGTTTCCCAACCTGTGCTACGCGGAGCTATGGTGCTCCTCTTGATGTCTCCAAGTGTTCCGCCTGATTTTAACTAAATTAACACTATCCCTCCCCCGAAAGCAAAAGCTATTGAGCTGCAGGCTTCCTATTGTTGCGTCGTTGTTGTCACACGTCTAACCATTAGACATGCGATAACTACTAAAAACACGGAACAATAGACTCTAACGACCCTCGGCCCTAGGCCGTAATTAATCACACCATGCCAATTGTGTATACGTTTGTGCTTCCCATGTTCAGTCCTGCACTCAAGGGGAGATATTTTACTTAATATTTTTTTGCCAGAACTTTCAAATAGATATGAAACTAGAGGACAATCTATCTGACACCAAGTCTTAGGAATTAATTATTGGGGTGAGTACACATGCAGCACTACAAGTTAAAATGCCAACAAGGTCAGTCTGCTAACACGGTGTGGACGGGACTGATCTATGGCTGTGTATTTTGTATATAAGATCAGACATTCTAGGGCTACATCCGCCCCCGCTTCCTTCAAGTCCTAAAAAATGTTGTCTATTTTGGATATTGTTTCAGTGAAAGTCACCCTTTCTACACAAAGCAATACCGTAGTTTACTACCGTATGCACATTTCAGTTGGGCGGTTGCTGAAATACCTTTTTAGCGGTATATAAAGCCATGAACACGTTCAAATCTCTTTTAACCGGTGGTTTCATTAATTTCTTTGTGTTTTTTCTTCCCCAGAATGGATTGGGCAGTACAAGGGGTCGTTCATTCCTCCAGATACGCTGCAAGCAAAGGTTGACACCTTCATGCAAGACTACGATATTAGGAAAGAAACGGTGAGGATTATTATCGTAGCTTTACCTCCAACATCAGCACATTTTCCCCACCGATTCCAAGAACTGTCTAAAGAGGACGGGACGCGAAGACCGTAAGGGCGCCGCCATGTTGCGCACATGGCGCTCCATGGAAGGAAAGAAACATGCGCAGTTGAGACCAAAGGAAGCTGAACGCGGAAGTGTCGGCTGCATCTTTCCTTCCATGGAGCACCATGTGAGCAACATGGCGGCGCCCTTACGGTCTTCGCGTCCCGTCCTCTTTAGACAGTCCTTGACTGATTCTAGCCCCTAAGACCGACGTCCATCTTTGTTTGCAGGAAGTGGAGCTCCAGAAGGAGGCGGCTGAGAAGCAGCAGGAGGACGAAGAGGGATGGGTGAAAGTCACCAGAGGAAACAAAGGCGCCAAGGCCCGCCCCCACAGCGAGGCGGCCAATAAGAGGACTCTACAGAAGGAGATCAGGAAGAAGAAGAGGAAGGAGCTGATGAACTTTTACACCTGGCAGCACCGGAACACACAGAAAGAACGTAAGTTCATTATCGTGCATTTTATCATGTAAACCCGGGGAGTACTGCACCTGTGAAGGAGCTTTGCAGGATTGTGTTTTCTTGTTAACCCATTCTGACCTGAGATCAGATTCATACAAGGTTTCCACTGGACACACACTGGTCTGATGAACCCGTTCTTCGATTTTTCAAAAATAGCAGACCTACAAGCTCGTAGCGCGCCACTCGGTGGCGCGCTATGAGCTTGTAGATCTGCTATTTTTCAATAGCTAAAGCATAACATGATGCTGACACCAAAACGGGTTCCCGGCCAGAATGGGTTAAAAGGCATTAGTGGATGGGACATAAGACGGTAAATAATCAGCGGCATGGGCCTTGAGTCAGATTCAGTCCCTTTCCGAGGGGCGAACAATGAGTGAAAGTATCAACAGATCAACAGCTCACAACACATTGCGAGCTTGTAGATTGGCTATTTTCGGCAAAAATATTTTGTGTGTATGTATACTATACTAGGGACAAAAAAAGTACCAACTTTTGTATAGACGCCCTGGGGAACCCCCAGTCAAAGTAGGGTTTAAGTTGTTAAAATGTGATGCACAGGATTGTAAGATGGAACTGCAGAAATGCTGTGGTTGGGAATATACTTGGAACAGCTTTAGAAGCCCTCTGGAACTCTCTCTAGTGTAGATCCATAGATCCTCTCTAGTGTAGATCCATAGATCCTTTTTACGTGGCAGCCCCCTGCCCTCTGGAACTCTCTCCCCTTGGAGATCCGCCAGACTCCCACATTGAACTCTTTCAAGTCTGCACTGAAGAGACATTAATTTGTTCACTCTGGCTTTTGGCAACTAGTTCTGTTTTTTGTCTTGTAAAGCGTCCTTGTGTTTCTTGAAAGGCGCTATATAAATCCAAGTTATTATTATTATTATTATTACTACTATAGCTGAACTCGTTCTAAATGCAACTACCGTGTCTTTCAGATATTGCCGAACTAAGGAAAAAGTTTGAAGAGGACAAACAGAGGATATCTGTGCTGAGAGCACAGAGAAAGTTCCGACCTTACTAAACCAACAGCTGCCCCGAGTACATCTCCGTTCCATTGTTTCCTTTATATAATATTGTCACACAAAAATAAAGTACTCCTTTTGTGGATATCAGTTCTAGTGAGGCGTTTTGTTCAATTTGGTTTTCTAGAGTATAGAAAGCTTTAATATTTAACCCATTTAAGCCTGACCTCAAAATGTAAAACAAATATTCTAAATCCTCCAGTTTTCTGAAATAAATATTTTTTTTACCATTTTCCAAAAATAGCAGGCCTACTAGCTCTATGAGCTTGTAGATCTGCAATTTTTCAATAGCTAAATTATAACAATGTTTAAAACACCAAAAGGGGTTCCCACCCAAAACGGGTTAATAATGATGTTGGGTACTGATGCTGGTGTGCATTCTAAATCACACAAGATTGCTTTGCTATATTAAAACCTGCATCTCAGGACTGTAGAATAAATGATGCACTGTGTGAAACATAATTTGTGCTTTATTGACATGGACCATTGCTTGGTGGCAGATCACCACAAGTGGACGTTTCCTCATCCTTATCAAGACGACAGATAACAGGAACAGCAGCAGGTTTCCTCATCCTTATCAAGACGACAGATAACAGGAACAGCAGCAGAGCAGCGCTCACGGCAGAGAGAGCACCCACTGTACACAGAAACACTGAGGAAGGGAGAAATGGACGTTTGTAATTACAATCTATGCCAATTAGCCCCTCGCAAAAAAAACCACCCTTTTATGTCTGACTGTTGGTTAAAAATATATTGAACCAATGAAAAGTATTAAAGCGCTTCGACGACAACAACCTTAACTCCACTTGAGCTGGATGGTTTTTTTCATTTTAAGGAAAAAAGAATGAACATTTCGGAGTTAGTTAGGTGGTTTCTTCCAGACAGCAGAGCATTAACAAAGTCACGTATAGGGCCTACCTATATCCCGGTCAACACATTGATTCTCCTCTGGTCGTCCGGTGCTGTTCTGATCCATCCTCAGAGGTCCCAAAGAGACTAAATGGGCCTGTCTGGATCCAGATGAAGCCTCCCTCCTCTGCCTCTCATGCTCGGATGCTGTAGAAGGAAAGTCGCACCAGAGCAACAGAACAGTTTGAACAAAGAAATGCCTATTCTTTCCAACCAACGGCATATCATTCAAATATTGTAGACCTAGTCGATAAATACAAGCAATATTGATTGAATCAGATTAAACGTCCTGATTATATAAAGACTATTAATTAAAACACTGACATTTATCCAGAGATGCAGCATTAGTTGAAATGTCTCAAAACTCACAGGTAATCGTGCAGGGCTGTGCACACTCCACATCCTCCGTGCAGATTTCCACCCAGCAGTAGAAGTATATCTGAAATAGTTTAAAGCAGTCATTAATGTTCCCCTACTACTAATGAAGACTAAATGATACAAGTTTCATTTTAATCTTAACATCCCACACCACCCAATTAAAAAGATTTTATTTATGTATGCCACATTTATGCACTGAACCAATAGATGGTGACAGAGTACACAAAACAGATGCTGAAGGGTGTTCAGTTCACATTCACCCATTGATGGCGGTGGAAACCTTGCAAGGCACCAACCAGCTCATCGGCTGCAGTTAGGGGTTCAGTCAGTGTCTTGCTCAAGGACACCTCGACACTTATATCCAGGAGGAGCCGGGAATCGAACCTGGAACCTTCGCATTCCAAGACGGCCGCTCTACCTCCCGAGCCACTGCCGCCCATGGTGTATAGGCAGTTATTTGATCTCACAACCAGGATTGCTTTCAATATACAAAGAAAACGACTGAAAAGCTATCTGTACCATACATGGTAAGTAATAGTAGCAGGTGTTTATACAATTTGACAGTCTGAGAAGACTTTACCTCCTCCAAGCTTGGACGGCCAGTATGAGGGTCCACAAAGGCAAAGGTCTTGACATAAAACTGCCGGACCTGGGAGTTGGATGTTGAATTCCCATGGCTGTCCTTGGGAATGGAACTTATCATGTCTTCCACAGCGTTAGGACACCTGTTAAAACAGTGTTGGGGCCGGGGGTAATGTGTTAGCCTACATACGTGTTATGTAATAACATTAATGAGTAACAAAGAAATTAAACGTAACTTTTACAAATTGGGTATTAATTCAGGTGACGCATTATTTCAAAAACGTTTTCTGTAAGCTGATAATGACGATGTTGTTCCTCTACTCTACAGAGACAGCACTGAAGGAATTACATTACACCAGGATTGGGCTATCGGTGTACAAGAAAATGCTCACCGGGATGTGTCACTCATATACAGGTAAATTGAATCGGACAGACCTCAAAAAGGTCTTTCCCAGCTAAAGCATGTCATTTGCACCCGTCCAGTGGTGAGTGACCCGTATCTTTGATAACGTATTATACCCCATTGCGAGATAATGGTAAATCTCTCCACCGCCCACGGCTTGGAAGCTCTGACCATCCTCCATCCAAGCAAAGGCTACAAAGTGAGCCTGTCGTTGAGACGGAGGTTTGAATCTGGCCGGAACATACAATTTATTTTTCCTGTAAATATACATTTACAGGAACTATACTTTTACTGCTTTTGATGATTTCTTGTATAGTATTGCACCTCTTTATAAATATGTCTTGATCAATTGAATACACAGGACCATAATGGAAACATTCAAGGAACAGCTTGTTGAACTGTGTTACTATGTTTAGAGTACCAATAGGTGGTGCTGTTGCACCACTCGCTTCAGACTGGTCTGATGTTTGTACTTTTTGCAATAAATTTCAATAAATCAATCAAAATCAGACTGACTGGAGGGTGTTTGAGGACGCCTCTGGGAATAATGTCAAATAGCTCTCACACATTGTTCCAAAAAAAGACCCACCCCAACCAGAAACCATGGATCAGCAACACGGTATGGCTCACACTCCCACGCACGTTATGGTGCTTTCAGATCCGGCAATGTAGGGCCTACTCACGCCACTCTCTTTTTTTTTTTTAAGATTTGTTTTTGCCTTTATCGATAGTTTCAAGTGGAGGTTGACAGGAAAGAGGAAGAGAGAAGGCCAAGGGTAGAGACATGCAGCAAAGGTCGCCGCGAACGGGACTCGAAACGCACGACTCGCTGTCAGGCCAGAGCCTACAGTATAATTATGTGGCATGATGCGCCTGGACCGCTAGGCCAGCGGGAATAGTGGTCTCGCGCAACTCAACAGCTCTGGCGGGATACCGGAAAGAAATGACAAAAGTATGCATGTTGTTTGTGTATTACAGCTCGACTTTCGACACCATAGTAGTCTCAAAGAGGCTTGACATAAAGCTCAGAGACCTGCAGGGCTGCACCCAAGCGTTCATGTGTAGCCGCCGGATACTAGAGTAGACTTCCTGACGAAACGCTGACAGGTGTTTAGAATGGGCAACATCACATCTGACCACCCTGACCTTCAGCAAACCCCAAGGATGCGTGCTGAGCCCTCTCCTTTTACTCCCAGGACATTCGTGACTGACCGTATATCCACGCACAGCTCCAAAGTCATCATCGTGCACACTGATGGCTTGACAGTGATAGGCACGATATAGACAGTCAACAATGATGAGTATTGCCTACAGGGATGAGGTCAGATCACTGGTACTCTGACGCAAGGAGATCAACGTCAACACGACTAAGTAGCTGATGGTGGACTTCAGTAAGCTGAGGGGAGAGCGTGGCACCTCTCTTCGATGCAGGGTCAGCACGTTCCTTGGAACTCGGGGAGGAGGAGCTCAGATCATGGGACACACTAAATCCACAGAGGGCTGCCCTGTAGTGTAGGCCACCTGTATGCAATCAACGATGCAGTGTCAAGCTGACCGTAATGTGCTGTATGTATACAGGTTTCATCGCCTGACGAAGTTTGGATGGAGGGAGGTGAGATGGATGAAAAAAAACGTTACAGTAGGTTTGTTACTTCCGCTACTTTTCTTTACACGCTCTTATTTGCCTCGTCTGAGGGCAAGGGCAATGTCGTGACTCACCCGTCGTAGAGGAGTGTCCACACAGACTGTCTGGAGGCTGGGTAAGCGAAACAGTCTCGTACGCGCAGGGAGACGGTGTCTTCTAGAAAGGGTGGAGCGATTGAAATCTCCACATATATGACCTCACGGAGGGGGAAGGAGACGGGCAGCTGGTCTTCAGGGAAGAAGGAGGTGAATGATACATCTGGAGTAAAAGACAAAAGGACAATAGTTGATGTTTTGTGAAGATTACATTGTACATTTGCTGACTGTTAAGCACTTAAACAGATCAATAGGCTGCCGCAATAGAGCGCCGCAGTCCTCGCCCCCCTTTCAGCACGACGAGTTCCCAGGAAATAATGCCTCATTTTCCCCATAGACGTTTCAAAAAGTATTTGTTTAACGTTTACGCCGCAGACAAAGCCAACTCTTGTGACAAAACACAATAAACACAATGTTTTGGGGCCGATCAAATAATTAGTAAGACGAAAACAGAAAGTTTTGTTTTGCCTTTATTTTCTTCTTACTAATTATTTGATCGGCCCAAAAACATTGTGTTTATCGTCATGATTTGTCACAACAAGAGTTGGCTTTGTCTGCTGTCTTTTTTAATTAATATTTTGAAAAGTCTATGGGGAAAATGAACGGGGAATTATTTCCTTGGCCTTTGTCGCTGCGACGCTCTATCCTATTCAGTTGCAATGTGACTTGAGTTTCTTTTCTGAAATGTCATTCTTAAAAATCATAAAATCCAATCTAATGTCATGTACCTGTTGCAATTCTCATTTGAACTCCAAAGGTCCCCAGGGCAGTCACAGGAGGTGGATTGGTGGCAAAGTATAACGAAGCCTCATCCTCACACTGGACCTGTAGCCTGGAAAACCCACATTGAATAAGGTGCACAAAAACATGGCCATCTCCCGCAATGTGCAGTCAGTAACACAGTATGTATGTGGATCTCTTCCTCTCATAAGATACAAAATGGACACAGAATTTAGAAGATATGACGTCACAAGTTCTCACAAGTTCAGACATAATCATTGTTCTTATACACGCCTCTTTCATCCAAGGGCCATGCCAGGTTTTGATAATAAAATCACACTTGTGTGAAGTAAGTGAGGGGCACTCTTATCATCATACAATCACTTTTGGCGTCCTCACTTTTTAAGCCCTCAGTCAATAAAATCCTCGCTATGGGGTATTCACATTACACACACACACACACACACACACACACACAAAGCTGGGCATAAAAATTGATGGTTTCATCCTGTGAAATATAGGCACCTGAATGGTGGATGTTGGCTCACAGTTTTGGTCTGCCCCACTGTCTCCACTTCCACCTCATACCTCACCACATCTCCCACAACCTACGACAAAAGACAGACAGACGGGAGAGAAGCCGGATTAATGAACTTCTTTCTCTCACAGACACACAAACACGCGTATGTAAAACAATGTAAAGACTAAAGTAAAAAGCCCAATGTGATGATGTGTGGAATTACCTCCACCTTCACGCCACAGTCCATGACACCAATCTTGAAAACGGCAGTGTCTGCAGTGGTGACTGCAGGGGAGCGGTGAGCGTGTGGCTGATTCTTAACCACGAGACTGCTGGGACCGAACGGGAACTCACCGCCTGCAGTCTTCACAGAGAACACCAAGTGACTGTCCAAGGAGCAGGCTGAAAGGAACAAGTTGAAAATACTTTATTGTCTCCACCAGGCCGAATATTTTGCACTCCGTCCGTCAGTGCGTCCGTCCGTCTGTCGGACGATGCCAAACTTTGCACACACACACTCCCTGGATGCCAACAATGAACCTCTGCCACAATCTCTCAAGAACGGCCTGTTATAGCGCCACCAGGAGGCCGACTTTTGTAAAACACATTTTTTGAGTATTACTTCTCCAGATTTTGTCCAAAAATCCCGCAAATCGTTACACAGTATCTCTATAGTCATGTGCTCAAGACGTATTTGTCCGATATTTCATATTCTATCCTAATTGGCTAACATTGGCTTTCAAAGTTTGCAGGATTGGCCCTGAAATCATGAACGCAGCGTGCAATTTACATGAAATCTTTCACACACTTTCCTATTAGAGGAATATATCCCACCCTTTTCACCTGGCCTGGTGGAGACCTGTGCCCCTCTAGTTTTGGTTTTGTCATTGTTTGGCAGGGTGGCCCCCATTGTTAGAATGACTGAAAAGTAATGTTCCATCCTAGCTAAGTATGGCATAGCTGACATATAAGTAACACCAATGTGACACATTACCATTGCGTTTGTAGTAGCAGGTCGAATCTTGATCATCGTAGCAGCATCCCAGTTTTCCCAGGCAGATATCAATGGAGACATTTTGGTGGCCACAATCCACTCGTAGATCTCTCTGGGTGTCACAATGTCTAGGCAGTACTGAAGGAACGACATGTTTTAGTACTGAACTACCCACAAACGGTCATAATCTTACATTTTCTCTCATTTCTCACTTTTTTCGTTCAACAGAAAATGACAGATGGATCCACATTAAAACCTTGGAACCATCTCAGATGGCTGGGGAAACAGTATTATTTACCAAAGTAAAAGGAAAGGAAATACCATTGTCAAAGGGAATTTAACGTTTGTGTAAGACAAAAATAGTCACTAAAGGCTCATACATAGTCTGGATTTTCGGTGGTGAGGTGACCACCACCGAACTACAACATGACGTCACGAGCCGCGGTGAAGAGCAAACCACCGCTCCAGCCCTTCTCTCTGTTTTTACTCACCACCGCTCAACGTTATTTCAGCTCCGGTGGTCAGCTCACTACCGCAGCGGTGGTCACCGTAAATCAAGACTATGAATAGGCCTTACATTATAGGCCGATTTGCTCAGACACTGACATACAATACTCCATGCATTGTCAATGGGAATTTAATGTTTGTACAAGACGAACATCTACACTAATAGCTGAATATACTCTGGACCGGTATAAAATGTGTATCACCACACATGTAGGCTACTCACGTGTGGTGACGTAGGGCCATGGACAGCTGACTTTGACACTGAACCACCGATCATCTCCGGACAGCTGCACCAGTAGAGGTACGACCACCCTGCTACCCTGTTGATGAATAAGAATAGAAAGACATGGGAAACTATACTATAAAAGGAAAATATTTTATTTTGCATTGTTTTTTTTAAATAGTCACACCCACCCCAACCTCAATGCAGAAATATGTATTAATAAGGCCTTGCCGTGGCTGTTTAGCAATAGCCTATCCTTAATTAGGCCTATATGTTTTGCATCGAGGCTGTAACACATGACTTTCATGTTTATTTTGTTTCAGTTGTGTTGGCCAAATCAACCATGGTTAGCATCTCACCAACACAGCTGGTTACTCTGTCGTTTTTGGTTAACTCTCATCTCTCACTCACACTGGGCCTTCAAGATAATGGTTATTAATCAAATGGATATAGTGCTATTGTTTGGTCCAGAGAGTCATCACAGACACGTACAGTGAGGCTATACTTTACCTCCATGTCCACTAGAGTATAGCAGCTGTCGTATTTGCTGTAAAAAGTGAGGGTGTTGTTGTTCGTGTGGTGCTTATGGGGCCCACCGAAGAACCGTGGTTCCGAAGTACCGTGCTTATCTCGCTTCCATGCACCGCAGTGTTCCACATTACGCACAGCATCTTCTCCTGCATTATCTGGAGAAAGGTCACTTGTTGATGATCAAAGGCAAAGATTCGTATCTTATACAACGTGATTTAATCAACCCAACGAATAGCAATACACTAGTACAGGAATTAAATATTGTTAAAAGGTATCAACTTGATAGCTTGCACTTGATGCCTAATCCAGTTAAATCAAAGTTGTAGCCCAACGTTGACTGTTAATTACAAAAACATATTAGCCATATGGTTCACATGATGACAGTCTATATGTTTCAGGCGGGCTAAAATAAATGTCTATCTTACCTACGCGTAGATTACTTTGGACCAGTCGACCAAATACAGCACGTATTCTGCGATTGGAACAGGTAACTTTGGGTACGAAACGGTCGACATCCCTCTCCCCGAGCATGCTGTGTTCTTTCTTCTGCGACATACACAATATGTATTGAGCCGTGATGAGGGCAGCAGTTACCCAAATCAACAGATTAGATGAACAATAATTCATTGTTGTTGTTGCAGTGTAGATGTTTGTGTATATCGAACGAGTCCAATTTCAAACACAACAGTGTTTGTGTGGTTGGAACGTGTTTTTTTTGTGGGTCGCGCGGTAGAAATCACGTGACTTTAATTAAAATTATAGACTACTAATCATTTCGAGACTTGCAATTTTTATGGGTGACGTGCGATGTAGCCTGCCTATATTATTTATTTGTTTTAATACGACTTTAATACATTGATTATACTAGAAATGAGGACACGCACGTTAATTCAGTCATATCGTTTAAACCATAGAGGTTTAAACTCAATGACAGAACAGAGCCCCTCCTCTCTCCAAGCCGTCATCCCCTATAGCTGTCTCATCATTATCCCCATGGAAATTAATAAATGCGTATGTTACCTAATTATTATATAACCACACTTAGTCACTTCATTGCCAGCCGTTTTCTTTCCTTTGAAATGTCACGTTAAACCAATTGGGCCGCATAGCTGTGATTCATGCCGTGTGTGTGCAGTCACAGCTGTGAGTCAGAACTCAGAACACTTTCCATAATTTGGTTTTGTCCCCTAAACTCGATCATGGCATTATGTCATCAAGATATTACCAGACCAATTAATTAAAGTAAGCCTATTGCAATTTGGAAACATAGGCTATTTAATTTAATTTGAAATGTACACGAACAATATTGCAAATTTTGTATTGAAGGTCTATATAGACCAAGGATACTTGCGATCTAATTGTCAACTTGCCCTGTTTTGATGAATTGAACAAGGTGTAAACAAGTGTAATGCTATTGGGTCGTCCACTCACAGTTAACAGTCTTTGAAATGTAGTACTGTAATTCTGCAAAGTTCAAACGGTTAATAAATATTTCAATCAATCAATCAACTAGACTAGACAGACAACAGCATGACAGGAGACATTCCTACATGATGTAATGGAATGTGATGCTTTATTTATTAGTCGCTTGTTTAGCGAACAGATCACAAGAGTACCAGCTGACGTCGTGACGTCACATGTTGACGTTTTACTGGGGCAACAACATCTCGCTCGACTCGGATGCTTTTGCCTGGCACGTCCGGTCTGGAACGGATACGTCTAATCTAAGCCTAGACTGCTAAAAAAAAAAACTTTCATTTTTAGACTATTTTTACCCCAGTTTTTAGACCATTTTAAAGCCATTTGGACGTCTATTAGACTACAAAAATACTCAATGGGGACTGGGGTGTGTGTGCAAATGGCAGGAATGTCACAGGATACAGCGGGCTCTAGACCGGATCTGAGCACTGGGCAGTAACTAGCACTATAGCAGTAGATTTCCACAGGTTCTGCTGCGGAAAGTCTGGTGACGCCAAGCCGAGGTCAGCGGCATCCAGTTGACGCCGAGACCAGACCAGACGCAGAGCAGAGCAGACAGTAGAGACACCAGTAAACATGGCTCTGAATCGAAATCATTCCCAAAACGGTGGCCTGTTAATAAACAACGGAGAGAGGTATGTATGCTGAAATGTACAATTGGAGAGTTGGCTGCCAAGTGTCGTGGCATAACTTGTTAATTACATGTTTAATTGCGTTTGTTTTTTGAGCTAACGTGCGATGATGAACGGAACGCTAGCTAAGTTTTTAAGGTTAGCCTTAACGCTAGCTTGGAATAATATGTCTGTCTATCTGCGCCATCGTGAATGAAAACACGTCGTTCATCCGACGACGACAATTAAAGTATAGTTCATAATATCGTTTCCATTCAAGCAGTTCGCATTGCTGCTGTGTTGTCTTCTGTACATTATGGCTGTCAGAAGCTAGTACTTTAGCATTGAATATAAATATAGCACTAAAGCCAGGCTAATGCTAGCTGGCAACACAAACACAGGATGCAGCTGTGGTTTAACAGTGGTTGTGTTGTCACTTTGGAAACTAAGTTACATCATTCTTTTTATTATTATGACTCACACACACACACACACACACGTCAGACGTTTGTTATGACTTATGTTGACATATTATGTCTCCTCCTTTTTCAAAGCGTCCTGAGGGAGAGTAAACATGTGGAACTGTCCTTCAGCGATGTCTCCTGCAAGACAGATCTTCTTAAAGGGACCAAAAAAGGAACAATTTACCTCACACCATACAGGGTACAAAGTGCACCTGACAATTCTTTGTCAAAAATGGATTCGCAATGTGTGATGTAGTGTTTGCTTTAGGGATGCACCGAAAGGGAAATTCTTGGCCGAAACCGAATATAGGAAACAGTTGGCCGAACACCGAATATCCGAATATGATTAATCTTTTTCCCTACCATTGCTGTCATGGCCTTACCTTAAAGCTACCTGATTATGGCAAAGCTTAACTTAAATAATAATCACTATTATGGGTCCATAATACATTTATTCAGCACTTTTGAATATTCGGTGCATCACTAGTTTGCTTTGGTAGTTGCTCTTAGTTTATCTGTTGCATATCTCACACTCATACCCCACCCCCCACCCTCTGTTTCTCAATATCTCTCTGTTTCTCGTTCTGTTGACTAGTTGGTGTTTGTTAGCAGTAATTCCAAGGACTGCCTGGGGTCGGCCATGTTTCCATACTATCTGATGAAGGGTTGTAGCATTGAGCAACCGGTCTTCGCAGCCAACTACATTAAAGGGACAGTGTCGGCTGAAGCTGGCGGTATGATATTATTGTTTGTTTTTCCTTCTTCTCCTCGCTGCTGTTCATCTTGGTCTTCCATTTGCAGGCTTTGACACTAAAGGGTTGCCCACCTAAAAACGTTGGGGCAGGTGGAGTTGTTTTTCAGTTTTCCCCGGTCCCCGGACACAACCGTCTATAAACGCAACACGAGATATCTGTCTAAACACCTGGTCTGCGGAATGTAAAATAAGAGAACTGTTTCCCTATAATGTGCTCTTTTCACTGTTGCAACATACACCTTAAATTGAACTGTAATTCAAATTTTACATATCATTTTGTAATGGACTTTATACTTTCCGTTCAAGTGGGCATGGCTTTTGGGCAGGTGGAACATGACCTGTACTTGCCCCTAAAGACCTAGTTAGTGTCAACCCCTGCATTTGTTTCCAATGTATACATTTTGAAGCACAGTCATTCCAATGGTGCCGTTGCTCTGCTAACATAGCATTTTCTCCATGACAGGTGGCTTTGAGGGTCAGGCCAACTTCAAGATGGCGTTCAACAGTGGGGGAGCTATAGAGCTGGGACAGCATCTCTTCAAACTGGCCACAAATGGTAAGACAGTCAACCAGAGAGCTCTACCCTCTTCTCTGCCACCCGCTGTTTTCGACGGGCACCAACCGGCGAGCGACGCCTCACTACAACTGACTACCCGCCACGAGCGTGTGCACACGGCCTCTACTACAGATTTTCGAGCTTTCTTTATTTCTTTTCTTCTTAAATTTACATCCCGCAATTTTGTAACCCAGTTTTCTTTTCACCCAGTGCCAATTATCTAACGTAATCCTGGGCGTTACACTTCCTCTGCCAACCTGGTTGGCAGAGGAAGTTTTCGAGCTTTCTAACGCTCATCAATGTCGATGTGTTGCTGCCTTTAGACCCACAAGTCAATATCTAATGGCTGCGCTCAACTTGAGAATGAGGACAATCTCTTGACTTTTTAGTGATAAACCTGGGTGGAAAATGTGAGAGTTTAAAAGGCCTGTATTGCAGGAGAGCTCTGATGACAGCGAGGCGCGGGTTTGATACCTGAGCCCCTGAGCAAACACAGGCCGGCAGAACCTTCACTAAAACAGCCGGGACAAGGGGCACGGTGGCACAGTTGGTAGTGCTGTCGCCTCATAGCTAGAATGTCCCGGGATCGATTCCCACTGGGGACGCTGTCATCAGTGCCCATACCCTAGGCGGGGTTGGTGAAAGGGCCTTTCTGTGTGGAGTTTGCATGTTCTCCCCGTGTCCCCTAGGGTACAAAAAACATGCAGTAATCCTGTTCTCTAAACTGCCTCCCCCTGGCGCCTGATGGAGGGGAAAAGTAACTGGTTGGAATAACGTGTTCCTTCCACGCGCTACGTCCAACCAGGGAAACTCCCCCCCCCCCCCCCCCCCCCCCCCTGTCAGGTGTAAAGGAGCAAATTGTAGGTACAGACACAATCCAGTGTTGACATTATGTTGTGATGGGAGGAATAAACCAACGTCTCCCTGACTGTCTTTCAGCTTCCCGCTCAGCTCCGGCTCAGAACGGCGCAGCCTCGTATGGTTACCCGTCGCCTGGCATGATGGACGGATACGGTCCTCCACCGCCTGCCCAGAACTACCCCTACGCACCCCCCGCCCCACAGAACGGCTTCTACCAAGGACCTCCCATGGCCAATGGGGGTTACCCTTATCCCACAGCCCAAGCAGGTATGGAGTTGTTTTCTTAGTTGTATGTATGTTTCATTTTGACCAGCTCAGTGGCCTTGTGGTTAGACTGTCCGCCCTGAGACTGGGAGGTTGGGGTTCGATCCCCGGCCGGGTCATACCAAAGACTGTAAAAATGGGACCCAATATACCTCCCTGCTTAGCACTCAGCATCAAGTCCCTGCGACATACTAGCATGTCCAGGGGGTGTACTTGTACATCAAGCTGCCTCACGCTACAGAAACAGGAGATAGGCTCCTGCCCCTATGGGCCTCATGGCTCGACAAGGCTACTTACTTTACTTATGTTTCATTTTGTATACAAGACTCAAAGAGTTTTGGGGAACCTAGAATTTACACAAGATGCATTTCTAGTGGACACTGCTATAAAAGCTGACTCGAGATCAGTGGAAAAAAGATTTCTTTCTGTTGTCCTGTTTAATATGCACAGCGTTGTTAGTGCAAAATTATGTTCATCATATTCTTATTATTCTTTATCATATCATTTCTCTCTTTCAGTGTTGTTTTTGGCAGCAAATTTCTATTTTAGTTTAGTCATAGTCTTTGGACTGAAACTTCGTTTAGTTTTTTGTCATATTTCTGTCACCTGGAATGTCTTAGTGTTTTAGTGTCGTGCGATTTTAGTTGACTAAATCTACAGTTGATTTAGTTGTCTAAAATGTATTTTGGCGAGCCTTGATGGCGTTGTAATGACATACTTTACACTTGCTGAAAATAGCCAATCTACAAGCTCACAACGCGTAAAATCAAAATAGATTACTTATACTGGATCTCCTGTCCACTAGTCCCTTCCTAACCTTTTAGTCTAGTTTTTATTTGTTGACGAAATTGACAATATATTTAGTCTTATTTTTTGTCACCATCATTCATTTTTCGTCTTAGTATTAGTCGAGGAAATCAACACTGGTCTCTTTCTCCCCCGCGTTGAGAGTGTTGGTGCAAAACCAACTGATCACTGAGGGGTGAAGAAGAGTCTACTTTGTATTTATTTAACCCATTCTGACCGGGAACCCATTTTGGTGTTAGCATCATGTTATGCTTTAGCTATTGAAAAATAGCAGATCTACAAGCTCATAGCGCGCCACCGAGTGGCGCGCTACGAGCTTGTAGGTCTGCTATTTTTGAAAAATCGAACGACTGACATTTTTTAGAATCTGATCTCAGGTCAGAATGGGTTCATCAGACCAGTGTGTGTCCAGTGGAAACCTCGTATGAATCTGATCTCAGGTCAGAATGGGTTCATCAGACCAGTGTGTGTCCTAGTGGAAACCTCGTATGAATCTGATCTCAGGTCTTGATGGGTTAAATTCCTTCCTCTTGTCCGTTCGGTTGCAGGAGCATACCCAACAGCCCCAGCATACATGGCCCCACCCCCACCATACCCCGGGCCTCCCCAGAACTGGGCTGCACCTCAACAGACCTGGGCGGCACCACCACCACCACCAGCTCCAGGTCAGTGTGTGTGTGTGTGTGTGTGTGTGTGTGTGTGTGTGTGTCTGTCTCTTTGTATGTACTGTATGTGTCACTGCACCTGCCAGATCTGATCTTTTTGTGAACATTACATCTCCAGTAAAAGAAGGCTGTGCAGCAGACTGTCTCATTCACTACATCAAACCGCGTTGCACTGTGCAATGCAAACTAACAGGCGAGTGGCTATACCGTGCGGTATTTCCGAACGTAAATGTTCAGTTGTGGTGATTCCCCGTTTCCCAGACCTTTGGCGCTGCTGCTCGTAGCCTAGCCTGACAGCCTCACGCTGTCACTCCTCCACTCCACTCCATAGACTGAGGAATGCTATTCATTTCAATGAGTCAAGGCAAGAAGCGGCCGGGGGGTGATTTCACAGCAGTTATCGTTATCCAATAAAAAAAATTAGCGAGCGTGGGTAAATAAAATATGAAACGAAATAAAAATATAATTAATACATGATGATAAAAGCTACTTTCGAATGGCAATTTTAGCATTCGAATATATATATTTCTTTTTTCATTTTTGAATTACATTCATATTATGAAATTCGTTCTGACAGACAGCCCTAGTATAGAATATGATCCATGGATCTGAATAGATCGGACCTACTAGAACAATAGTGTTTTGCCCACAGCAACACACACTAATGAGATGAAATGGCTCCTGTAGATTGTGAGGTGAGCATGGTGTGTGTTTGTGGTATAAAGGCCCTTTCAGGTGGTGAGCGGGTGACGCAGGCGTTGTCACCTGGATCAACAACAGGTGTGCTCATGACGGGCGCAGGACGTGTAGCGTTAAAAAAAACCCACAATGGAGGTCTAGTCGCCCGTGGGCGTGTGCACAAAACCAGCACACCGGCGACAATTTCACCGGACCGCACCCGTGAGTGTACGGTGTACGGCTTGCGTAATCGCCTCTGAACTTCTCTGCGCGTCCAAAATAAACGTACGTCTCTCAGAGGTCCGTCTGTGACTGCGGTCCACCCACGCACGGCCCTCCCACCCTCTCTAGGCCATTTGAATAGAGCTTTCAGTGGTCTTTCTATAGGCTAACGTTCCTGTCGCTCCCCTGCCATTCCACACCTTCCTGTTTCAGGCAACTCCAAGGCAGCCGAAGCAGCAGGAAGCGCCTATTACAACCCCAACAATCCACACAATGTCTACATGCCCATGGTGAGTGACCTTACATTTTGTCCTTTGTTAATTTAGTGTAACCACATTATATTGTCGCTGTCTCTTGAACCCATTTTGGGAGGGAACCCCTTTTGGGGTTTTAAGCATTATGTTATACTTTAGCTATTGAAAAATAGCGGTGGTATGAGCTTGTAGATCTGCTATTTTTGAAAAATCGTGAGAATGTGGAGCAAATCTTTGAATATATATTCGTTCATAGCGAACGTTTTTAACTTTGTGGGGTGTCTCTGAACAACATATTTTCAGACGGGGGTCGGTGTGGCCAATCACATAATAATCTTGGGGGTTCTTGACATGGAAATGTTTGAGAACGACTGACATATAGAAACATAGGGTTTTTTTCAGAAGACTTTGTAGAATCGTTCCCAGGTCTAAATGGGCTAAGTGGTAGTGAATGAGCTCGTGTATGGGTTTGTATTAATATTGAACCAATGAATAATAGGCCATTAACAAGAGCTTGTAACTAAATAATACATTTATTACCCACTGGAAGACTGATTTGATCAGCTATGTTAACCCATTCTGGGCGGGAACCCCTTTTGGTGTTTTAAAGCATTATGTTCCACTTTAGCTATTGATTTATTTATTTTTTGTGGCGCAAATTGTGCCGCAAATCTTTGAATATATATATTCTTTCAGAGCGTTTTAAACTCAAATATTTGCTTCTGGGCGTCCCTGGAAAAACATATTTTCAGATGGCGGCCAATTACATATAATTCTGGGGGTTCTTCTTGACATGAAATGGTTTGAGAACCACTGACCCAGAAACACGGTTTTCTTTTCTGAAAACTGTCACATTTTGTAGAATGATCCTCGGGTCTAATTGGATAACTATGCACCATGTCTGGTGTGACGACTCTTTTCAGTGCTTCTACACAGTGTTGTTTTTGGCAGCAAATTTTGATTTAGTTTAGTCATAGTCTTTGGACTGAAACTTAATTATTTTGTTTTAGTCACATTTTACTAGTCACCTGTAATGTCTGAGTGTTAGTCTAGTTTTAAATCTACAGTTGATTTAGTCGACTAAAATGTATTTTGGCGGGTCTTGATGCGGTCATAATGAGTGTTTTTACACTTGCTGAAAATAGCCGATCTAGAAGCTCACAACGTGTCGCAAACCAAGTGTAAAATGACGTTTAGTGGATCTCTTGTCCACTATAGTCCCTTCCTAACTTTTAGTCTAGTTTTTATTTGTCGACGAAATTGTCAGTATATTTAGTCTTAGTTTTAGTCATCGTAGCTTAAGTTTTCATTTAGTTTCCATTTGTTTTTGTCAGTGAAAAAAGGTAGTCGACGAACATTCTTCGTCTTAGTTTTAGTCGACGAAAACACACTGCTTCTACAACATGTTTCTCTTGGTGTCCCTGTAATAATAATAACTAGAAAGGTTGCAGAGTGTGGTTGCCGCAGTGGCTTACATTATATACCCCTCCCACTAATATTGCCAGCCTATTACAATTTCAAGTCACACCTTAGATCATGTGTAAGTAATTCGGATGGGATTTAACCCCCAAAATTCATGTTTTTCCGACAAACTGTTACATTTATCGCATTTGCGGCGCCCCCTATGGATTTTAGTCGATGAAAACAACACTGCTTCTACAACATGTTTCTCTTGGTGTCTCTAATAATAATAATACTAATAATCTGGTGTCCCTGTAGGATCAGCCTCCTCCTTACGCTCCTTATCCGGAGGAGAAGAAAAACAACTGAGGCTGTCGCGGCATCACTTTAAAACTCCTCTCTGTATTAAATGTGTATTATTATTATGAATACGAGTGTTATCATATTATACCTTTTTATATAATTATAAACCTTAAGTAAAGGAAAATGGGTTACTTGTGACTCATGACGAGTGTGAGGATGTCAGGGACCGATTTATAATTTAGCTGATATTTTAACCCATTCTGACCTGAGATCAGATTCATGCGAGGTTTCCACCTGGACACACACCGGTCTGATGAACCCATTCTGACCTGAGATCAGATTCATACGAGGTTTCCACTGGACACACAATGGTCTGATGAACCCATTCTGACCTGAGATCAGATTCTAAAAATGTCAGTTGTTGTTCAAAAATAGCAGATCTACAAGCTCATAGCGCGCCACCGAGTGAGCTTGTAGATCTGCTATTTTTCAATACCTAAAGCATAACATAGTGCTAACACCAAAATGGGTTCCCGTTCAGAATGGGTTAAATACTGGAATATCTGATGAAATCACATATTTAGTCATTAATTAAACAAAAAAAAACCTGAGTGAGATCTGGAATCATCGTTCCATATTGCATAAGTTGAGCTATTTTGCGATTTCTTTTATTAGACCATTCTAAACTTTCCCAACATGGAGGACGTTGGTTTTCTTTGGTCTGAAGTTGTGGTTTGCTTAAACATTTTAGAAAAAGGGCTCATCTGTATCCCTTGGGAGTTTAAATGAAGAAAAAAAAATTGCTAGTATGGTGGAATGTATTTTTAAAAAGAGAGATTTATTACCAGAATATTTTGTAGCAATTATATTGATTGCAATTCTTACACTTTATTGACAATAGCATTTTCTATTGTAACTGGCATTGTGAAGGTTTTGTTTTATTTTATGTTTACAGTCGCAGTAACGTTGTGCGTTATGCATTTCGTGAAATGTGTCTCTTATTGGTTCAAGATCTAGAGAGTATGAAGCATGGTTCATGTACAATCCCAGAACTGGCTGCTTGAACAGTTAATTTGGTAAAGTTGATCATTGCAGGTACATTAATTGACTAATTTGACCTAATCAAGTACGTCTGTGGAAACACCTAGCCACTAAGCCAGGTCTCGTTTTTTCCTCCTTGAGCCAGCATGGTTCTGTGTGTCTCTGTATTATAATACCACAGATGTTTGATACAGATCTGATAAATATTCGGAACTGTAATATACCCTTAGTCTTTCCAATTTCCAGCAGAGTCCTGTCCCCAGAGTCCTGTGCAAAAACTCCCCAAGCTTGTTCTTTATTAACAGTGGGTTGGATCTAACAAACCTTCTGCCCTAAAGCTCGGTTTGGTTGATACTTGGGGGCGTGTTCGGAAATAGCGCACTGTGCAATGCGAACTAATAGGCGAGTGTGCTCTGTTGCGGTATTTTTACGAACGCGCCCTCGGTTGAATGACGGTACTGCTTGGAACAGTTCGAAAGATCCGTTCCTGTCGGCATGGCGACACAGAGTATCAATTAAATCATTAGTCGTAGCTGTTATCGTATTCATGTTCACGTCGTCTACTAAAGCCCAGCTGAAATCTGCGGGGCGACAATGCCGTGCTGTTATTATGATTATATCACGGCTCATCAGTGTTCTGCCTGCAGTTACCTGTGAATGCGTCTTTTATTCCCGATTACACACGCCGTTGAAGCAACCAACCAACCATATGATTGCGTGTGTGTGTGTGTGTGTGTGTGTGTGTCTGTGTGTGCATCAGCATTTTTGCACTGGTTTTAAGTGGATAGAGGATTATATTTTCAGTTTGCTTGAATTAATCAGACTGTATATGTATTAACGATAACTTTACTGTTTTAGAAATTCTTATTCCTTATTTTGACTTGTTCCTTATTTTGATCAGTTTGCAGATTATAATAAAAATGCCTAATGAAAAATGCAACTCAGCTGCTTTTCATTGTTTCTAACATTGTTGATGTTTACCACATTAATTAACCTTAATATCCCTATATTCTGGGCATGTCAAATGGTAGATCTATAAATTCACAACTGCGCTGCGAGATTTTAGATTGGATATTTTTGCAGAAGAGATTTTGTGTTGAAGGGAAAATGAAGCAAAAACAGTACACAGACCCCAGTCAACAAAGTAAATATACCTTTTTGGTGTTTTAAGCATTATGTTATTACTTTAGCTATTGAAAAATAGCAGATCTACAAGCCCATAGTGCGGCACCGAGTGCCACGCTATGAGCTTGTATATCTGCCATTTTAGAAAAATCGTGAAAATTTGGTGCAAATCTTTGAATATAATGTATTGTATTGTATTTCAGAGCAAACGTTTTTAACTCAAATCTTTGCTTTTGGGGCCTGGGCCGTGGCTCAGTGGTCCAGGCACCTTGGCCGGCAGTCTGCCGTGGGTTCGACTCCCAATCCCGACGGCCTTTACTGCATTCACTCCCCCATCTCTCTCCCCCGTTTCCTGTCCCTCTATAAAAAATGGGTGCAGGTCTTTTTTCCGACAGCATATTGATCCGAAACCTCAATCCTAACCTAACCCTATAACCGCAAGCACGGGAGCAGCGCATGTCGGGCCATCGCTTTTTCGCATCGCAGCGAATGTCCCCCCGCTGCGGAGCGGACCGTTGCCCCGTCGGCTAGAATGCTGTCGGGGGGGGGGAAAAAAGGCCGCCTCCCATAAAAAATATATAATGAAGTCGAAAGCCTCAAAAAAGAAAAAGAAAATCTTTGCCTTTTGGGGCGGTCCCTGGAACAACATATTTTCAGATGCGGGTTATTGGCATATATATTTTTGGGATTCTTGACATTAAATATTGAGCACGACAACATGGGTTTTTCAGAAAACTCTCAGGATTTAGAAGACATTTCACAACCAAAGAACGAAGTACTTGAGACAGACTACAGCATATTTATTATTATTATAATATCACACACTGTTGAATCTGAACCATATACAGTATGCCCCCTCCTGTATTATCACAGGAGAAAAAGAATATCACATACCATAGAGGTGTTTTTTTATTACCACAGTCTCAAGTATATTATAAATAAACACAAATTAAATCTTATAAGCCTCAGAACATCACCAGGTATTGTCTAATACGACGCTTTCTGGAACACCTACCATGTAGAAAATAACAGAGATAGCTGAAATAATATCCAATTTACACCAGTCCACATATCGGCTCATAAATGTAGATAAAACATGAACTAATTGTACTTCTATGGCTTAACCCATTCTGACCTGAGGTCAGATTCATACGAGGTTTCCACTGGACACACAACTGGTCAGATGAACCCATTCTGACCTGAGATCAGATTCTGAAAAATGTCAGTCGTTCTTTCGATTTTTCATAAATAGCAGACCTACAAGCTCGTAGCGCGCCACTCGGTGGTGCGCTATGAGCTTGTAGATCTGCTATTTTTCAATAGCTAAAGCATAACATGATGTCGACACCAAAATGGGTTCCCGTTCAGAATGGGTTAAGTCCTGTTTTCTTTCCCAGTACCATTTGAGGAAGAAAAGAAAAAAAAGTTATTTTTGTCACCTATTTCCCATTATACTATATATATATACTAGGGCCGGGACTTTATGCGATTAATTTAGATTAATTAACTACAGAAAAATTAATCGCAATTAACTACAGAAAAATTAATCGCACCTTTTTTCTTTTAAGGCGGAACGTTTCTCACTGGGCGCATTTCCAGTAGGCTCATTAGGCTGCTGCACCGCCTTAAGTTGATATTTTTTCAGACCTCCAGTTCTAGGCAACACAGAATGGGGTGACTTTTTATTATTATTTCCACAACAGCTATATTAATGACAGTATAAAATGTTGAAAATAAGTGGTATCCTGTAGTCATTGTATTCATTGATTCACTGGGATACCAAAAAACATTTGAAAAAAAAGGTTTCTCGCTGTTCTCAGGTTGAATATTGATATGCGATTAATCTAGATTAATTAACTACAAAGCCTCTGATTAATTAGATTAGTTTTTTTAATCGAGTCCCAGCTCTAATATATACACACACACATGCATATGAGATGTTGCACATACATATAATATGTATATATATGAGATGTTTTGTAACACTGCAAATGTACAGTTATTGGAAGAAAAAAATAATCTGGATATATATAAAACGGTAATACCCACTGATCATTATCTAGGAGGAAATAGGCCTGTGTCACACCAACCTTTAACTCATTTTGGGGCGGGCGGGAACCCCTTTTGGTGTTTTAATTATGTTATACTTTAGCTATTGGAAAAATAATAGCAGACCTACAAGCTCGAACTTGTAGGTCTGCTATTCTTTTTTTTATATCGTGAAAATGTGGCGCAGATCTTTCAGAGCGAATGTTTTTAACCCATTCTGACCGGGAACCGGGAATTTTGGTGTTGGCATCATGTCGTGCTTTAGCTATTGAAAAATAGCAGATCTACAAGCTCATAGCGCGCCACCGAGTGGCGCGCTACGAGCTTGTATAGGTCTGCTATTTTTTGAAAAATCGAAGAACGACTGACATTTTTTAGAATCTGATCTCAGGTCAGAACGGGTTCATCAGACCAGTGTGTGTGTCCAGTGGAAACCTCGTATGAATCTGATCTCAGGTCAGAATGGGTTAACTCAAATCTTTGCTTACGGGGTGGGGGGGGGGGGGGGTCACTGGAACAGCATACTTTCAGATGGGGGTCGGCGGCCAATTACATTATAATTTTTGAGGTCCTTGACATGAAATATTGAGCACCACTGATACAGAAACATAGGTTTTTCTTTTAACTGTCAGGACATTTATTTTGACGTCAGGCCTGAATGGGTTAAGTATAATAAGAGCGCTATACAAGGAGTCTATGAAGTCATGAGGATATAAAGCATTACGTAATTTGAAGTATAATAATGAATAATGCACTATTATATAGAGAGCTGGATGTCGGGTTCCGTACCTTGCATTATCCACTGTTATCACTATAGGATCAACAACGGCATCCCAGGTTGTTGGGCTATAGGTTATACCATGAGCCATAACTACTCAAAAACTATTAGATCCGGGCATAATTAGTCTGTATGTAATATTAAGTTACCACACATCCCCCTGTCCAGCAGCAAGTGCAATACAATTAATGCCTGCCTGGCCAGCTTCCATCTTAGACTGAACAGTATTTAACTTTATAAATCTCAATTGTAGTTTCTTTTTCATTATCGTTTAATCTTGCCGAGTCAGTTTTCTTTTAACCCATTCTGAACGGGAACCCATTTTGGTGTTACCATCATGTTATGCTTTAGCTATTGAAAAATAGCAGATCTACAAGCTCATAGCGCGCCACCGAGTGGCGCGCTATGAGCTTGTAGGTCTGCTATTTTTTGAAAAATCGAAGAACGACTGACATTTTTTTAGAATCTGATCTCAGGTCAGAATGGGTTCATCAGACCAGTGTGTGTCCAGTGGAAACCTGGTATGAATCTGATCTCAGGTCAGAATGGGTTAAGTGGGACATTTTCCAAATACAAACTACAAGAGTTAAAAAAAAAACTCTCGCAAAAAAGGTGCCATCACGTTGCTTATATAAACCAGTCCAGTTTGTGCTAGATGTGTACAAGACTACCAGGTTGAGTATAGGGGCCAGTTGAGGTTCAGTGAGGAACTCAGCGTCACATTGGATTCTGTAATTCTGATCGGAATATAATACTGTAAAATAATAATGCACGTCTTCTTCTACGGCTCTTCTTGTAGAAACCACACCTCGTTGCGGCGGCCGTACGGTTTGAACGGCGGGTCGTAGGTACAGCAGAAGAACTGCTTGCGCTGGTAGGGGGCGCCCTCCCCCAGGGTCTGCTTCAGACGCAAGGCCTCCGCTCGGTAGTCGGCCTCGGCCGCAAAGCCAGGGAACTTCCTGTGAACAACAGGGAGTAAGGATTGTTTGATTGATTGATTTGAAATATTTATTAACAGTTTGCAGAATTACAGTACATTTCAAGCACAAACTCAATACAAAGACTGTTAACTGTGAGTGGACGACACCCAATTAAGCATTACACTTGTTTACAACAGGGTCCACCTTGTTCAATTCATCAAAACATTTAGGGACATACAAATATACACTTCTATATAGTTAAAGAACAGAACAGGAATTCATCATAAAGGAGGTAAAAAGGGAAAAGAAACGTATACAGTGAGGGGAAGGGGGGGTGGTGGGGGGAGATTCAGATTTTTACAGGGGCCAGTTTCGAATTGCAGCCGTCCGTATAGGTGCCCTTTGAGAGCGGTTTTGAAGGAGTCAAGGGATTCACATGTCTTAATGACTGTTGGTAGGGCGTTCCACATTTTGGTGGCATAGGAGCGAAAATAATTTTCGGGAAGGGAGTAAGATCCCAGGTTAGTATTTTTTGAGTGGTCCAACCACTCCAAGGAACAGCAATGTCCTAACCTATGTGACTATGTGACTAGTGACTATGTCCCAATCTTTAGAGTACCAATAGGGGCAAAATTGGCGCTGTTGTGCTAGAAACAGAGAGAGGGATAGTTTTGCACTGTTGTTGCCTGCTAGAGAGGGGAGGGGAGGGGAGAAGGGGAGAGAGAGAGAGAGAGATGTCTGCTAAATGCTAATTCCCCCACACAGTAACTCTGTCATTTCTCGTTTCGGACGCGGGGCGGCTCGCCGGAACCGGGCTGGCAACCTGGGCACGTTCATGTGGGTCTGGAAGTTCCGGGGACCCCCACACGGAGTTGCACCACTCAGTTCACACAGGTGTGATTTGTTTTATCAGTCTGGGCACCCATTTGGTAAAACAAAAGGGGGATATTCATTTATAAGGACACCACGTCCTTTTTGTGTAGAAACAGGAGAAGTCGGTTACTGGCTACTCCCCTTTCTTAGTCCACTTCCTCTGGGTGTGCTTCTGTGTTTATTCCCACTAACAACAACAACACTACATGCTTTAGGGCAGTGCAGGCGCTGAGACTGAGATCAGTACCGTATTTTAAAGCAGCAAACTGGTTGGCATGTTGACTTTGTTTTATCCACTAAAAGAAAAAGCTTGAGGCTGTTTGTCTCTAATTTGTGGTTGAATATGTTCAGAGGCAGAGTAGAAGTGACATCTCACATTGTGCTTTATTTATTTATTCCACAGTATAAACCTGTGTAAATGTTTAAAAGGTGACAATGACAGTATTTTATACTTGCGTGACCATGTCCCTTTGTGTATAGTCTAGCCAGACACCCATTCCACAATCTCCCAATGCTATATAGAGTCTGGAACTACAGCCCCCATGAGCTGAGTAAGGAATGCTATATATATATATATATATATATATAGTCTGGAACTATAGCCCAAATGAGCTGAGTAAGGAATGCTATATAGAGTCTGGAACTACAGCCCCATGAGCTGAGTAAGGAATGCTATATAGAGTCTGGAACTATAGCCCCATGAGCTGAGTAAGGAATGCTATATAGAGTCTGGAACTACAGCCCCATGAGTTGAGTAAGGAATGCTATAGAGTCTGGAACTACAGCCCCATGAGCTGAGTAAGGAATGCTATATAGAGAGTCTGGAACTACAGCCCCCATGAGCTGAGTAACAGAATGCTATATAGAGAGTCTGGAACTACAGCCCCCATGAGCTGAGTAAGGAATCCTTTATAGAGTCTGGAACTACAGCCCCATGAGCTGAGTAAGGAATGCTATATAGAGAGTCTGGAACTACAGCCCCCATGAGCTGAGTAAGAAATGTTATATAGAGTCTGGAACTACAGCCCCCATGAGCTGAGTAAGGAATGTTATATAGAGTCTGGAACTACAGCCCCCATGAGCTGAGTAAGGAATCCTTTATAGAGTCTGGAACTACAGCCCCATGAGCTGAGTAAGGAATCCTTTATAGAGTCTGGAACTACAGCCCCCATGAGCTGAGTAAGGAATGCTATAGAGTCTGGAACTACAGCCCCCGTGAGCTGAGTAAGGAATGCTATATAGAAAGTCTGGAACTACAGACCCATGAGCTGAGTAAAGGAAGCTGCCATTTCTGTTCACGGAAATATATTTTAAAATATCTTTAGAGCTTATCTTTTAATTTCCTTTTCTGCTAAGCAACAAGCTATATATGCTTAGATGTTTTCTATTTATATTTGGATAAATGTTGCACGACTGTAAAGACGAACCGGAAGTGGCGAGGAGGCTCCACTTCCGCTTTATCACTTAACGTTGGTCCAGACTGTATGATGGAAGCGTTTGGACATCGCGGAGGCAACAGTCTGGTAACGCGAGACTACTCTGTGTATAATAAGTGTCACATACAGTATAACTATAGTATTGTTCTTGCAACGTCATCCTTCCCCTGTATCGACCCTCGTATGTATCTACTGTACTGAGGCACTGAGGACTATTTTGGATGACAAGTTGAACTTGTTTTTCTCTTGGTCATTCGTGACCATGGTGTGTATTTGTATTATGTATTGTATTGCATAATGTATTTACATATTCAGTACCGCTTTCCCCGCAACAACAGAGCTGCTGCTCTCCCAAATCTGGCTGTGACAGGCCGTCTGCCTGTCGCCCATTCGTCAACTAAATCCTCATTAATTGCAAACTAGATTCAACATACTCAAGCCTGCACACATTCTAAATATTGTACTGAGCAAATGGACTGTTACCACCTTCAATAATAATGATAATAATAGTCTTTATTGTCTCCACATTATATATTTTCTTTGTCATGGACACAACATACAAAACATTAATAATTCTACTCGAGTTGGAAGCATTAAGACCCATTTTAACCCTCAATGGCTTCCTTTCTGAAAAAAATAACGTCATTGTAAAAAAGATTCACGCGTTTAGATATTCTATTTACAATGAGATGAGGAACGGGAGCTGGTGCCACTTGGACACGGACGTAACGTCGCACTACAAAATGACGTCTGACTTAAATACTGGATGTGATGGCCTACATATTAGAACCGCATCAAGTGTATAAAGTTAGTGTTTGAGTGTTTAGTGCACAGTGCTAGGGCTCTTTCAGTTCGTCAAAATGGGATGTATTAAAGGAGAATTCCATACTAAAAGGTTTTCTTGCCTTTCTTTGTAGTTGTTACGTCCCCACCAAAGAGGTCTAGGTGTTATTTTGTGCAAAAGCTTCTTATTGGCTAGATCCCCTACCATAAGCCCTAAATGAATTGCATTGAATTTAATGGGAATTGAATGGGAGTGTTGTGCTAATGGGGTGTTGTGCTAATTCGCTTATTTCCATTTTTGTATATATCCTCTCTTCATAATGTAAATAATATCCCAAGCGGCACACTTTACTACTTATTTAGATGGAAATAAGCGAATTGGCACAACACCCCATAGTCCCATTAAATTCCCATTCTGGTAGGGTAAATAGCCAATAAGGAGTTTTTGCACACAAAAAACACCTGGACCTCTTTGGTTGGGATGTAACGACTACAAAGAAAGGTAAGAAAGCCTTCTAGCATGGAATTCTCCTTTAAGCCTACTTGAAAACACAAAAGCACTCACAGCACGTAGACGGTCATGCCAGGCCGCTCTTCGATCTTGATGGCGGTGTCCGTGGGCGTGGGAGGACATTTCTGGAAGAGGGCGGGGACCTTCATGCCCACGGCCAACCGGCGGGTCAACACCCCGTCGTCACGCGGGTACACTGTCATGATGATGGGAGGAGCTACACCCATCGCTTCGTTGCCTGACATGGAAAAAAAACAGCAGCAGACAGAGTAGAAAAGAGGTTTATTGCGAATGCAGTGAGCACTTACTATGAGACCTAGCAAATCATGTCTGTCTGTCTGTCCGTGTGTCACGCTTTTGTGCCCATATATGGAGCTGCTTTGGGGACTCCTTATATGGTTATGGCTGAGTCATGGTGACATGAGTGTGATGGCGTGGTCCAACTTGTGCCCATATATGGAGCTGCTTTGGGGACTACTTATATGGTTATGGCTGAGTTAAAAACTTAACTTAAAAATAACTTAACTTAAATATGTACGAGCTGCGTTCGCTTCCCGCGTTTGCGCGTCTTACTGGTACATAGTCTGGATTTTCGGTGGTGGGGTGACCACCGAACTACGTCACGACTCACGAGCGTCACGTCACGAGCCGCGGTGAAGAGCAAACCACCGCCACCGCTCCAGCCCTTCTCTCTGTTTTTACTCACCAACGCTCAACGTTATTTCGCGGTGGTCGCGGTGGTCAGCTCGCCACCGAAGATCCAGACTATGAATAGGCCTTTAGGTGACATATTGGTGACACTGCCACATAAATGTGTGAAGAAATGTAATTTGTTCCTAGTTTCTGGACTGGTATGAGCATTGAAAGAAAATTGATAACATACTACTGGGTGTGAATGATATATTGGTTATAAAATATCGTTGAATATTTAAACCCCCGAAATGTAACCATGGTCATTCATTGGCAAGGTTTGATTATAGGGGGAGCTGTGGGGGAAATAGCATCATGTTAGCAATAGTTCCAGGAAGTGAGGTAACTATGCACCAGGAGAATCCATTAAAGTACAGTAAGTGAGGACGGAGGCGAGGGCATAGATATAAAAAAAAAAAAGATGCCTCATTGGTGTGGAAGGCACGTTACTTCACGCTGCCACTCAAGTGATTACTGGCCAATCACAGTGGCATCTTTTCGAAAAGCATGATATTAAAGGACAACAACTTCTATGATTTCTAACCTGAATCATATTTTCTTTCCCCTGCGTCTTCTTCCTACATCAATTGTATTACGTTTATTGATGCTGCTCGCCCGTCTCCTCCCATTCTCCAATTCGCCATTTGAAGTGCATGGAGCTTTCATTAACCCATTCTGAACGGGAACCCATTTTGGTGTTAGCATCACGTTATGCTTTAGCTATTTAAAAATAGCAGATCTACAAGCTCGTAGCGCGCCACCGAGTGGCGCGCTACGAGCTTGTAGGTCTGCTATTTTTTGAAAAATCAAAGAACGACTGACATTTTTAGAATCTGATCTCAGGTCAGAATGGGTTAATCAGACCAGTGTGTGTCCTCGTATGAATCTGATCTCAGGTCAGAATGGGTTAATGTCCGCAGCACACTGTGACTTTGTAAAGCTCCCAGGCAAGGCTTTATTATGGATTAACGTTTCGACACATTGAGTCTCCATCCAGCAGAATGTGCCACTTCTACTCTTTCCCTTAAAACCACTTAAACCCCAGGGGGGGGTCCAGGGGGTAAATCCGCAACATCGGAGTTGGAACCGGAGACCAATTGGGTCTCCATTGACCCACTTAGCGCTGTTCAGAGGTTCTGAGCCCCCCAATGGGGCTCAAGAGGTTTAATTAATGCAAACCATGACTAATTCAGTCATGGGTGACGGGTCTAAATACAACCCGTTTGCACTGTTCGCCTCACTTTGTGCTCGGGTAACCTGCCGTTTAACCTTCTACTAATCAAGTCTTCTAAATCATGACAGTTTTCAGAAAAAAACCTATGTTTTTCTGTGTCAAACAATTTAATGTCAATTAAGGACCTCCAAAAATTATATGTATTACCCCCATCTGAAAATATGTTGTTCCCTCTGGACCCCCATCTGAAAATATGTTGTTCCCTCTGGACCCCCATCTGAAAATATGTTGTTCCCTCTGGACCCCCATCTGAAAATATGTTGTTCCCTCTGGACCCCCATCTGAAAATATGTTGTTCCCTCTGGACCCCCATCTGAAAATATGTTGTTCCCTCTGGACCCCCATCTGAAAATATGTTGTTCCCTCTGGACCCCCATCTGAAAATATGTTGTTCCCTCTGGACCCCCATCTGAAAATATGTTGTTCCCTCTGGACCCCCATGTTATTAAATATGTTGTTCCCTCTGGACCCCCATGTTATTAAATATGTTGTTCCCTCTGGACCCCCATGTTATTAAATATGTTGTTCCCTCTGGACCCCCATGGATATGAGTTAAAAATGTGACAGTGTGACAGAATATATAATTCAAAGATTGCGCCACATTTGAACGGTTTCTCAAAAATTGCAGATCTACAAGCTACGAGCACGGCACTCGGTGCTGCGCTATGAGCTTGTAGGTCTGCTATTTTTCAACAAAGTTCAATAAAGTTTAAAATAATGATTAAAGTGATTAAAAGCTATAAGGTGAGGTCTAAATGGGTTAACTTCCACTAGTGGAAGTTAAACGCCACTATTGGAAGTTAAACGCTTTTATTAATACTTCACCTTTAAGAAGAATATGCTTCCACAAGACTGTTGATGCAATTAAAAGATTTGAAGTTATATGCATATAGCAGCACAAGTTTCTCTTTCAATTTAGAAGTCATTTCCTTGCGCCATGCTGTGTTCGCGATTATGGGCCGAATGCTGATCCTGGACGTGCTGTGATTAGTCTACTTCTGATGAAACGGACATATAGATACAGAAAGATATGAAAACCCTAATCATAAACGGCTTGGCCTTCAAACAAGCCATAAGAATGCCCTCCAATCATGAACAACAAAATGGTGGCAACTGCCACGGCACTCCATCTCTTAACCCATTCTGACCTGAGATCAGATTCATACGAGGTTTCCACTGGACACACACTGGGTCTGATTAACCCATTCTGACCTGAGATCAGATTAAAAAAATGTCAGTCGTTCTTCGATTTTTTTCAAAAATAGCAGACCTACAAGCTCGTAGCGCGCCACTCGGTGGCGCGCTATGAGCTTGTAGATCTGCTATTTTTCAATAGATAAAGCATAGCATGATGCTAACACCAAAACGGGTTCCCGTTCAGAATGGGTTAATGTCTATAGTCTTTGATTGCTTCATTGTAATAATGAGCGACGGGCTCAATAACAGACCGATGTCTAACCTATTTTCGGCGGGAACCCCTTTTGGTGTTACTAGCATTACGTTATGCTTTCTAGCTATTTAAAAATGCCGTACTCATATAGCTGTGGAGAACACCAGGCTGGGGCACAGACAGTACCCCACAGCACAGACACCAGGCTGGGGCACAGACAGTACCCCACAGCACAGACACCAGGCTGGGGCACAGACAGTACAGTACCCCCCACAGCACAGACACCAGGCTGGGGCACAGACAGTACCCCACAGCACAGACACCAGGCTGGGGCACAGACAATACCCCCCACAGCACAGACACCAGGCTGGGGCACAGACAGTACCCCACAGCACAGAACACCAGGCTGGGGCACAGACAGTACAGTACCCCCCACAGCACAGACACCAGGCTGGGGCACAGACAGTACCCCACAGCACAGACACCAGGCTGGGGCACAGACAGTACCCCACAGCATAGACACCAGGCTGGGGCACAGACAGTACCCCCACAGCACAGACACCAGGCTGGGGCACAGACAGTACCCCACAGCACAGACAGCAGGCTGGGGCACAGACAGTACCCCACAGCACAGACACCAGGCTGGGGCACAGACAGTACCCCACAGCACTAGACAGCTGTGGTGTTCTCCACAGCTGAGTACTGATGTTCCCCAGCCCGGGGCAGAAGCCCACATGTCAGGAAGGTTGGCGTTGCCACAAACAGCGCTCTACGGACCATGACCGGTCCATAACCGGTCCATAGCTCTACGGACCCTGACCGGCTGCCTGAAGCCCACCCGTGTGTTCCAACTGCCATGCAGTACTAGCAGGAATTGCCCCGGCCGGCCTCCGTTGAGAGGATGCGCATCCTCTCGTAGCGCTACCCTATAGCCTTATAGCAAGGAAAACACCACCACGACAGAACTGCCTCTAAATAAGTCCCGCCACCCGTACGTATACAACAAGGTGGCATAAGAGCTGCTCATGCAGGTCCATCCCTTGAGGACCTGTCTGTCTACAGAGGCATGGCTGCAGCCTGTCTGTCTGTCTACAGAGGCATGGCTGCAGCCTGTCTGTCTGTCTACAGAGGCATGGCTGCAGCCTGTCTGTCTGTCTACAGAGGCATGGCTGCAGCCTGTCTGTCTGTCTACAGAGGCATGGCTGCAGCCTGTCTGTCTGTCTACAGAGGCATGGCTGCAGCCTGTCTGTCTGTCTACAGAGGCATGGCTGCAGCCTGTCTGTCTGTCTACAGAGGCATGGCTGCAGCCTGTCTGTCTACAGAGGCATGGCTGCAGCCTGTCTGTCTGTCTACAGAGGCATGGCTGCAGCCTGTCTGTCCACAGAGGCATGGCTGCAGCCTGTCTGTCTACAGAGGCATGGCTGCAGCCTGTCTGTCCACAGAGGCATGGCTGCAGCCTGTCTGTCTGTCTACAGAGGCATGGCTGCAGCCTGTCTGTCTGTCTACAGAGGCATGGCTGCAGCCTGTCTGTCTACAGAGGCATGGCTGCAGCCTGTCTGTCTGTCCACAGAGGCATGGCTGCAGCCTGTCTGTCTGTCTACAGAGGCATGGCTGCAGCCTGTCTGTCTGTCTACAGAGGCATGGCTGCAGCCTGTCTGTCTGTCCACAGAGGCATGGCTGCAGCCTGTCTGTCTGTCTATAGAGGCATGGCTGCAGTCTGTCTGTCTGTCTACAGAGGCATGGCTGCAGCCTGTCTGTCTGTCTACAGAGGCATGGCTGCAGCCTGTCTGTCTGTCTACAGAGGCATGGCTGCAGCCTGTCTGTCTGTCTACAGAGGCATGGCTGCAGCCTGTCTGTCTGTCTACAGAGGCATGGCTGCAGCCTGTCTGTCTGTCTACAGAGGCATGGCTGCAGCCTGTCTGTCTGTCTACAGAGGCATGGCTGCAGCCTGGCTAATAAGCCAGACTCAAATCTATTGTAGATTCTGACCTTCAAATGTACATCATTTTTGTTTTGATTGTATTGCTGTATTGTTGTATTCTTGTTCTTTCTGCTTTGGCAATGTAAACGTATGTTTTCTCATGCCAATAAAACCCTTTGAATTGAATTGAATTGAATTGTGGCATTGTGAGGACACAGTATTGGATATACAGTATTGGGAGAAGTTATTATGTCGGTTTTCGAATATATATATTGCATTATAACAAAATCTGCAGTCATATAAATTATCCAGATACGCTATATATGGCCATGCATATCTGCATATTTCTAAACTTCAATACGGTAGCCTACACATGCAGCTCCATTTGGAGCAATAATTAGCGTTATTTTTTTAGAAGGTCAACTAAGGCAGTAGTTCAATAATACTCAACATGGGTGACTCAGGTCAACAGGTTGACTCAACATGACACCTCTGTGGACACAGAATGTGTGCACAGTGCGTGCAAGACCAGTTACTAAGAAGTCATTAAATTGTCATGTTATTTATCAGCTGACAGATACAAGCCCTGTTAGTTTTCATGTTCTATTAGTGTTACCATGTATGACTGATGTCTGACTGGCTATCTCTGACAATGTCTTCGTTGCATTAACCCATTTTGGGGGGCAGGAACCCCTTTTGGTGTTTTAAACATAGACTGTAAAAAATATGGACAAAGCGTTCCGCGGGTCTAACATGAACGTAAAATGAAGCCTGTCAGTCCTTGAATTGTACATCGCCATCTTTCTAGATCCGTTTTGGCCCAGCTGGCCATTGGCTGGCCCAGACAACGAGGCAGGACTTCCCCCCTTCTTCTCCGTTGGTTTTTATTTTGACTCGAGTGGGAGGGGAATCCCGATCATAGACTGTAACGGTAGCCACGCCCCTCAGAACATACGCGACTTTATGGTCATTTTGTTTATAAATGAGACCATCATTTTCCAAAAAGAATATTATGACATTAGAAATGAGACTTTAAACTAGTGACTGGAAGCAGAAAGTATTCATGACCATGTTTATTAAGGTAATACAGTCTAGGTGAAGTTGGGCCCAAATACATGGACTTCTATGGGGCTATGGGTTTGGGCCCAATGACAGCGCCACAACAGGCCATTATGTTATATACTTTAGCTATTGAAAAATAGCAGATCTACAACTTCTGCCATTTTTGAAAAATCGTGAAAATGTGCCTCGAATCTTTGAATATATATTATTACAGAGTGAACATTTTCACTCAAATCTCTGCTTCAGGGGATGTCCCTGGAACAACATATTTTCCGATGGGGGGGGAGGCTGAGGCATATTTCCATATAATGTTTGGGGTCCTTGACCCCAAAATATTGAGCACCACTGATACAGAAACATAAGGTTTTTCAGAAAACTGTCAGGATTTTGAAGACATTTCTTAATATTTCGTTGGAGCTGCCACTACACCTACTGGCCATCCTTTTATATTACTTCATGGGTGGACACGGCGTGACCTTTGGTGACCTCTCCTCTTACCACAGTCCACGCCGTCCTCCTGGGTCTTGTTGCTCCCGCCCACGTACATCAGCAGCCTCCGGACCAGCTCTCCGGTCACCTGGTCGAAGTTCCGCCCCTCGGAGTATATCGTCATGTATTTGGCGGCGTCGTACCGCCGCACCTCGTACTGAACGCCGTCCTGTGGACGGGAATAATCCAAGGAGAGAGAGAGAGAGAGAGAGAGAGAGAGAGAGAGAGAGAGAGAGAGCGGATGAGTGCGTTTATTTTAAAGATATCTTTTGCGGCTTACGCCTTTTATTGGTTTTTTGAAGGGACAGACAGTAGGCTGACAGGAAACGGGAGAGAGATGGGGGAAGACATGCAGTAAAGGTTCGTGTCGGGCTCGGGAGTCGAACCCGCGGCCACACTGCGACTGGATTACCAGTCGGGGTGCCCAGACGGTTATACGCCACCGCCTGGGCATGAGTGCGTTTATTTATGCAGGCAATAAAACCATATCGCTGCCACATGCACACTTACTGTACATGGGGGTTCCCATTGGGAAGCAACCGGTGGAAAGGGGGTCATATACTGTACATGGGGTACATTTGGGGCAGCGGTGGCCGAACGGTTTGCGGAGCGCTCTTGATATCGGAAGGTCACTAGTTCGTATCCCCGGACCGGCACGTTAAAATTACCACCGTTGAAGTGCTCTTGAGCAAGGCATTATTGAACCCCTACCATGAAATGTTCTATGAGCAGGGCCTGGCTGTAAACAAGTTATTGAGCTTATTAGTCCAGTTACCCTGGGTAAACATAGTACCTTTCCTTTCCTTAGTCCAGTTACCCTGGGTAAACATAGTACCTTTCCTTTCCTTAGTCCAGTTACCCTGGGTAAACATGGTAACTTTCCTTTCCTTAGTCCAGTTACCCTGGGTAAACATGGTAACTTTACTTTACTTTACTTTGGGTACACACACATACTGAACATGGGGTTCCCTCCCACACATTGTCCCTTTTGTGATTTTGATTGATGTGATTACTAGGCCATCTAAATATGTATGAACAAGAGAGAAATACAAATAAAAGCATTTCCAACTTTTTTTTTAGATGAAAGCCAGGGCTTCAGTCACTGGCTCACTTTAACCCATTTTAGGTACTGGAAACCCCTTTTGGTGTTAGCATTATGTTTGAATACAGTAAACTCCAGTTGAAGAATGTATTGCATCATATCACCCCCCCCCCCTACCTCTCTCTCTCTCTCGTGTGTGTGTGTGTGTGTGTGTGTGTGTGTGTGTGTGTGTGTGTGTGTGTGTGTGTGTGTGTGTGTGTGTGTGTGTGTGTGTGTGTGTGTGTGTGTGTGTGTGTGTGTGTGTGTGTGTGTGTGTGTGTGTGTGTGTGTGTGTGTGTGTGTGTGTGTGTGTGTGTGTGTGTGTGTGTGTGTGTGTAAAGGTGGGTCAAACGAGGATTCTGCCCGTTGCTGTTGGTCAGAATCCTCATATCTCCATAATTCTTTTTCATGATTTTCCCATAAATTAACACACAATCATACTACATCGGTCACACGAGTAGCAAAAGAAAAGCAGATATATATATATATATAAGCTCAAACCGCGTCGCATTGCAGATCTGCTATTTTTGCTGAATTAAGAAACTTAATGGTGAAAAGCAACAGTTTTGAACATATGAGGTTTTCTCCCGACACATCATGGCACTGCCTGTGTGTGAACTACACAGCTGCTAATGTGTCACGGCCAATCAAATGATGCCAGCGGTGAAAACACCCTCGTTTGGAGCACATAAAAAGTCAGACCCAGACAGCAAAACACAGCACCCTTCAAGGAGACCCCGACCCGATCTCCACGGACACACACCCTTCTAGAAGACCCCGACCCCCAATCTCCACGGACACAGAGACCACCTCTCAGGCTGACATAATGCTGAGACCTCAACTCCTGTGCTTGCTGGGCCTCATCGCGCTAGGTAATAGAATTGTTATTGTATTGTTTCATGTGCTTCCATAATAATATGGTTTTAAGGACCCCAGTTTTGACCCTTGCTTTAAATACTTTTATTCTCAACTGTTTTATTTCTGGAACCATAAATAGTTCTTCTATGGCATCACTCTCATTTGGCACCTCTATTTATCTCTCTCTCCCTGTGTGTGTGTGTGTGTGTGTGTGTGTGTGCGTGTGTATATGTGTGTGTGTGTGTGTGTGTGTGTGTGTGCGTGCGTGCGTGTGTAGGCCCTGTGCACGCCAGTCCCTCTGCTGAGCTGAAGCTGGAGCGTGGGAGCTGTCCCATGTTCTGGTTCAGCTTCAACGGTCGCTGCTTCACTTACGCCCCTACAGAGCTGAGCTGGAACGACGCAGAGAAGAACTGCCAGTCTCAAGATGCCCACCTG
>NC_137872.1:4397212-4414712 GCF_963924005.1 Protomyctophum bolini
TTCTCTGTTACACTTGGTAATGCCCCGTACATGTCAGTTCAGTGGCCAGCTAGTCTCATCCTCCTCACTGCTGTCTTCTCTGTTACAACTTGGTAATGCCCCGTACATGTCAGTTCAGTGGCCAGCTAGTCTCATCCTCCTCACGGCTGTCTTCTCTGTTACACTTGGTAATTCCCCGTACAGACGCTTGTTGGTGATGTGCTCGTCCTGGTTGATGTGCCACACGTAACATTCTGGTGTAGCATGCACCGTAGCATGCTGTCAAGAGAACAACAACCTGGCTCTCAACGTTGACAAAACAAAAGAGCTGATCTTGGACTATACAGGAGGCCTCCCAGTGACCACTCTCTCTCTCCTCCCAGTGACCACTCTCTCTCCCTTCCCAGTGACCACTCTCTCTCCCATCCCGATCGGAGAGAGAGCGGGTGGTGACGAAAGCACAACAACGCCTCTTCTTTCTCAGAGAACTGAAGAAAGCTGGAATGGGTCCAAAAGTTCTATAAGATCTTTCTACAGAGCCTGGCGCCACAGAGAGCATCCTGACTGGTTGCTCTGCGTCCGCGGCCTGGTATACGTAGGCTGTGAGGCGACAGCACTATACCGTGCCCCCCTTTGTCTGTTGCTGTTTGATGTTATATTGCTGCTGCATTGTCTGAAGGAAGCCAAATAATCATAAGTCTTACTCTTGTGTTGTTGTGTTACCACCAGTATTATGTGATGTAATGAATACAAATGCTCTGTTGAATCGTGCTAAACTGCCCTCTCCTCCAGACCACGAATGCAGCGTCTACTACGGTGAAAGAAATGCAAATGCCACTCCTTTCCATACCATGCTGGAAGGCAGCATTCAGGAAAATAGCATTTTTTCTTCCCGAAGTCTCCTGAACTTGAACGTATAGTACAGAACGTACAGCGTTGAACAAATTTGTTTAGAAATCTAATGTCGTACATCGCATCTCCACTAGCTAAAGAGTGCTGCATGGGTTGCGCCCCGATAATAGCTGATCTACAAGCTTGTAGATCTGCTATTTTCGCTATTTTTGTCCAAAAGGGCCCTCTTAAATAGGAGGCCTTAGCTATGTTTCACCAGTTTCAATTGAAACGGGCCTCCACCCTCAGGCTCCAACTGAACGTCAGGCGTCAGTCAACCCCCGCCACTCTTGGCCCTCTCTCTCTATCTCGCTCACACTCACTGCCTTGCTCTCTCCCACAATGTTAAGTTACACCTATTTTATGTTAATAACCTTCAGGGTAAAATGTGCAGCATTGGGAGGTAAAGGGGAGACACTTTAATTGTGAAGAGTCGACAGGATGAGGAGAGGTTGTTGTTGTTGATAATTGTCAAGAGTAATGGCTCAGTGTGATATTGAACAGTCGAACAATTTGTATCAATATACGGCTGTATCAACAAAATAATTATATGGGGGCCTCATATTTGGTCTTGAAACGGGGCCTCCAGATTCCTACGGCCGCCCCTATGGGATTTCAGCCCTGCTCTCGTGCCGTGCATGGGTAAACGTGTCTGATTGGGTCACTCGATTCCCTGAATGTTTGGTCAATTGAGCTGGCAGCTAATTTGTTTCCATCTGTCTGGCGTTGTCTTCCGTCCAAAAAGGTAGACGTTAGTCAAGCTCTTGAAACTCTAGACACATGATTGAGAGGCATGCCAAACAATGAGATACACATGAGAGATATACACATAAGAAGAATGCCAAACAAACCTCATTACAAAGCCTGGATGTACAGTACACACCGTGACTTCATACAATTACATACACGACGGACGCAGTGGGTGTACAGAAGCATATATATATAAGGCATAATCTTGAAATGGCAATTATGCACTGCTTCAGTTAACAGTACACATGGCTGAGTCTGCATGCGCACATGCACAGACAAACAAACAACACGACACACAGTTGCGCTCATGCACACGCGCATGCACGGGCACACGCACGCACGCACACCAACACGCACGTGCGCACACACAAACACACACGCACATATACACAAGAGGGGTGGGGGGGCTCAAAATGGTAACAAAGAGGTATAGGAGAGAGGGAAAGAGAGAGACAGAGAGAGAGAGAGAGAGAGAGAGAGAGAGAGAGAGAGAGAGAGAGAGAGACAGAGAGAATGAGACACAGAGAGAGAGACACAGAGAGAGACACAGATAGAGACACAGAGAGAGACACAGAGAGAGAGACAGAGAGAATGAGACACAGAGAGACAGAGAGAGAGAGAGAGACAGAGTGAGAGAGACGGAGACACAGACACAGAGAGAGAGAGAGAGAGAGAGAGAGAGAGAGAGAGAGAGACAGAGACAGAGTGAGAGAGACAGAGATAATGAGACACAGAGAGACAGAGAGAGAGAGAGAGAGAGACAGAGTGAGAGAGACGGAGACACAGAGACAGAGTGAGAGAGACAGAGACAGAGAGAGAGAATGAGACACAGAGGGCATGCCCTTGTTCTTGATGTGATCTCAGTGTTCTAATATAGACGTCATTGCCCTTAATCAGCCTAATTATCTAAATGGTCAGTGTATCAGAATACACATCACAGATGACTTCACGTTTAATCTACAGATTTAAATGCACAGAGGCAGACACACGCACGTGCACACGCGCGCGCGCACACACACACACACACGCGCGCACGCACGCACGCACGCACGCACACACACACACACACACACACACACACACACCTGAATCTGCATACACATGCTTGATCAGTGAGATATGACTCCTATGAGGCACATCATGCTATAGCATCTCATAACAAAACGGAATAGATTATAACATGACATGTATTTGTATATTGTATATAAATAACTTGTTCTGTTATTGTTTATATATTTTCTTTTTGGTCCCATAAAGATAAATGTTTGCATATTTCCCACTATGCCAGATATATGGCCCTGATATAGCCTATACACACACACCCCACTGTGACCAGGCAGGAGAAGGTCAGAACTCACACGCAATTAACTGGACAGACTGTCAATCAGGGCTCTATTTGTTATATATGGTTGTGCTCGTTTGCTCCAAAAACTGAACTAAAAACTGAACTAAAAGTTTAAAACACGTTATAAATTAAAGCCTTATATAGCAGGATCAAATATAGGCCTGCAATATATATTTTTTAAATGTAGGCATATATAAAACTATTAAGCCATGATAACATAAGACAAACGTGGTTTTATATTATATGTCTTTTATTATGCTTTATTTTAATGGTTTGACGTTTTATGTTGAACTGCAAGTGGCTGAGGGGGAACGGTCTTTCATAATGCTTTAATTATGTACGAAAAGTAGGCTATAGGGAAATTGACAAATTAAAAATGTCTAATTATTCATTATTATCTTTCTGCGTCGGCTATAGCTATAAGGCTATATCCATACAAATACATTAAGGAAAACGATGCATTAGTATAGGCCTATAGGCTACAAGTCAAAGCATATCAAAACTATATATATAAGAGGTAAAGAGGCTATGATGGGGTATCATCATCACAAACACCTACCTTTGAGTCACTGCTGAGCAATTTATATTCCGTCTCGTCGATGTTTCCAAAGACGGAGTTCTTCACCATTCCAAACATCTCTTCTTTAGGAAGACGAGTCCCTCTCCTCTCCGCGCACTGCCCCTCTTTACACCTGTTCTATATATGTGTTTTGGTCGTTGGACTTCTCTATGAACAAGTTGGTATTATAACAAACAGCTCCTCTTGAAACCTTGGCATGGGGGACTATCCAGATGTTTAGCCAAAAAAAAACGACCAATTTATGCTCCAAAGGATTTGTGCGCACTTTTACAGTTAATGCTATAATACTCTCTCTTGTTAATATAGTCTACAGCCGTTTTGTTTTTAAGACAGTTACAATTAACGACTTTTCGGTTCTGTGTCAAACGTATAAATGACTTCTTCGCTCTTTCGTCAAACGGACTGCATCACATGCAGCATCCCAGTTTGACCGAGTTTGACCAGCGGTGAATCATGGCCCCGCCTCCCCCCTCTCCTCATTCGCTCTTATCTAGTCTTAAATATACCTCTCTCTCACCCACTTGACAACCATATTACCACCAGCCACCACTATAATGAACAGTTTGCAATGTTATGCCGAAGCCAATCCATGCAGACGGACACATTTTTCCACGACTTAAGTTTGTTTATTTGGTGTGAGTTTAACCTGGGTTCGGGTTGCGGTACTTACATTAAAAATGTATGTTAACTTGAAGGAGCAGGGATGTGTGACTGTAAAGCCACTCATCAAGTCTTCCTATTTCATGTCCAAGAAAACGTCAAGTTGGCTAACATAAACATTAGGTGGAAATCAATAGGCTTGTGCATCCTGTTTCCCTCTATATATGAATTCAGAGATGGGCATGCATTTGAAATACATGATGTATTTTACATTTAAAAAAAAAAAGTATTGTAAATATAGGCCTGGCTACATTGTACATTTTTCTGTATTTTAAAAGAAAATACGTATTTCAAATACATGTATTTCAAATACATGCCCATCTCTGCTTATTATGTCAGAATATGCTGCATGCATGCGCGAAACAGTGGTGGGGGGTACAGATGTGTGTGTGTGTGCACACACTGCATTTTCAGTTGTTAATGCGATATAATTTGACACTATAGCAGTAGGTTTGTCAGTATGCATTGGATTTTCATTCCAGCACACATAGCATGTGCACGTTTTTGTGTTCCGTTTGGCCGTGCTCTGCGCATGTGTGCCACCATGTGTCATGTGTTGTATGCTGCTTAGCTTCAGGGATGATCTATTTAAATTCAGACTGAGAGCAAACGTTAGTCACCATGAGAACTGGAGAGGAAAATAGAAAAAGCAGCATACAAAAAAAAGACACACACACAAAAAGAGGATTATGCTGGGTATATGTATACAGCAGAGCGAGATAGATGATATAATGAGGTTTATAATTATGGGAAAGAGGAGACAGTCCCAGGGAATACAGATTGCTCAATACAAATAAAACAAATCACACATTATGTGAAGTGAGTGGTACAACTCTGTGTGGGGGTCCCCCGGGGGGGGGGGGGGTCCCGGGAAGATCCAGACCCACAGGACCACCACAGCCAGGGTGCCGGCCCGGTTCGGTTCCAGCAAGCCGCCCCGCGTCCGAAACGGAAGAGAAATGACAGAGTTACCATGGGGTAGGCCATGGGGATCTCCCCGGAACATCCAGAGTTACCGTGTGGGGGTCCCTAGTCTACTGTATTCTCTACTGTACTGTACTGTACTGTACTGGCACACCCAAAATCATATATATACATGCAGTTAATATGTGTGTTTGTTAGGTTGCGCACAGGTGGTGAAAAACAACCATGCTATTTGCATGCTCAGACCCAGGCACCCACACAAACACACACACAGCTCCGTAAGGGAGTGGTTGCACCTATACTCAGTAGCCTATGTCCAGACCTACTCAGTAGCCTAAAGCCTGGAACTCCCTCCCCCCTGACATCAGAAACATGGACTCTATCACCATATTTCAAACTCATCTCAAAACCCACCTGTTTAGGCATGAGGCCTTTGACTCTGTGTGACCTCTGTGTCTTCTGCTGCAAGCTGTGCCCTAGTTTTGTTCTGCTTTTAACTGTGTTCTTGTACTGTTTTTAACCTGTACGGCGACCTTGAGTGTCCTGAAAGGCGCCTTATAAATAAAATGTAAAATGTATTATTAAAGAATTGTCAGGCCGCAACAGGGGCATCGCCAGTCCCACTCAGTAGCCTATAATATGTCCAGACGCACTCAGTAGCCGCCCTAACGTATGTCCAGGACATATTATTACAAACCCACTGGGGATAGGAAACGAGCGCCTCGCTCGGCGGTGCCTCACGTGACTCAAGGCCACCAGACACGGCGCGCCTCCGTCATTGACATCATCAGTGACACAAAAATACCAGATCATCACCACCGTCACAAAAGCTGATAATGACATGACTAAAACAGTGAGTATATGTGTGGAAAATGTCCATACTGGGCCCATTGCATGGTCCTGGTGACAGTGGAATGGGGTGAGTATATGGAGTGGATGTCAATGTGATACTGTCAAGGGCCCCTTGCTTTTAAATGTTAGAGGAGCTTGTTTGTGGCTTAAAGACTCCTGGCCAGACCCCCCCCCCCCCAGAGCCCAGACTGACAGGAAACCACACACTGGTTGCTGAAGATAAAGTGCCTTGATGCTCGGTGAACGTGAACCTGAATGTGGATAAATACAGTTTAAAGAATGCAAATGTATTTCAAACTATGTTGGTGGTCGCCTACTCAAATCAGACCCCAATTTTGACTGTAGGTTCTTCCTTGGCCTACTGGAAGTGTGCGTGCAAAGTTGATGCTGATTTGGTCCTACAATGTCCCAAGATTACTCGCTCAGTCTCGTAAAAAAAGACAGAATCATGGGAGCAGAAACATAATCTCGACCACCCCAGAACGGTTGTGGGGTGGGGTGGGGATTAGTGAGTGAGTGGCATTTCCGTAAGTGTTGCATTTATATAGCGCCTTTATCCAAGGCGCTTTACATAGATTGTGCATTACATTCACCCACACATTCATACACTGATGGCGGCGGAAACCATGCAAGGCACCAACCAGCACATCAGGAGGGGTTCAGTGTCTTGCTCAAGGGCACTTCGACACTAAAATCTGGGGGAGCCCACAGGGTTCGAACTGGCAACCTTGCAGGTTACCATCCAGCCACTCTACCCCTGAGCCCCCGCCGCCCCCGTACAATAGTATTCTGTCACTTTGGCTGATTGCAGTATCACCTCTGGCTAAAACATGAGGCACATTTTCGTGAAAGGTCAAAAAAAAGAACTTTAACCCATTCTGACCGGGCACCCATTTTGGTGTTAGCATCATGTTATGCTTTACCTATTGAAAAATAGCAGATCTACAAGCTCATATCGCGCCACCGAGTGGCGCGATACGAGCTTGTAGGTCTGCTATTTTTGAAAAATTCGAAGAACGACTGACATTTTTAGAATCTGATCTCAGGTCAGAATGGGTTCATCAGACCAGTGTGTGTCCAGTGGAAACCTCGTATGAATCTGATCTCAGGTCAGAATGGGTTAATAGTTCACATGCATAATTTATGATATTTCTCAATTACACACAAATACTTGATTTTCAGCTGTTGAATCAGAAATGAGGCTTACAGTATGCCTACTTAGCCTGGCATGGCCAGACTAATATCACTGCGTAGATAATTGGGCAAATGTAGCAATGGCAGATTTGTCTGTTTTCCAGGCCGATACCTACTGCCTAGTAAGATCATTCACAATGCTGCCATTTTCTCAGATGTAATTTAAGGAAATAAAGATAAATTAACCAGCTATTATTGTCTTGTCACAACATAGTCCCATGTGTCTAAAAAAAAAGAAATAAAATACAGATTCAATGGAACATTAATACACACACTTTAATGGGACAAAGATGTCAAAATGGAAATGTTTTTACAGTACATGATTGTGCAGCCAGCAGGACACCTGACCAGTTTCACAATTAATGCCAGACAGTCCTCGTCTTAATTACAGTTATCCAATTACATCATCTCTTCTCTGCCAATATATGTCTGGCTATCGATGGCATGATCTCCTCCAGACTACAGCTGAACTGTACGCCAGAACTGGGTCCATTATTCCCTTCCATTAAAATCAAGGGGTCAAACCTACTATTTCTGTTGTGACGGGGGGGAAAGATCAATAAATCTTGGGGAGACGTAACTGAATCTGTTGGTGACAGTTATACGGGTCACGTGGTGTTATGGCGTGCTACTAACCTACGTCACTCATAGTAAAGTCAGCTGTTGGCGAGGCGGCATTTCATGAATGGAAGGAGAGAGAGAGAGAGGGGGTGAACGGGGAAGGTCCAACTTCGTTGACCGCAATCGCCTTTTTACTATGCTGTGATTCACTGTGGTAATGTTCTAAACTTTAATAAAATATAACAAAAAGCAGTATACCCTGGCCTGGAGCAGTGATTCTCATGCAGACAACGACTAAGGGCCGATTCATACTCCTATTTTAGAGCCGAATAAAAGTCGGTTCGGCGCTGTAGAGCCTACAATGTGACGTCATTTGAGGTTCGGGTGGGGGGTGGGGGGGGGGGGGGTACCGTGCTAAAGTCGTCTCTTCGGTGCTACTGAAAATTTCTGACGAGCCGAAATCATTTCGGCACTACAGCTCCGAAACAGCGGTAAAATAGGAGTATGAATCGGCCCTAAAGCAGCGAGTCTGACAGCTAAAAAACGTTTCCCCGCTTTAGCCTCTCGTCGTCATCATACGCTTGTCAAGATAGAGACGGCATACAGAACCCATGAATGCGGTTGTGTAATCAGACGCGGTCCAGTCAGTCAGCCCACTCCTCTTCTCACACCTTCGTCCTTATTCGTCCCTGTCCCAGCCTTTGCCCCCTGGTTGAGAGGGTCTTCTCATTCGTCCCTGTCCCAGCCTTTGCCCCCTGGTTGAGAGGGCAACCGGAGACCCACTATCCCCGCCGCCTCTTCCACGCTGCGGTCCCCCTTGCCGTGGTAGAGGTTGTGCAGGGCCATGTGCCTCCTGGTGGACGCCAGCAGACAGAGGTAGGTGGACGAGGCGTGGAGAGCCTCGTGATGCCCACGGCAGTACCTCTGTCCCGTTATCTGGAGAGGAGAGGGAGAAGGAGACGGGCACATGTTATACAAATCCCCCCCATTCACTCACCTGAAATTGACCCATTTAGGCCTGACATAAAAATCTTCTAAATCATGACAGTTTTCTGAAATACCTATGTTTATATATCGGTGGTAATCAATATTTATTTTTAAAACTCTTTATTTTAGGATTTTTGAATATGCACGAGACAAAAAAGACAAAAAATACATACAATAGGACAGAAAAATCAACAATAAATAAAATAAAAAGAAACTGAGTAAAAACAAAATACAAAAAAAACAACAAAAAAACAAGAGGTCATGGGATGTACAGCAGCAGCAGGTGGTAATCAATATTTGACTTGGAGAAAGTGCCTGGATTTTAAATGTTGTGTTTTTAAAACCCAAATGCTCCTCCGTTATTTTGTCTTGTTTCAAAATTGAGGTTTTTTTTTTAATCATGTGTTTTGTATCATTTTTCTGAAGTCCCCCTCTTTTTTAAAAGGGTTGTATCTTTCTATTGTATTGTATATGTTTTGTTATATATGCTGTGCAGCACTTTGGTCAACCCTGGGTGTTTTTAAAATTGCTCTATAAATAAATACAATTAGATACATCTGACAGAGGCCATATACACAACAAAGTCCTATATGGACTTGTTTCCATTGAGATGGACCACAATGGGATGGTCCCACCCAGCACATTTTGTGTTATCTTATCATATTAGTTATGTCTTATTTTTCGACGGGCTGTTTACATATTCAATCAATCAAGAGTTACTGCGAGTTACTGTCACACAACAAAAAAAAACTTGGGTGCAACATCTAGTGGCTATCAGAGCACGGTGGCTATATGTTCTAATGTCCTAATAACTCAATGAATGACGTAACGTTAATCAATTAACAACTCCAATCATGCGATTGGCTGCAAGCCTGCAAGCGCCAAGCTCCTGGAATTGAAACCTAATGTAATGAAGTCGCAAGACAGAAGTTCCGTAAAGAAAGATACGACAGACATGGTAGTGTAATGGGTGTTAAATGTTGAGTCAGTCCATAGAATTTAAAATAAGCTCGAGTCGGATTCGGTTCTTCTAACATTACAGAAGCAACTTGACTGGTTGTCAAAATGTCAACACACTTGGGTGAGTGTTTGTTTGTCGACATTGTTTGAGCAACAAGTGTGAGCATGTCGGTCGGGTCCTATTTCTAAGTTTTTAATGAACAATTTCTAAACAGTATTCAGAAAACGAACCATATTATATGTTTTAATTTAGCTTTTATCTATTTGACAAACAGTTTTCAGAACACCAAACCGTATTCTGAATACAGTTTGACAAATACGAAATTAGAATTGAAATGGCCGTAAAATACACGGACCCGGTCGGTCACCTTGCAGCTGTGTCGTTGAGCTCAGCTGACTGTGTGTACATTAAGTAACTAAATGTATTACTAGTCAAATGTTATTTACACAGTATGTGAACTATACACATTAATTAAATTGCTCTCGAAAAACATAAATGGTCGAGCATTTTCCAGAGGCAAATGAAACGTGTCAACTGTGTTATTAGACCATAACATTATGCTCCGTGTGCTGCTAATAGTGCTATAGCTAGCTTAGCCTATCTAGGTTGTTGTTAGCCAGAGCTGCTACCTTGTGTGCGTACAGTCGTTGGCGACTCAACTCACCTCGTTTTGACGAAACTGACCGATAACATAGTTATACGCCAATGACTTTCTATAAGTTGCCCCCTGTATCGTCTTCAACTCCTTCAGGATTCCTCGCCACGCTCTGAGAGGCGAAGGCAGCGCCGCCATTGTTGTTGATGTTGTTCTGACTGACTGTGCTGCTGCTATACTGTAGCTCTGTGGATGATTCTAGACTAGTAGACACACTCAATCGAGTTCAGGACAAGACCTCTCGTTCAGTCTCGTCTCATGGCCCTTGTCAACGAAGGCTTGAGACAAAAAAAATAACAATTTTCAGCTCACTTCAATGTCCTGATCCTGTCGTGTTATTGAAAACACTGTTTTGGTACTGTACTGTACTGTGCACCGCAGTAGAGATTGTAGAGACGAGACAGAGATAACTAATTACCCAGCAAGCCAAATGACATCATGATGATGTTATGATGACGTCCTCCGATGACTCGAGTGACGTTCAGGACTATAGGCCAGATCACAGCCCATATGGGGATGATCTTTACGTTGTTTCCAGGACGAAATAATATAGCTTATTCTGGGCCAGATGATCTGACTATATTATGAAGTTGATCTGACCACGATCTGACTCTTTCTGATTCATCCAGGGACATTCGTCTTAGTGAGCAGAATTTATGTTGGTTAACTTGAAATCCGGTGATATTAATTTCTGGGCCAGATCTGACTAGTCTTGGTTTGACATGATTTGGCCCCAATCGAGAGTCACTAATTGTGTGCTTGCTGGGTATATTGTAATTTGCATGAATTCATTCTGCAGTGAAATGTCGCCCTCTTTAGGTGATATTAGTGCACACAAAGCTACAGTCTGTCAAAATGTAAATATTATATCCCACTATATCAATGGATATATTTGTAGCAGTATAGGTGTAGCCTATACATAAAGGTTCTCATACAGTGCACAAGTGAATGGTGAAAATTAATATTTTGTCTACACGTCATCATCATCACAGTGGTTTCACCTACATTATTTTGTTTTCTCCTGTCTCTTCTAGCCCCTTTATCGCGGCCCCTTGGTTGTGTTTGGGACGTCGGTACCCGTCCCGTACCAAATACAGAAAAGGTATAACCATGAAGGCTCCGGAAAGGGGCTATACTGCCTCTTCTGTCTTCAACTCACTCTCCAGGACCCTGTCATTGGAGGTGGCCATGCTCCGCTCGCTCCACTGGCTCCCGGTCGCTGCCCGCACAGAATACAAAACTCTGATGCTGGCATTCAAAGCAACCAAAGGTATGGCTCCCCCATATCTTGCAAGTATGATTGAACCCTACAAACCCTCCCGCGCACTCAGATCAGCCAACGCAGGGAAGCTGGAAGTACCCTCACTAAAAACGCCGGGACAACGCTCCACACGTCCCAAACTCTTCTCCCTTCTGGCTCCAAAACTGTGGAATGCACTTCCCATTGCAGTCAGAACGGCAGCATCACTCCCAATCTTCTGCCGTAGACTCCATCATGGCCCATAGCACTTACCCCACCCCCTTAGATAGCATTTCTGTAGACTTAGATAGCATTTGATACAGACTTATAGCATGTTATGTAGACAGCACTATAATTGCATTGTATGTAGTCATACTAGCACGTCATAGTACATATGTATAGTATAGTATAGTTATATATGTATAGTTTCATTATATAGATATGCCACTGTTACTTTCTTAGCTTACGCATGTTTCATGATAAATGCTTTTTATGTGATTAGCTCTGGATTAAGAGCGTCTGCTAAATGCCTAAATTGTAAATTGTAATTGTAATTCCCTGTCCCTGTGCCATATCAGACGGAGCTGTGACCCCATCGACGTTAAAGACCATGTGCTCAAGTGGACCAGAAGGGAAAAATCCTGCCAGACAAACAAAAGGAGTGATGTCTTCCCTTCCTAAACACAAATATGGTCAAGGTGAGCAAGTTACTTTTACAGTAGAGGTTTGCCACAGGCACGTGCAGAGGGAGGGCTTTTTGGTGCTGCTTGGGCACCTATCTGCCCCGGCCTGGCCGCTGTGCCTTTTACCCACCCCCCAAAAAAACCTTTTTAATGGCCTGCCCCACATCTGTGGCCCTTTTAGCAATATTTAATGATATTTAATTCAATGTTGGATGTGGAACATCTTGCTCCATTAGCACAACAACACATGTCTGGTGTGAAATGGCACAAGGGTCCCCCACAAAAAGATCACCCCAAAAACTGCTTATAATAATAATAAAACTCCACTTATGTGCCCTTTTCCTGGGGGGTTTGGACACCTGCCACCTCACCTCAGTGCTCTCTGCACAGCCCTGTGGTTTGCCATTACTATTATATTTCCTATCTGTACTGTCAGTCAGTGATAAGCAGGTAGGCTACCTACAACTCACCATGGTGGTAGGCCAGGGGTAGGCAACCTTAGGCACCAGTGCCAACATTGGCACAAAGGAGGGTGATCACTGGCACACTGGCAAGTGTGTGAGAGTGGTTTTAAATAAACTATTTAAAAAAATGCAGTTAAATAAATGAAGTCCCTCACATTTTTGTATAAATTACATCCTGCATTCTACATTCATTAAAACTGAACTCTGTTATTGCCTTGACTCTAATGATCATTATAACAACGTGACAGAAAATATTTAAATTAAACTACATATCTACCCTGTGGTAGGCTATTTTTTTATTTGTTTATTTTGATCCCCATTAGCTACTACCTTAGTAGCAGCTACTCTTCCTGGGATCCACACATAAAATACATTACAATTACATCATATTAAATACATTTTACAAGACTGTAAGAAAAAACAGTTAAAAAAACAAAATACAACTAAATATAAAACAAGTGATTAATAAATATAACATCGCAACCATGAATACAATTTCAGTTTGAGTATAGCCTACCGTTACAGTATGAAAGATTTTAAACAGTGTTCAATGACCATCATTAAAAGCAAGTGACATGACATATGAGATATTTCTTTAACTTATTTTTAAAATCTGGTTTACTTGTTGCCCGTCTGATTTGTGATGGAATACTATGCAGCTCTTACATTGCTCTATATCAGGGGTCTGTGACCTTTTTTAAATGAAGTGCCATGTTTTTATTTTCTAGATAGTCAGTGTGCCATATCAATATTCATTAATTTTAATGACACCACGTGAAAAATTCCAACATATTTTGCTTGTCCACAGATATGAAGTTTCTCCTAATTTTTAAATATTTTCTTTCACGTTATAATGATCATTAGAGTCAAGGCAATAACAGAGTTCAGTTTTAATGAATGTAGAATGCAGGATGTAATTTATACAAAAATGTGAGGGACTTCATTTATTTAACTGCATTTCTTTAAATAGTTTATTTAAAACCAAAAATACTCTCACACACTTGCCAGCGTGCCAGTGATCACCCTCCTTTGTGCCAATGTTGGCACTGGTGCCTAAGGTTGCCTACCCCTGCTCTATATATTACTGTGTGTTGCATTGCATTCGTTTTTGAGTTGGGAAACGTAGAAAGACCTTGTGCTGAATGTCTGGTATTGTGGCATGCTTAGCCAATTTAGCCCACACAACCATTTCCCAAAGAAGTAGTTTGTTTGTTTGAGTTTCGAGGACGCTATTGGGATTCCATTCATTTCAGTACGGTGTCAAGGTTCAAGGTTGTATGGTAGCGGTATTTGTTGTTACTGTACATCTTGTGCACAAGAGTAAGACTTGTTGTTGTTGTTGTTCGGATTCTTTTAGTTTAGACAATGCAGCAGCATTGGTAATGATGATATTAAGTGTAGAAAGAAAGAGGAAAAACTAGATCTTTATACTAATAGGGGGAGGTCGGTACAGTTACCATATCATATGCAGGAAGTGAAGCAGCCAGTCAGAATGCTTGCAGCTCAGGGTTTGATGAGGTCAGATCAACATATGGAAAATTAATATTTTGTCTGCACATCATCATCATCACAGTGGTTTCACCTACATTATTTTGTTTTCTCCTGTCTCTTCTATAGCCCCTTTATCGCGGCCCCTTGGTTGTGTTTGGGACGTCGGTACCCGTACCAAATACAGAAAAGGTATAACCATGAAGGCTCCGGAAAGGGGCTACGGCCTCTTCTGTCTTCAACTCACTCTCCAGGACCCTACCTGTCATTGGAGGTGGCCATGCTCCCTGTCCCTGTGCCATATCAGCTGACCATGTGCTCAAGTGGACCAGAAGGGAAAAATCCTGCCAGACAAACAAAAGGAGTGACGTCTTCCCTTCCTAAACATTATGGTCAAGGTGAGCAAGTTACTTTTACAGTAGAGGTTTGCCACAGGCACGTGCAGAGGGAGGGCTTTTTGGTGCTGCTTGGGCACCTATCTGCCCCGGCCTGGCCGCTGTGCCTTTTACCCACCCCCCACAAAAACCTTTTTAATGGCCTGCCCCACATCTGTGGCCCTTAGCAATATTTAATGATATTTAATTCAATGTTGGATGTGGAACATCTTGCTCCATTAGCACAACAACACATGTCTGGTGTGAAATGGCACAAGGGTCCCCCACAAAAAGATCACCCCAAAAATTGCTTATAATAATAATAATAATAATAATAATAAAACTCCACTTATGTGCCCTTTTCCTGGGGGGGTTTGGACACGTGCCACCTCACCTCAGTGCTCTCTGCACAGCCCTGTGGTTTGCCATTACTATTATATTTCCTATATCTGTACTGTCAGTCAGTGATAACTGACTGGTTGAAGAGGACCATGGTGGTAGGCTATGGCATGCTTTATAGCCAATTTAGCACACACAACCATTTCCCAAAGAAGAAGTAGTTTGTTTGAGTTTCGAGGACGCTGTTGGGATTCCATTCATTTCAGTACGGGTTCAAGGTTGTATGGTAGCGGTATTTGTTGTTACATCTTGTGCACAAGAGTAAGACTTGTTGTTGTTATTCTTTTAGTTTAGACAATGCAGCAGCATTGGTAATGATGATAATAAGTGAAGAAAGAAAGAGGAAAAAAATAGATTTTTATACTAATAGGGGGAGGTCGCATCCATGATGCACTCGTGCGTATATACAAGTTGCATTGCCTTGCGGTTGAGGTCGGTACAGTTACCATATCATATCCTTGTGGCTGAGGTCGGTACACATATTAACTGTATATATTATGGTCATTTCGGGTGTGCCAGTACAGTACAGTACAGTGACAGTACAGTACAGTAGAAAGTACAGTAGAGGGACCCCCGACTCTGTCATTTCTCAACCGTTTTGGACGTCGGGCGACGTCTCCTTAACGCTGTTGTTGTCCTGACACCTGAATTAAGAATAGAATCCTTCCCAGGTGAAAACGGGTTAAAAACAAAAGGAGAAAGGTTTATAATATCTGACTAAAAATAAAAATGTCATTTAACCCATTCTGACCGGGAACCCGTTTTGGTGTTAGCATCATGTTATGCTTTAGCTATTGAAAAATCGAAGAACGACTGACATTTTTTAGAATCTGATCTCAGGTCAGAATGGGTTCATCAGACCAGTGTGTTGTCCAGTGGAAACCTCGTATGAATCTGATCTCAGGTCAGAATGGGTTAACAGACCAATAACTGCTTTGATCGATGACGCTGTGACATAAAATACTTCTGCTGGCCGCCAGCCTGGACGTGGCCACTTGGGAGCAGTATTGTGTCACCATAGCAACAGTGAGTTTGGCTCAGGACAGGAGTCTGAATTGCAACCATAAACAGGCAGAAATTCACTATTTTCTTTTGTAAAAAAAAAAAAAGGCATTTGGCGTCGGATGTAGATGGAAAGATCAATACACGATTGAGTTTTATTTATTCTCGGAATTACACTGAGTATAATCAAACTCATTTTCAGTGTCGTCAAGTAATACAATCATACAAAAATGGAAAGACATGCACATCCACAGTTCCACACCCTGTGTCTGGCAGCTATATAATATATAATAGATAAAAAGACATACACATCCACACCCTGTGTCGGGCAGCTGCTGCTGAGCCAAAAATAACACAATGATGGGCTCCGCTTAAAGAAAAACCCTTTACACGTGCACATTTCGGGGTACACGCCCTTCACCAGATCCAGGATATGTAAATCATAGGCCTACTGTACATGTTCTAGGTGCATATAAATAAATACCACACACACACACTAGTGCCGTTGAGACGTGAGCCAGCAGTATCTGACTCATGACTCAAAAGGTCATTCACACAAAGGTGATTCCACTTCATCTCAACTGGAACTTTAAACAATATTACAATTTCCACCTCGTCCCAGACAGTCAGAGTTGATTTCATCGACATAAAAGGTTCGTCGACTACCTTTCTTCACTGACGAAAACGAAATGGAAACTAAATGAAAACGAAGCTATGATGACTAAACTGTAAGACTAAATCTACAATTCCGTCAACAAATAAAAACTATAGGCTATAAAATCTCTAGTGGACAAGAGATCCGGCATAAGTTAAAGACAAGTCATTTTACTGTTTGTTGCATGCTGAAAATATAGCCGATCTACAAGCTCAAATTGCCGCGTTGTGAGCTTAGATCGGCTATTTTCAGCAAGCGTAAAATCAGCCATTAGTACGGCATCAAGGCCCACCAAATACATTTTAGTTTAGTCTACTGTAGTCGACTAAAATCTTATGATATTTAGTCGACTGAAACTAAACTAACACTAAAACATTCCAGGTGACTTTAAAATGTGACTAAAACCAAATGAAAACTATTCAGAAGACTATATGACTATAAATAATTTGCTGTCAAAATAATCAACACTGCACAGTACAGTACAGTACAGTGCTGGCAGCTTTTTTCCCCTGCGCTGGTGGTGGTGTATTGATTATTGTGACTGTAGGGGGAGCCAGAGTCACTTATCAGTTCTCAACACACACACACCCCGCTTTGGTTTCCTAGAGATATCTGTTGGAAAGGCACCCCACGCACACACACACACACACCTCCCTCCCTCCCTCCCACTTCATCTATCTCTCTCTTTCAATCTCTCTCTCTCTCTCTCTCTCTCTCTCTCTCTCTCTCTCTCCCGCCCATTCCTGAGAACACTGGGTGGAAGGTAGGTGGGCCCACTCACGGCATTAGTATTCATTGAGAGGGGGTGAGAGAGAGAGAGAGAGAGAGAGAGAGAGCTAGAGAGAGCTACCTCCAG
>NC_137872.1:4419712-4439712 GCF_963924005.1 Protomyctophum bolini
AATACCTTGTTAGATATACTCTCCCTCCTCTCCTCCGCCTGCTATCGCCCAAACTCACTCACCGCTCGTCATATCAACCCATCTGCTATTCATTGCGCTGTTTCCAGAGCCATATCTTTTTAACCCATTTTGGACGGGGAGGACCCCTTTTGGTGTGTTAGCATTATGTCATGCTTTAGCTATTGGAAAAATAGCAGATCTACAAGCTCATAGCGCGCCACCAAGTGGCGCGCTACGAGCTTGTAGGTCTGCTATTTTTGAAAAATCGAAGAACGACTGACATAGAAACATAGCTTTTTCAGAAAACTGTCAGGATGTATAGAAGACATTTTTAGAATCTGATCTCGGGTCAGAATGGGTTAAAGCATAGGTGTGTGTGTGTGTGTGTGTGTGTGTGTGTGTGTGTGTGCATGTGTGTGTGCGTGTGCATGTGCGTGAGAGAGAGAGAGAGAGAGAGAGAGGAATATAGACAGTAAATGGACCAATAGCAGTGATGGAGAGGGAGAGATAGAGAGTACATTGAGCTTTCTGGCCACACGTCTCCCAGCAGCATCTCTGTCATGATCTCATAGCAGCACATTGGTGTGTTGCTACATGCACAGCCCTTCATAGCACACACACACACACACACGCACACACACACACACACACACACACACACGTACACACGCACGCGCACACCTACTCATGTCTACTCATCCATCATGGCTTCCGTGTGGCTGCTGTTGTTGACCCTATTTCTCTGATTAACTTTCCTGTGATTTTTGTCTGACAGTGGGTGCATTTATACGGCGTGTGTGCGTGTGTGTGTGTGTGTGTGTGTGTGTGTGTGTGCGCGTGTGTGTGTGTGTGTGTGTGTGTGTGGTGTGCACATGGCACTGGTCAAGGTTACGGTCGGTCGGTTATACGGCGCACACCACCATACCCCATATGGACCCCATTACCCTTTACCCATTACCCCATAATCCCCCTAACCCGTAGCGTAGCCCCATATGGACCCCATTACCCATTCCCCATTACCCCATACATTCCTGCTATCCATTCTCACCACACATGTGACCCCTAGCAGCGGCACCTACAGATGGGCACTTAACCCTTTTGGACCCACGAACTCCATTCTACAAAATGTCTTCTGAATCATGACAGTTTTCTGAAGAAAAGAAAAACCCCTATGTTTCTATGTATGTCAGTGGTTCTCAAACATTTTCATGTCAAGGACCCCCACACAATATATGTAATTCATCTGAAAATATGTTGTTCCAGGGACCCCCAGAAGCAAAGATATGAGTTAAAAGCAGGGATGCACCGAAAGGGACTTTCTTGGCCGAAACCGAATAACGAATATAAGAAACAGTTGGCCGAAAACCGAATACCAAATAACCGAAAAGATTTAATATTGTATATATTTTTGCCTACCATTGCCGTACCTTAAAGCTACCTGATTTATGGTTATGGCAAAACTTAACTTCAATAATAATCACTGTTATGGGTCCATAAAACATTTATTCAGCTCTTTTGAATGCAATAATTGCATACACTATTCTGTGATATATTTTCTGCCTATTCGGGCCGAAACCGAATAGGCCGAAAGTGCTTTTTTAGCCATTTTCTGCCGAATATTTTCTGCGGCCGAATATTCGGTGCATCACTAGTTAAAAGGTGACCACCTCTCCGGTGGTGAGCTGACCACCTCTCCGGTGGTGAGCTGACCACCTCTCCGGTGGTGAGCTGACCACCTCTCCAGGGGTGAGCTGACCACCTCTCCGGTGGTGAGCTGACCACCGCTCCGGTGGTGAGCTGACCACCGCTCCGGTGGTGAGGTGACCACCTCTCCGGTGGTGAGCTGACCACCGCTCCGGTGGTGAGGTGACCACCTCTCCGGTGGTGAGGTGACCACCGCTCCGGTGGTGAGGTGACCACCGCTCCGGTGGTGAGCTGACCACCGCTCCGGTGGTGAGGTGACCACCTCTCCGGTGGTGAGCTGACCACCGCTCCGGTGGTGAGGTGACCACCGCTCCGGTGGTGAGGTGACCACCGCTCCGGTGGTGAGCTGACCACCGCTCCGGTGGTGAGCTGACCACCGTTCCGGTGGTGAGCTGACCACCGCTCCGGTGGTGAGGTGACCACCGCTCCGGTGGTGAGCTGACCACCGCTCCGGTGGTGAGCTGACCACCGCTCCGGTGGTGAGCTGACATCACACCGCTCCGGTGGTGAGCTGACCACCGCTCCGGTGGTGAGCTGACCACCGCTCCGGTGGTGAGCTGACCACCGCTCCGGTGGTGAGGTGACCACCGCTCCGGTGGTGAGGTGACCACCGCTCCGGTGGTGAGGTGACCACCGTTCCGGTGGTGAGGTGACCACCGCTCCGGTGGTGAGGTGACCACCGCTCCGGTGGTGAGCTGACCACCGCTCCGGTGGTGAGCTGACCACCGCTCCGGTGGTGAGCTGACCACCGCTCCGGTGGTGAGCTGACCACCGCTCCGGTGGTGAGGTGCCCACCGCTCCGGTGGTGAGCTGACCACCGCTCCGGTGGTGAGCTGACCACCGCTCCGGTGGTGTGGTGACCACCGCTCCGGTGGTGAGCTGACCACCGCTCCGGTGGTGAGGTGCCCACCGCTCCGGTGGTGAGCTGACCACCGCTCCGGTGGTGTGGTGACCACCGCTCCGGTGGTGAGCTGACCACCGCTCCGGTGGTGTGGTGACCACCGCTCCGGTGGTGTGGTGACCACCGCTCCGGTGGTGAGCTGACCACCGCTCCGGTGGTGAGGTGACCACCGCTCCGGTGGTGAGGTGACCACCGCTCCGGTGGTGAGGTGCCCACCGCTCCGGTGGTGAGCTGACCACCGCTCCGGTGGTGAGGTGCCCACCACTCCGGTGGTGAGGTGCCCACCGCTCCGGTGGTGAGCTGACCACCGCTCCGGTGGTGAGCTGACCACCGCTCCGGTGGTGAGCTGACCACCGCTCCGGTGGTGAGCTGACCACCGCTCCGGTGGTGAGCTGACCACCGCTCCGGTGGTGAGCTGACCACCGCTCCGGTGGTGAGCTGACCACCGCTCCGGTGGTGAGCTGACCACCGCTCCGGTGGTGAGGTGACCACCGCTCCGGTGGTGAGGTGACCACCGCTCCGGTGGTGAGCTGACCACCGCTCCGGTGGTGAGGTGACCACCGCTCCGGTGGTGAGCTGACCACCGCTCCGGTGGTGAGGTGACCACCGCTCCGGTGGTGAGGTGACCACCGCTCCGGTGGTGAGGTGACCACCGCTCCGGTGGTGAGGTGACCACCGCTCCGGTGGTGAGCTGACCACCGCTCCGGTGGTGAGCTGACCACCGCTCCGGTGGTGAGGTGACCACCGCTCCGGTGGTCACCGGTGGTGTCACAACGTTTCTAAGTTAAATCCTTGCTTCTGGGGAGAGGTCCCTCCCTGGAACAACATGTTTTCAGATGGGGGGTCTCGGCGGCCAATTACGTTATATTTTTTGGGGGTCCTTGACATGAAAACGTGTGAGAACGACCGACACAGAAGGTTTTTCAGAAAAGTGTCAGGATTTAGAATCGACCTCGCGTCTAAATGGGTTAAAAACATGGAGGTCATTCACTGCCATGGGGAGACCTACATTCACACAACGCAACACGTTGTGTTCATTTATGGGGAGACCTACATTCACACAACGCAACACGTTGTGTTTAACACGTGACTCGTGTTCCAAATAAACACCCTGAATGACAACGTCACCACGTGCATCAGTGTTGTTTTTGGCAGATTTTAGTTTTAGTCGTAGTCTTTTGAAATAGTTTTTATTCAGTTTTTGTCACATTTTAGTCACCTGGAATTTTTTAGTCAACTAAAATGTCATTAGACTTATAGTCGACGAAATCTACAGTTGATTTAGTCGACTACAATGTATTTTGGGGGGCCTTGATATGCCGTCTTAATGACAGTTTTCACGCTTTGCTGAAAATAGCCAATCTACAGTATACAAGCTCACAACGCGTTGTGAGCTTGTAGATCGGCTATTTTCAGCATGCAACATATTGTAAAATTACTTATAGTGGATCTCTTGTCCACTATAGTCCCTTCCTAACATTTTAGTCTAGTTTTTATTTGTCGACGAAATTGTCAGTATATTTAGCCTTTGTTTTAGTCATCATAGCGTAGTTTTGTTGTGTTGTCTTACATGTAGTTTCCATGTAGTTTTTGCCAGTGGAAAAAGTAGTAGTCGACGGACATTTTTCGTCTTAGTTTTAGTCGACGAAAACAACACTGACGTGCATGTGTATACTTTCTCAGAATGTAGACATCGTATAGTAGTTTAATCGTCATGAAGAAAAGCTGGATCCAACATTTTCCAAAAGCTGTTTATTGATTCGAGAGCTAGCTCCGCCGAGCCTCCTGTGTGTATCACTCTGGCTCTCGCTGAATTTGGGTCACCCTTGAAATACTTAACCCATTTTGTACGGGAACCCCTTTTGGTGTTGGCATTATGTTATGCTTTGGCTATTGAAAAATAGCAGATCTACAAGCTCATAGCGCGCCACCGAGTGGCGCGCTACGAGCTTGTAGGTCTGCTATTTTTGAAAATTGAAGAACGACTGACACATAGAAACATAGCTTTTTCAGAAACTGTCAGAATCTAGAAGACATTTTTAGAATCTGATCTCAGGTCAAATTGGGTTAAATGTCGCAAACAGTTTGGAGTGTCTCTCCAGTTGCAACAACATGTTGCCTTTGTGAAGAAAATCCAATCCACCCCAAATAAAGAAGAGAGGCTTTCTTCACAAATGTCAATGTTGTTCTACTCTACTCGGGATGAGCTGTTGGTCGTCTCTGCTCCGTCACTAACCCCCCACCCCCCCTGGATTCCTAGTAAATTCAGGCAGAAGGAGGAGGAGGTTGGGGTAGATAGATAGATAGATAGAATACTTTATTGGCAGTTTAAGAAAATTACAGAAAGTGACATCATTTTAAAAAACGCCAAATGGACTTAGACACAAAAAAGCCTTCGCTTGTTTCCATTGTGGTCCACTTTGTAACATGAAACTATACACATACATACTGTACAGACAAAACAACCATGGAACATATAATAAATAATCCTTATATATAAGGCTGGGAGCTATATACATATAGGACAAGAGGTACCCTGAGAGAATAGTCCTGAGCATGGGAGATGGGCTATCCAGGGTCGGAATCTAACTATGACCAGTGAGAGTGTAGATGGAGCCATGATTTCAGGTCTTTCCTAAATATTGCAATAGAATTTAGGGATTTCAGGGCTGGAGGGAGGATGGCAACATTTTAAGAATAGTGAAAATAGCTGATCCACAATGCAGTACTCACAGCAACCCATGTTTGGTCTGTCGTGAACAGGGGGGGCAGTCAGACAGATATTTCGTGAAGCCACTAAGGAAATTGGGACTTCCTGGAAGTTCATATAATGGCCTAATGTGGCGCTGTCATTGGGCCCCAAAAAAAAAACCCATATCCCCATAGAGGTCCATGTATTTGGGCCCAACTTCACCTATTACCTTAATAAACATGGTCATGAATACTTTCTGCTTCCAGTCACTAGTTTAACCCATTCTGACCTGAGATCAGATTCATACGAGGTTTACACTGGACACACACTGGTCTGATTAACCCATTCTGACCTGAGATCAGATTCTAAAAATGTCAGTCGTTCTTCGATTTTTCAAAAATAGCAGACCTACAAGCTCGTAGCGCGCCACTCGGTGGCGCGCTATGAGCTTGTAGATCTGCTATTTTTCAATAGCTAAAGCATAACATGATGCTAACACCGAAATGGGTTCCCGTTCAGAATATGGACGCTTTGTCCATATTTTTTACAGTCTATGGTTGTGAAGCAGAACAAACAACTTGGTTGAGAGATGGCAGGTGTATTTATACTGTGGTGATTGCACCAGGTGATTGGCTGTGGTGAGAGGAGGCAGGTGTAGTGGATACAGGTGATTGGCTGTGGTGAGAGGAGGCAGGTGTAGTGGATACAGGTGATTGGCTGTGGTGAAAGGAGGCAGGTGTAGTGGATACAGGTGATTGGCTGTGGTGAGAGGAGGCAGGTGTAGTGGATACAGGTGATTGGCTGTGGTGAGGAGGCAAAGATATGAGTTAAAAACATTCAAGTGAAAGAATATATTCAAAGATTTGCGCCACATTTTTATGGTTTAAAAACACTTTAATGACGGATGACTCAAATGGGCGGGGGGGGGGTAATATGGGTCATGATCTGGTATGGAAAAAAGAGAGCGTTCAATAATTCATCGGGGCTGATCGCTAATAGGACTTGCGTTGACATGATGGCCATTGTCCAAGTTGTATAGTGAAGGGAATCAAATGCGGCATTTTGATCCCCTTTTTTCTGGATTTTATTGGCAGAAATTAGGCACAAAAATGAACATAAAATAAATATTCTGTATACATTTTCTTTGATGATTTATTTTATTTTATTTTTTATCTTCCTCTCGCTCGGTCGGCTCTCGCAAGCTGCGAGTTGATACATGTGACTCGTGGTGCGTTTGTCTGGGATTGTGTGTGTGTGTGTGTGTGTGTGTGTGTGTGGCCTATCCGTCTATTAAATATAGAAACCACAATCTGTTGCCCCGCGGAGATTGCTTTATTATTCATCAACATTTTTTAATGAATCATTAATTTTCCTAAAGTGTGGCCTCTCTGGCGTGACCCCTCCCCCGAATAGAGAAATGTGTACATTATGAACTGGGTCTAATTTAGAACAACATGTTCGTGATGTATGGGTACAGTTATAATCAGGATTAAGACATTCTGGGCGGGAGACACTTTTGGTGTTTTTAAGGCATTACGTTGTACTTTAGCTATTGAAAAATAGCAGATCTACAAGCTCATAGCGCGCCACCGAGTGCCGCGCTACGAGCTTGTAGGTCTGGTATTTTTTATTTTTTATTTTTATGATCAGTACTTAATTTTAGATTTCTTTTACAAACGCAGAGAACAGAAAACAGACAAACACAAACACAAGCAACAACAGCAGGATACGTATTCATGGACATGAGTATGAACACAGAAACATAAGACATAGACATAGATAAACAAATAAAAATAAATCAAATTAAAAGTTTACAGTATTTACACGACCAAACACGCACAAGCATCATCAACCGATAGGTCTGGCTATTTTTTTTAAATCGTGAAAATGTAGTGCAAATCTTTGAATATATATTCTGGGGGGGGTCCCTGGAACTACATATTTTCAGATGGGGGGGGGGGTCCCTGGAACTACATATTTTCAGATGGGGGGGTCCCTGGAACTACATATTTTCAGATGGGGGTCGGCGGCCAATTACATAATAGTCTTGGGGGGTCCTTGACATGAAACTGTTTGAGAACGACTGACATAGAGAAACAGAAAACTGTCTTACGGTCTAAATGGGTTAATAGAAGCTATCAGCTATGTATTAATCTTCTCATCTAGTGTCTAGTTGAGGGAACGTCATGGATGCAGAGACTTGTTTAGCACTGCAATACATTTGGATGATAAAGTCATTATTTATCATCATATTATATTGGACTGACCTGGCTGCGGCTCGGGGTAATAGTCTCAGTTTCCAACTGCTTTTATCCAAAGCACTAGCACGCACGCACACGCGCGCGCGCCACACACACACGCACGCACGCACGCACACGCCACACACACACGCACACGCGTGTTTGCTGCACACAAACACGCAGTTCGATGAGAGAGTGAGTTCTGAGATGCATTTATAGAAACATCAAGGAAAACGGGATACATTGTTTTCATAGAGCAGAAATGGCCTTAAAAAAACAAAATCCAAATAGATTTTTTTGTTGTAAAGAGTAATCCAGAGAGACAGAGAAATGGAGAAAGTATAAGGAAACGAGAGAGAGAGAGAGAGAGAGAGAGAGAGGGGCTAGTTTAACCTCATTCAATTTTAAAGCATGCGTTTTAAATGTTTTAACATAACTCGGCAAAGTTTAAGGTTGAGATGATGGCAAAGACCCCAGGGGGGAGGGGTGAACCAGATATCAACACGATGTTGCTCACATCAAAATGAGACGTGACCTTTCTCTGACACTTATCCTCTGTGTGCCCTTTTGAATCTTATCTTATCTTATCCTCTGTGTGCCCTCTTGAATCTTATCTTATCTTATCCTCTCGTAGACTCTCAGACGTCAGTAGAAGTAGAAGAAGAAGCAGCCTTGGAGGACCAGAGACCAGTAGACAGAAAGGAGACCAGCGAAGAAGAAGACTGCCGTCCGCCGCGGAGCGCAATCACCCTGCAGTGTGCCGAGACCCTCTGAGGATTCCCCTTAAAACTGCTGTGAGTTTCTGGCCTCAAAAACACAATGATGGTGGATCTCAGGATCCACATGGCATCTCCCATGTGAATCTCAGGATCCACATGGCATCTCCCATGTGGATCTCAGGATCCACATGGCATCTCCCATGTGGATCTCAGGATCCACATGGGAGACGCCATGTGGATCTCAGGATCCACATGGCATCTCCCATGTGGATCTCAGGATCCACATGGCATCTCCCATGTGGATCTCAGGATCCACATGGCATCTCCCATGTGGATCTCAGGATCCACATGGCGTCTCCCATGTGGATCTCAGACCTCAATGTGGGCAGCTTGTGTCCAGTGCCGTCGCTACGTATACGCGCAATACGCACTGCGAGTAGGGCAACACGCCGAGAGGGGCAACACGCCAAGGGGGGCAACACGCCGAGGGGGGCAACACGCCGAGGGGGGCAACAAAATGTGCCAAAAAGTGCCAAGCCGACCCACATGATAACAGTTTTCTCTGCGGGAGCCGTGTGTGTGTGCGTCCTCGCAAACGACAAAAAATAGCCGATCTGAATCTCCACCGCCGCCCCCCAGTGGCACCACATAGGCGCTTATCGGACCAGCGGTTGACGAGATTAACTCCAGAAACACACACACGTGCACTGCACGCACGCACGCACGCACACACACACACACACACACACACACACACACACACACACCATAAAAAAAACAAAAAACATAACTCCCTTATTCTCAATGAACAGTGAATGGATTATTATGTTGAGGGGAGATAAATATAGTGGCGGATCACTTTGTCATTTATCTGTTTTTTTGGTGACAAAGCAGTCACGCGTAAAGAGGTGTGTCCGCGTAGACAGAGAGATGTAATTCCATTAGGGAAGGAGGGGAGAAGACCTCACTCAGTCTGTTAATCCCATGTTCAGTTCTGTCAGACTATAGGGGATATTCCCTTTCAGGTTCACTCTGTTGATGTGGGGGTTGTTGTATAGCAGGTCACTAACGTTTTGGCCCAGGCAAGGACGTCCACACATTGACATTAAAGAGGGGGTTTCAAACCCCTGCTCTTTTACCCGTCAGTAAAACAACTGCCCTCTCCAGACCACGAATGCAGCGTTTACTATTGGTGAAAGAAATGCAAACGCCACTCCTTTCTTTTCCATGTCATATACCGGAAGGCAGCGTTCATATCAGGAGAATTGCTTTTTTTGCCGAAGTCTCCTGAACTTGCGTTGAACAAATTATATGTTTAGACAACCATGTCGTATACACCGTATCTCCACTAGCTAAAGAGTGCTGGGTTGCGCCCTGAAAATAGCAGATCTACAAGCTCTCAACGTGTTTGAGTGGTTTAATAATGCTATATAACTCAAACTTTTATTTCATTTCATATATGTTTGCAGTTCACTCTCCCTCTGTCTGAGGCTATGAGAGGGAGAGAGAAGTCCCAGGTCACACCATCATGCTACTTCTGAGAAGCTGGGATGAGAGTTTGGCTGAAGGCAAAACACACGGTAAGACAACCCGGGGTGGAATGCATGCATGCGGGGGGTTTTATTGAGTGGTGCGACCACTCCAAGGAACGGCAATGTCCGTGTTCACCTATGTCCGTGTTCGCCTATGTCCGTGTTCACCTATGTATGTGTTCACCTATGTCCGTGTTCACCTATGTATGTGTTCACCTATGTATGTGTTCACCTATGTCCGTGTTCACCTATGTATGTGTTCACCTATGTCCGTGTTCACCTATGTACGTGTTCACCTATGTACGTGTTCACCTATGTACGTGTTCACCTATGTATGACATTGTATGTATGAGCACCAGTTTAGAGGCAGTGGTGGCCGAACGGTTTGCGGAGCGGTCTTGATATCGGAAGGTGCCGGACCGGCACGTTAAAATTACCACAGCTGAAGTGCCCTTTGGACAAGGCATTGAACCTCTACCATGAAATGTTCTATAGGAGCAGGGCCTGGCTGTAAACAAGTTCTTGAGCGTAGTCCAGTTACCCTGCAGGGTAAACATAGTACCTTTCCTTTCCTTTCCTTTACCAGTATAATGAGTACCAGTAGGGGCGCTGTTTGCCAGAAACAGAGAGAGTGAGATAGTATTAGTGCTGCACTGTTGCCTGCTAATGACAGAGAGAGAGAGGAGGAGGAGGAGGAGGGGGGTGGGAGAGAGAGGGGAGTTGCACCACTCAGTTAACACGGGTGTGATTTTTATATACACACCTGGAGTTGTTACTAATCATCGTCACCTTTATTTATACTCAGAAATACAGTTGAGGGCAAATTAAAGCCCTCATTTTCAACGTAGCCGAGGTTTTTTTTTTTTACAAAGGAACTTAAATGCAGAACAACCAGACAGTGAAATAAATCAATTGAAGCAAAAGGAGAAATCATCACAGTTAAAAAAAATGTTCCGGAAGCATTCCTTTGAACTGACAGCTTTAGGAAGCTGAGTTTTAAGGAGTTTTGGAGTTCATTCCACGAGGTTATTTATTATTGTGGGCCATTGACAGAAAAAAGCTGTCTTGTATTGCCCAACTCTGTCTGTCTGGGCCTGAGGAACCTTGAGCCTTAAGAAACCACCAGAGCGGGTCTGATACCCTGCCATTGCTAATAGCTCTGCTCTGCTTTGCCGTGTCTGTGTGTGTGTGCGTGTGAATTTATGTGTGTGTGTGTGTGTGTGTGTGTGTGGGGTGGGGAGGGGGGGGGGGAGGGGGGCATTGTGTTTATGCATACAGTGTCATACAGTGTATCTGCGAGCATTACGTGCCTTTCTTAAAGCTCTATGATGGATGATATGTACAGTAGGAGGACCAAAGGCTCTCTGCATGCGTACAGTATCTCACCACCGCAGGTTTACCTGGGGGTCAGGACAGGTTCAAGGTTGGAGCGTTAGAGACGAAATGATTTAATCCTGGAGGTTTTTATTTTTAACCCATTCTGGACGGGAATTGTGTTTTAAGCATTATGTTATACTTTAACTATTGAAAAATAGCAGATCTACATGCTCGGCGCGGCACCGAGTGCCGCGCTATGAGCTTGTATACGTCTGCTATTTTTAGAAAAATCTTGAAAATGTGGTGCAAATCTTTGGAAAAATATTCTTTCAGAGCGAACGTTTTTACATCAAATCTTTGCTTCTGGGGGGGGGGGGGGGGGGGGGTCCCTGGAACAACATATTTTCACATGGGAGGGGGGGTCGGCGGCCAATACATATATTTGTGGGCGTCCTTGTCTCTTGACATGGAGTAGTTTGAGAACCACTGACACAGAAACAGAGGTTTTTTTAGAAAACTGTCAGGATTTAAGACATTTGTAGAATCGTCCTCAGGTCTGAATGGGTTAACACGTGGGGGAGGGGGAGGGGGGGTTGATCAATGGCCGTGCGTCAGCGTTGTAGGTATTCAACCTGACCCCCAGCCCTTATTGACTATCTGCTTTTGATTTGCATCACGGCTCTACAACACGTATTGAGCTGGCAATTAAAAGGATTTGTTGCGGCACGAAATTTTGGTGGCAAAAGTATCCACACACGTCACCCTGCAGCCACTCAGACAACACGTGTGTGCGTGTGCGTGTGTGTGTGCGCGTGCGTGTGTCCGTAAGCGTTATATTTTATGACCCTCTTAACATATCGGCATGCAGATCTTAACCCATTCTGAACGGGAAACCCGTTTTGGTGTTGGCATCATGTCGTGCTTTAGCTATTGAAAAATAGCAGATCTACAAGCTCATAGCGCGCCACCGAGTGGCGCGCTACGAGCTTGTAGGTCTGCTATTTATTTTTTTTAATCGAAGAACGACTGACATTTTTAGAATCTGATCTCAGGTCAGAATGTGTTCATCAGACCAGTGTGTGTCCAGTGGAAACCTCATATGAATCTGATCTCAGGTCAGAATGGGTTAACATATCGGCATGCAGATCTTAACCGCTTTATGTGCATTCATCTTCTTCATTCCTCTCCCTGGTGCTATAACTCCCTTACAAAATACATCTTTTTCCTCATCTGCTATTTGCTTTTTTGTGCTAGGCGAATGTTTTTGAAAAAGGCAAATAAGTTTATGGATAAGGGGTTTAGTTTAGGGATAAGGGGTTTAGGGATAAGGGTTGTAGCGGTGACGAAAATGGAGCCTTATGTATATCGACATTATTTTTTGGTGGCCCTTGATGTCGTCGTAGTAATGGCTGTTTTTACACTTGCTGAAAATAGCCGATCTACAAACAAGCTCATAGATCTGTTATTTTCAGCTTGCAACCAAGTGTAAAAATGACTTAAACTGGATCTTTTGCCCACTCTAGTCCCTTCCTAACATTTTGGTTTAGTTTTTGTTTGTTGACAAAATTGACAGATTTATAGTCATATAGTTTTATAGTCATCATGCATGGCTTAGTTCTTATTACATTTTATGTAGTTTTTGTCAGTGAAAAAGACGACCATTTCTCATCATAGTATTTGTCGACGGAAACAACACTGTCTCCCTCCCTCTCTCTTCCTCTTCTCTCTCTCTCTCTCTCTCTCTCTCTCTCTCTCCCTCCCTCCCTCTCTCTCTCTCTCTCCCTCCCTCCCTCTCTCCCCCTCCCTCCCTTTCTCTCTCCCTCTGCCTCATTGTCCATGCAGTATTAATCAGCTGTGAGGTTTAAGCGTCTGATTGCAGAGGAGTGAAAGTGTGAGACTAATTTCCTTCTGCTCCTTTGTGTTGGATGCTGGTGGTGTGGATGATCTAGCAAGGTTGATATAGTGATATAGCCTCTGGTGTGAGCATGCTACACAAATGCTGCTATTATGCTGTCCAACGCCGCTTCTTAGACCTGTTTAATTTCAAAGACCCCCAGTTTGACATGCATTAGTCTACGGACCCCCATTTAATGGCATTTCTATCTCTTGAGACCCCCAATTCATATCGTAAAGTCCATGCTAATTTAACTCTGATAGTGTGCAAATTAGGGCTGACCCAAAAAAACGATTAATCGCCGTTCGTTCGATAAGCACGGGAGTCGATCTTGAAAAAAAAGCGGCCCCATTTGGTCCGCGAGACATGCTTGTGCCTCACAGAGCCTCCTCCGTTCTCACGTGTTAACGAGGAAGTCAACAAGTGCAGCTACAGTAGACGCAGAAAAATAAGTCAAAAGTGACATGGTTGCATTTTAAAATTATGCAAAGAAGTCCAGTAGTCCACGACCACATGGTGGAAAAATAATGTGCCACGTTAGGCAAACTTGGCACCTATAGTAGGGGGGGGGGGGGGGGGAGGGGAGTTGCACCACTCGGTTCACACGGGTGTGATTTTTATTTGACGGAGAGGTAATGCCAGCTGTGTCAGGCGCTGTCTAAGAATTGCTGATTTGTTACTGTCGGATGTTTCACTTTTTTATTAATAGGCTGCTTAATTCATCGTGCGTCACTGCTTTCATAAAGCCGGCTGCTAGTACGCCCATATGGGTCCATTTGGTTCCAAACTAGCTGGGGACCCCCTGGAACTCCCTCGAGGGCCCCTATAGGGGGTCCCCGGACTCCACTTTGGGAACCACACTGTCTTGGGTTACATAGCCGACGGGTATCAGAGCGTTTGTGCACAGCTGCTCTGAATGAACAGCACTCAGCCCTCCCTCCGCCATTGGCTGAATCATGTCACACACAGCTGTCTCTCGTTTTGCTGATGCAGCGGAATTTACCGCCGTCGCCTTCACGACGTCATACGAAGCATTAGCATATAGATTAGCATATAGATGAATTAACAGTGCCGTTAACAGAGGAGCAGCGAGACAGGTGGCTGAATGGGCAATTTGAAAAGGGGGCCCTTTTTTTAGAAACGGCATTTTATTTTACTAAGTCATCAAAGCCCTTTTTAAAAATAAGCCGTGAGCATGCTGCCCCACCTGGCATCATGCGTCAGCATGCAGGGCACCTGGTGGAACGTTGCACCACAGCGGAACCTACAGCCAGTGATGATGTCGTCGTCGTGGCGGTGGGTTCCGGAGTTGCGTCGCACGTTTATATGAATACAATTTACAACGTAGGCATTTAGCAGACGCTCTTCATCCAGAGCAACTTACAGTAACCAAGAACAACACAGACATGGCAATACATCAGATACATACAAAAATGTCTTCAAGAATCACAAGTTAATCACAAGAGGCAGTAGACAGTATAATATCTGTACAATGAAACTATGAGTATATACACTAGTCCATTTGTAACAGTTATTTCAAAAGCATGTTTGTTATTTATCTGACTTTCTTCGAGGTGCTACATTGTTCTCTCTGCACTCTACCTGGTTTGTCGACTAGCCTGCCTGGCCCAGCCAGCGTGCTTTCTGGTCTAGAGTGGTGGGCGCGCATGGAGCTCTGATCTCTGCAACTTCCATCGTTAATGACTATGTGCTCTATATACAGGTTTAGTCTTTACAAATGGGGGTCTGCGGGCTGATATACATGTCAATTTGGGGGTCCTTGACATGACAAAGTTTGGGAACCACACCAGTGCTGTAGAGGGTCTAATTAACGAATGATGAGTTAGTGTATAATATTGCAGCATGTTTGTACCACCCGTGTGCAATGCCATGCAATCATGCATCAATCAATGAGTCAAACATGGTCCAGTGTAGCTAACATTTTTACATCTTTACTTTTTTTTAACCTCAGATGAAATCAATTATGAAATACAGATTTATTATTGCGAACGCAGTGAGCACTTACTATGAGACCTAGCAGATCATGTCTGTGTGTCCGTCCGTGTGTCACGCTTTTGTGCCCATATATGGAGCTGAGTGATTTGTTTGCGATTGATGCAACACACTCCATATTTGGACGTATAGCTGCTTTGGGGACTCCTTATATGGTTATGGCTAAGTTAAAAACTTAACTTAAAAATAACTTAACTTAAATATGTACGAGCTGCGTTCGCTTCCCGCGTTTGCGCATCTTACTGGTTATTGTATCATGACATTATTATGAATTATGCTTTATGAACTCATGACCATGGATTTGAGTATTTTAACAATTTTAGTATTTCTTTATAGTAAGCATTTCAATAACATCACTTTACACTTAATGTTCTGCAACAGCGTGAGGAATGAGACATTATCTGTCTACCTGATCAAGTGTTTCACAGGAGCTGCTTTCTTCTCCTGCTGAACAGGCCTAGCTAGCATGCCTATTTCTGGGAGCGGGGGTCGGTAGGTATTCAGTAACTGACAACGATTATTTTTTTCAGATAGCTTTGGTTGTAGGAGGTACAGCATTTATTTACGTATTTACTTTGAACGTGCGTTACATAAACTGGAGCAAATAAAAAGATGTAAGAGTAAGATGTAAGTGCACTTTTGACGGAGGAAGATATAGTCTCAGAATGAGAGAGAGAGAGAGAGAGAGAGAGAGGAAGGTATAGTATGTGAGAGAGAGAGAGAGAGAGAGAGAGAAGAGAGAGATAGAGAGAGAGAGAGTTGATTTGTACCTTTATTGAATACTTCCGCAACTCAGCACCAAATCACATCATTTCACATGCTTCATTAAAACCTAAGAATAAATATTAAATATTAAAACGAGATAATTAGTTCCCCATGCGCCCCCCACCATACACACAGCACCCCTCCCTCCCACAGCCCACGTTGCACCAAAAGCCTCTAGATTGTCCACTGTGTCCTGTAGTAGAGGCATGTTCTACCCTGCCACCTTGCATCACTAGCACAGGGTTTATTCAGAGTACACAGCGCAGCAGCAAAGCATAGCATAAGCTCACATACAGTAAATGAACCAGATTGCTATTTTCACCAAAGTCAGTAAAATGTTTATCATCACTGTATAGGACAGGCGAATTCCTGTGTGTGGTCACCAAAGAACTCCTTTTGAAGCTTATACCAAGAAGGTGTGAGTGAAACAAGAGCCTATTGTTTGTTACAAGGAAAAGGAGGAGGGAAAAAAATGTTAATGTAGGAGGTTTACAATCCTCGACCAAAAGGGTATAGTTCTGACTAGGAGTTGATAAATCAAAGTTAAATTGCTTATCTGCAGATTGCCAGCTTAGCCACCCCTGATGTGAAGTTCATGAGCACATGGACAGTAGAGAGAGAGAGAGAGAGAGAGGCGCGGGGAGTGTTAAGTTATTTTTTGGGTGGTTTTCGTAGAGGAGTATCGTATTATAGTGACTTTCCGATGAACCTGCTCCTCCTCCATCCCCCGTTCACAGATTATGGTACAGTTACAGTATGACGTCATTGAATGAATTCAATAACTCAGTCTTATTCCATGTTTAGCGGCACACGGCTGGCTACTTACCCTGCACCCGTTTTCCTCCATGGAATGCACCGTATCGATATAGAGCTTGACCTGTGCTCAGTTAAACCGCAATTTGATAAATTGGTACGATACGGCATCGCACACGACTCCCGACGCGAGGGACCGCGTGAGCACATGCCTATGGGTTATTTATCTTACACTAATGCCGTCAATGAATATTAACACCTTTTGGTCGGGAACCCCTTTCGGTTGTTTGAGTTAGCGTTAGCGTCGTGTTATACTCTATAGCTAATGAAAAATAGCAGATCTACAACGTACAACGTATTTTCAGATGGGGGGGTCGGCGGACATATGCAGATCTTTTTTTGGGGGGTCCTTGTTTGTTAGAACCACTGATATATAGAATTAGAAACATGAGGTTTTTAATAAAAACTGTCAGGATTCGGAAGGCATTTGTAGAATAGAATCGTCCTCAGGTCTAAATGGGTTAATTGGATTTCCGCTGTAGGGGTCCAGAGTTTACAGCTTGACCTAAAAAATAAACACATAGCCGGAGTCCGCGGCGAGGGGGCGGGGGCATCGATTGGGTGGGGGGGGGGGGTTGCAAACCACCGGATCAATAAACCCTGTCTGTCCAGCATGAGGAGCAGTAACATCAGTCACCTGGATGGAGAACAGGCTTCAGAGCCGGCGGTCATTAGCTGAACCTTGCATTTCCAACATTCTGCTTTCGGTGGCAGCTGTTTTACAGTACCCCCCCCCCCCCCCCCCTACTGCTGGGGGGGGACGACTCTTCAGGTGCTGTCAATGTATTGTACGTACATGCTCCAGTTGTTGCAGAGGTGTGTGTATGTGCGTGCATGCGTACGTGCGTGTGTGAGTGTCTCTTGTCGTGTGTAGTGTGTGTTTATGTGTGTGCGCGTGTGTGTGTGTTTATTGTAGTGTGGATAAATATTTCGTGTATCAGTTGGTGTAGTGTTTAACTGCATGTGTTTATTGGGGTGTGTACTGTATATGTCTCGGAGCGCGTGTGCGTGTGTGTGTGTGTGTGTGTGTGTGTGTGTGTGTGTGTGTGAGAGATTATGTGTGTACAGTGAATTGTAAGCATGTACAGTATGTGTAATAATTGTCTGTAATAGCTGTAACTCTCCAGGCTCGGGGTTCAGCTGACTTGTAAAACCTGGAGGTTGTGTCGTCGTTTCACCGCCGGGCCAATCGTTTGTCTCTCCGTGAACTTCGACAAAAGGAAACACGACGTCGGCATCTTTTTAACGCCGCCAAACAAACGGCAGAAAAAGCCCTCCGGCGGTTCGGCTGACGGTTGTTGTTGTTGTAGCGCTAAACATGTAAACTCATTAAATGCTCTGAGTTTCTCTAGAGCAGAGTTTCTCTGGCAACCATTTGTACACCCATTTTGTACACCCATTGGTGTTAGCATTATGTTATGCCTTAGCTATTGAAAAATAGCAGATCTACAAGCTTGTAGCGCGCCACCGAGTGGCGCGCTACGAGCTTGTAGGTCTGCTATTTTTTTTTAAATCGAAGAACCACTGACACAGAAACATAGCTTTTTCAGAAAACTGTCAGGATGTAGAAGACATTTTTAGAATCTGATCTCGGGTCAGAATGGGTTTAAACTATAGCATTGATTTTTTACAATATTTATTGGGGGTCCCAGAGATGGAAATGCCATTAAATGGGGGGGGGTCCGTACTATAGACTAATGCACGTCAAACTGGGGGTCCTTGAAATTTAAACGGGTTGAGAATCACGGCTAGAGCCGTAACATTCTTCTCTTATGGGGGTCCCTGGCATACAGCATGTTCTTTAAATGGGGGTCTGCGGGATAATGAGGGTCAATTTGGGGGTCCTTGACATGGAACCACTGCTGTAGATCACTGGTTCCCAAACAGTGGGTCGGGACCCATTTGTGGGTCGCGGACACATTTTTATGGGTCCCCTTCATCTATTGGTTTCCTACATTTTGTTTTGTTTATCATTTATAACATTAAAAAGAAAAAACATTCCCAAAAAGACCTGAGGTTTTCATGAGTAATTTCTTGATTAAATAAAAATAAAAATCTAAGAAATTTCCAATTAATTAGAAAGCTAAATGTGAAAGTGGTGAAAATAACCAATCTACTACAAGCTCACAACGTGTCGATGTAGATTGGCTAGTTAAACTATTCAAAAGTGGTTTTCAGAATTACGTAGTAAAAAAGGCAAAGAGGTAATTTAGGGATAAGGGGTTTAGCGTGCATTGACGGAAACAGAGCCCCTAGAATCCTGCAGCTGTATTATATTTATTATTTCCTCGTTGGAATGTTAATCTAAGCTTGCTACTGTATATGTATGTGTTTACAATGTGTACGTTTCTGCTCGTCATCCTCGACACAGCGACCAATCCACAGCTCCGGCTTTAGTTAGTTAGCCTCCAATTAATAACACCTGTTTCATATAGCTGGTGATTAATGACATACTTGTTGGACTTGATTAATGTCTTGTTGTGCAGACGCTGGCCGCTAAGTAATGTTATTTAAAGTCCCCCCCCCCCAACCCAACCCCCCCCCCCCCCTCCCCCTTCTTTATCTCCACTCGGCTAAAGCAATGTTTTTCTTTCCCTCCTTAGAGAGAGAGAGAGAGAGAGAGAGAGATTCTACATAGTGTATATCTGATTGCAAAGTTGCAATGTGACATAGTCATGTTCAGAGATTTCTTAATATTCTTCAGTGGGCCTACATTTGAATAATAGCCCCCATTTTAAGTTGTACACATTTCTTATTTTTGTTTGCATTTCACACTTGATTTGGCAATGTAAACATATCCCATAAGAGCGAGAGAGAGAGAGAGAGAGAGAGAGAGAGAGAAAGAGAAAGAGAAAGAGAAAGAGAGAGACTTGCAAAATGCAAGTTCATGATTTCCACGAAGATGAAAGGGTCAAGTAAGCTCAGTGACCCTCGACCTTGAGGTCTCTCTCTCTCCCTGGTATAATCATAGTCTCTCTCTCTGGTACTGCTGCTAGTGAAATGTCATAGTCTCTCTCCCATGGTACTGCTGCTAGTGAAATGTCATAGTCTCTCTCTCTCTGGTACTGCTGCTAGTGAAATGTCATAGTCTCTCTCTCTGGTACTGCTGCTAGTGAAATGTCATAGTCTCTCTCTCTCTGGTACTGCTGCTAGTGAAATGTCATAGTCTCTCTCCCATGGTACTGCTGCTAGTGAAATGTCATAGTCTCTCTCCCATGGTACTGCTGCTAGTGAAATGTCATAGTCTCTCTCCCATGGTACTGCTGCTAGTGAAATGTCATAGTCTCTCTCTCTGGTACTGCTGCTAGTGAAATGTCATAGTCTCTCTCTCTCTGGTACTGCTGCTAGTGAAATGTCATAGTCTCTCTCCCATGGTACTGCTGCTAGTGAAATGTCATAGTCTCTCTCTC
>NC_137872.1:4443912-4453912 GCF_963924005.1 Protomyctophum bolini
CTTCAACCGCTTATCCGTGGTCGGGTCACGGGGGCAACAGCTCCACCAGAGTGCTCCAGTAGTAACTTAGTAACTTCCTCCTGGGGGATCCCGAGACGTTCCAAGGCCAGTGAGTCTATGTGTTTCCTCCAACTGCGCCTTGGTCTCCCCCGGGGTCTCCTCCCAGTGGGACGTGATCCTTGGTCTGCCTCTCATTGGGATGTGCGTCGAGGACCTCTCTAGGGAGACGCCCCGAGACCACCTCAGCTGGCTCCTTTCCAGGCGAAGGAGCAGCGGTTCTACTCCGAGTCTCTCTCTCTCTCTCTGTGACTGAACTTCTCACCCCTATCTCTAAGGGAGATGCCAGCCACCCGTCGAAGAAAAATCTTTTCGGCCGCTCGTATTCGCGACCTTATTCATGACCTTTGTGACAGCTGAGTGGGTCGGATAACTTTTAGCATGCTCTACTTGTTTGGAAGAAGAGCCTCTTCGATGTCACTCGGTGAAGGGGACATGCTTCAGTATACAGTGTTGTTTTTGACAGCACATTTCTATTTTAGTTTTTTAGTTAGTCTCTTGAATAGTTTTCATTCAGCTTTAGTCACATTTTAGTCACCTGGAATGCTTTGGTGTTGGTCTAGTTTTAGTCGACTAAATATAAGATGTTAGTGTACTGTCCGGCCTTGATGCCGTCATAATGGCTGTATTTACAGTAACTTCATGCCGTCATAATGGCTGTATTTACAGTAACTTGATGCCGTCATAATGGCTGTATTTACAGTAACTTGATGCCGTCATAATGGCTGTATTTACAGTAACTTGATGCCGTCATAATGGCTGTATTTACAGTAACTTGATGCCGTCATAATGGCTGTATTTACAGTAACTTGATGCCGTCATAATGGCTGTTTTTACAGTAACTTGACAATCATGACATCATGACAATAAACACAATGTTTTTTCCGCTGATCAAATAATTTGTAAGAAAAAGTGTTCTGTATCCTGCCATGTTTTTCTTCTTACAAATGATTTGATCGGCCCCCAAAACATAGTGTTTTACTGTCACAAGTCTTATGAGGGAAATGAACGGGGAATTCACTCCTGCTCCTCGGGTCGGGGGCGGGACTGCGATGTGAATCTATACAATCTGACAACCTGTCAAACGGCCCTAGAGACTCCGGCTCTGTCTGTCTGTCGTCGTGCACATCTTAGAGTTCTTTTTTTTTTTTTTTTTTGCAACGCCAGCAAGCTATACGTATAAAACAGTGACACATCAAGATGGCTTTTTGTTCCGTTCTGTGTAAAAAAAGAAAAGAAAAATGAAAACAAGCCGGAGGTTGGGGTTCGATCCCCGGCCGGGTCATACCAAAGACTGTAAAAATGGGACCCAGTGCCTCCCTGCTTGACACTCAGCATCAAGGGTTGGATTGGGGTGTAAGTCCCCAGACATACTATAGCGTCATGTCCAGGGGGTGTACTTGTACCTCAAGCTGCCTCACGCTACAGAAACAGGAGATAGGCTCCTGCCCTATGGGCCTCATGGCTACAGAAACAGGAGATAGGCTCCTGCCCTATGGGCCTCATGGCTACAGAAACAGGAGATAGGCTCCTGCCCTATGGGCCTCATGGCTACAGAAACAGGAGATAGGCTCCTGCCCTATGGGCCTCATGGCTACAGAAACAGGAGATAGGCTCCTGCCCTATGGGCCTCATGGCTACAGAAACAGGAGATAGGCTCCTGCCCCCTATGGGCCTCATGGCTACAGAAACAGGAGATAGGCTCCTGCCCCTATGGGCCTCATGGCTACAGAAACAGGAGATAGGCTCCTGCCCCTATGGGCCCCATGGCTACAGAAACAGGAGATAGGCTCCTGCCCCTATGGGCCCCATGGCTACAGAAACAGGAGATAGGCTCCTGCCCCTATGGGCCCCATGGCTACAGAAACAGGAGATAGGCTCCTGCCCCTATGGGCCTCATGGCTACAGAAACAGGAGATAGGCTCCTGCCCTATATGGGCCTCATGGCTACAGAAACAGGAGATAGGCTCCTGCCCTATATGGGCCTCATGGCTACAGAAACAGGAGATAGGCTCCTGCCCTATGGGCCTCATGGCTACAGAAACAGGAGATAGGCTCCTGCCCTATATGGGCCTCATGGCTACAGAAACAGGAGATAGGCTCCTGTCCCTATGGGCCTCATGGATACAGAAACAGGAGATAGGCTCCTGCCCTATATGGGCCTCATGGCTACAGAAACAGGAGATAGGCTCCTGCCCTATGGGCCTCATGGCTACAGAAACAGGAGATAGGCTCCTGCCCTATATGGGCCTCATGGCTACAGAAACAGGAGATAGGCTCCTGCCCTATGGGCCTCATGGCTACAGAAACAGGAGATAGGCTCCTGCCCTATATGGGCCTGACGTTATTTTTCAGAAAGGAAGCCATTGAGGGTTAAAATGGGTCTTAATGCTTCCAACTCGAGTAGAATTATTAATGTTTTGTAGTGTCTATGACAACAAAAATATATGATGTGGAGACAATAAAGACTATTATTATCATTATTATTGAAGGTGGTAAAATATTTCGGGGCATATTTAGAATGTGTGCGGGGGTTGAGTATGTTGAATCTAGTTTGCATTAATGAGGATTTAGTTTAGACACAATTAAAAAAATGACGACGCACGCAAACACACACACACACACACATACACACACACTGTATATATTCTTTATGTGAACGGCACAAACACAGAACAAGAGGGCGAGGCGGGCAGGCAGAGCCGTAGCCGGTCAAATGAAATAAATAAAACTCAAGAATCTCTGATCCCACATTTATATGCGAAACAGCATCCATGTCTCAGGACTCAGTCCCACCAGCCCAACGCGGTTGAGACTTCTAACAGCATTGTCTCCTTCCTTCAAGGGCCCTTATTGCTAATTCAGGACCCTTGCCTTCTCTCTGAGTGCCTTCTTCCCCCTGTATTCAGCTATTAGTGTAATGATGATGAATGTATTTATATAGCACATTTCAAGACATGGTCACAAAGTGCTTTTACAGAACGTGGTAAAAAAAACAACATAATCACAGCTACAACAACAAAAATATCAGTAAATAAAACAGCAAACACAAAATGAAGGCATACACGACATGTAATGAAGAAAAAATAGAATGAGATAAACAAAGGGAATTTAGGAGAAGGCCTTAGCATAAAGATGGGTTTTCAGAAGGGATTTAAAACATGACATTAGACATTACTGTAAATTCCCATTGACAAATGAATAGATAATTTACTTCACATGTGGACGAGCAGATCGGCTTAGTGTGTGTTTTCGTCCTATACGCAAACATACAATTCCATATATGTCCTATAGATAGGATGAAAAACAGTTTTTTCCCCAAGTGCAGTGAGGCTCATAAACAAACTGCGCACCCTACCCCCCCTCCCCCGGCTCGTAAACGAACTGCGCCCCTTCCCACGACTCCCCCGGCAAAACTGAATTAAGAGTTGGACTGAACTTACAAAAGAATGCACTTTGGATGCACAACAGCACTTTAACCCATTCTGACCTGAGATCAGATTCATACGAGGTTTCCACTGGACACACACTGGTCTGATTAACCCATTCTGACCTGAGATCAGATTCTAAAAAATGTCAGTCGTTCTTCGATTTTTCAAAAATAACAGACCTACAAGCTCGTAGCGCGCCACTCGGTGGCGCGCTATGAGCTTGTAGATCTGCTATTTTTCAATAGCTAAAGCATAACGTGATGCTAACACCAAAATGGGTTCCCGTTCAGAATGAGTTAAAAAAAGCAGTGCTGGTAACGTTTTGTTTTTAAGGATAGCACCATGCCACTTTATTTATTTATAGGTTGTGCGTGGTGTTGGTAACTCTTAACTTTTCCATATGAATTTCACGTCATCATACATAGATACTGGGGACTCTTTTTAAATGTTTGTCCCTGTTTTGTTTTCGTTTTTAGCTTGTGTTTTTTTAAATAGGCTCTATGTTTTATGTCGCACTGCCAATAACTGAGGGGAAAACGATATTTCATGTTCTTTTGTATGCAAGTACATATAGGAAAATGACAAATACAGTGATTCTGATAGAGCGTCGCAGCCCCGCCCCCTCCAGAGACCCGGAAAATAATTCCCCGTTAATTTTCCTCATAGACTTTTCAGAAAAGTATTTATTTAAAGACGGGTGGAGTCGTCATGAAGGGGGCGGGACTGTGAGCGACACTCTATAGCGGGAGAGTTCAGCACTATTGAGTTCAGCACCTTGGACAGCTCTCAGCTAGTAGGGAGAGGACTATTGAGTTCAGCACCTCGGACAGCGCTCAGCTAGTAGGGAGAGGACTACTGAGTTCAGCACCTCGGACAGCGCTCAGCTAGTAGGGAGAGGACTATTGAGTTCAGCACCTCGGACAGCGCTCAGCTAGTAGGGAGAGGACTATTAAGTTCAGCACCTCGGACAGCGCTCAGCTAGTAGGGAGAGGACTATTGAGTTCAGCACCTCGGACAGCGCTCAGCTAGTAGGGAGAGGACTATTGGGTTCAGCACCTGGACAGCGCTCAGCTAGTAGGGAGAGGACTATTGAGTTCAGCACCTCGGACAGCGCTCAGCTAGTAGGGAGACTATTGAGTTCAGCACCTCGGACAGCGCTCAGCTAGTAGGGGGAGGACTATTGAGTTCAGCACCTCGGACAGCGCTACGCTAGTAGGGAGGACTATAGAGCGCCGCAGTCCCGCCCCCTTTCAGAAAAGCGAGTGGCCCAGGATGTGGAAGCCCCATGCATTCTCCCATCGGCACTTTAATATAATTTATTTAAAGACGGTTACGCCGCGGACAAAGCCAATTCGGATCGTGACGAATCATGACAATGAACACAATGTTTTGGGCCGATCAAATCATTAGAAAGAAGAAAAGAAAGTCAGGAGACAACACTATTTGTTTTGTTTTTTCCTCTTATAAATTATTTGATCGGCCCCAAAACATTGTGTTCATTGTCATGATTTGTCACGATCCGAGTTGGCTTTGTCCGCGGCGTAACCGCCTTTAAATAAATTATATTAGAAGTGCCGATGGGAGAATGCATGGGGCTTCCACTTCCTGGGCCACTCGCTTTTCTGAAAGGGGGCGGGACTGCGGCGCTCTATTGAGTTCAGCACCTCGGACAGCGCTCAGCTAGTAGGGAGGACTAGCAAAAAAACAAAAAGAATAAGTGATATTTGAATTAAGTGAAATCACTGAATACACCTTTAAGTAAATGTACTTAGTTACGTTCCACCACCACAAGGTTATAATAGTTTTGGTTTTTCATTATAGTTTAGTTTTAGTTAGTTTTGACATTTTCTTTTCTAATTCAGTTAGTTTTAGTTAGTTTTTAGTTTGGTTTAGTTTTAGTTATAGTTTAGTTATAGTTTATATTATAATATAAATATCCGAAAGGCATATAAATATTGATAAAAACTAAAACTAAAGGTATTTTGTCTATAATTTCAGTTAGTTTTGAGGACAGTTAGTTTTCGTTTTTTAGTTAGTTTTATAACCTTGCACCACCATCCGTTCAGCTTCATATCAGTGCTGCACAGAGGTGGTGGTGGGGGTGGGGTGGTGGTGTTGGTGGGGGGGGGGGTGCGTGGAGAGACAACTAAGTGGAATTCAATCTCACGCTTTGCACAAACAAACTCATGAATGATAATGGCGCGCTAATTGAAGGTGCTGGAGCGACGCGCTCCACTTCACTGTTCCCCGCTTTGGCTCGCAGTCGCTGCTGCAAAATGGGAGCCCCTCCTCCTCCTCCCCCGGGTAGCCATGGCGACGCTCGCTCTCTCGCTCGCTCGGTCGTTCGGTCGTTGGGGCGAGTTCGAGGCCGCTGAAGTCACATCGACCTTTTTCTTGTTACAGGAACGGAACGTTCCTGAACGTTCCTAAACGTGTATAACGTTCCCGTGTATGCGTGTGCGCTGGGCGGCGTAAATCAACCTGAGAGAGGAAGTGTTCGTGTGTTGGTGTCGGGTGAAAGACACGCTTGTGTGTGTGTGTGTGTGTGTGTGTGTGTGTGTGTGTGTGTGTGTGTGCGTGTGCGTGCGTGTGTGTGTGTGTGTGTGCATGTGTTGCTCTCAGACAGGCTTGTATTTGTTATTGTCGACTGTGGGGCGACTGTGGCTCAAGAGGTAGAGCAGGTCGTCCAATGATCCATGGGTCGGCGGTTCGAATCCCGGCTCCTCCTCCTCCTGTCTACATGTCGAAGTGTCCTTGGGCAAGACACTGAACCCCAAATTGCTCCCGATGTGCTGGTTGGTGCCTTGCATGACTTCCGCCCTAATTGGTGTATGGATGTGTGTGTGTGTGAATGGGTGAATGTAATGCACAATCTATGTAAAGGTGTATGAATGTGTGTGTGAATGAATGGGTGAATGTAATGCACAATCTATGTAAAGGGCCTTGGATAAAGGCGCTATATAAATGCACCATTTACCATTTTATTGTCAGTAGTTAGTAGTAAGAGAGGTAGCCCTGGGGAAATACAGAATAGATATATTAAAAAAAAGGAAAACTTGGCTCACTACATTATCCACAAATGGCTCAACTGTTGAATAAAGGAGAGGATATTATGCTCCATAAGGCTTAGAGGAATAAAGTAAAGCTTTTTTGTTAAATAAACATTTGACCTCTTATTTCAGTTTTTTTATACCATTTTGGGACCAAAATTCGGGAAACGTTAAGGAACCGGAATCGGTACCGGACTCACACAAATCCTAACTAATTCCTAATTTTTCAAACACAGTTGTTATATGAGGCGATTTCAATGCAACTAAACAAATACATGAACCTGGGGACTGACACCCTCTACTGAAAGTGACGTCAGACTTCGGTGCTCTATGGCTGCCAAAACAACAATACTGTCTGTCTGTTATACGTTGAGGTCCACTGGCTGAGCGTCGGGGTGGATTTAAATCCCTGGGAGCATCCGTTGGGATCCTAGCTGTCATGATCCCCATGGGGGGGGGGGGCGTGGGGGGGGGGGGGGGGAGAGAGATAGAGAGAGAGAGAGGCACAGAGAGAGGCACAGAGAGAGAGAGAGAGAGAGAGAGAGAGAAGGAAGACTGGTAGAGAGACATGACATGCTGTGACATCCTTACAGACAGTTTTGCAGGAAAATTGTGATGATTGGGCGAAAAACTACTGCTCGAAAATGGAGAGATAGTGCAGAACCTGCACTCTCTCTCTCTCTCTCTCTCTCTCTCTCTCTCTCTCTATACTGTATGTACTAAATTAATATATGCTGTCCGACACATGCATTTGCAAAGGCTTTACTCAATACTCCCAATTTTATTGCGAATGCTGTGAGCACTTACTATGAGACCTAGCAGATCCTGTCTGTGTCTGTCTGTCTGTCTGTCTGTGTGTCTGTCCCGCTATACGTCCAAATATGGAGTGTGTTGCATCAGCAATCACTCAGCTCCATATATGGGCACAAAAGGGGCCAGGTCCACATATACAGTAACAGCGGGACAGACACACAGACAGACAGACATGATCTACAGGGTCTCAGCTGCGTTCGCTTCCCGCGTTTGCGCGTCTTACTGGTACTTTATTTTCGAGGGGCTGCCAGCCCCGCCCATCTACTATGCCCAGATCTCTGGGGTTTGTGTGAACACAAACATTGGCTTGTGATTGGCTGATCACCCCCATATAGCGATGATTTGATTGGCTGAGCAATTGTTGTACATAAAAGTGAGGGCAGAGAAAGGTGAAGACGCCGACAGTATGATTGGCCCGGAATGACACTTGTGATGATTTTGATTGGCTGCGCACAGACATGTGACGTACTGTATGATGATAAACGCGTCCCTCACTTCACAGAGGTGTGATTTTTGAGCCTGTCCTATTTTCAGCTATAGTGTAGTTTTTGTCCTAACGCAAACATTAACCCATTCTGGGCGGGAACCCCTTTTGGTGTTTTAAACATTATGTTATAATTTAGCTATTGAAAAATAGCAGATCTACAAGCTTGTAGCGCGCCACTCGGTGGCGCGCTACGAGCTTGTAGGTCTGCTATTTTTGAAAAATTGAGCACCACTAATACAGAAACATGTCAGAAAAACTGTCCGGATTTTGAAGATTTATTTTAATGTCGACGTCGGGCCTAAAGCAATAGTGATCTACAAGCTCCAATTGCTTGTAGCCATTGTTCTGACAATCCTTTTGTTTTTAATAATGATGACATGACAGCGGGTTGTTTCAACACACCTCTGAGAGCCACGCCACAGACTCCAATAATTAACACGTCTAGACCTTAAAAGATATCTTATAAATCCTGACCCCGTTTTCTGAAAAACTTCATGTTTCTGTATCACATGGTGCTCAGTATTTCATGCCAAGGACCCCCAGAATTATCTGTAATTGGCCGCTGACCCCCATCTGAAAATATGTTGTTCCAGAAGAAAAGATTTTAGTTAAAAACGTTCACTCTTAAAGAATTGTGCCACATTTTCACGAATTTTCTAAAATACCAGTTCATAGCACGGCACTCAGTGCCGCACTATGAGCTTGTAGATCTGCTGTCTTCCAACAGCTAAACATAACGTGATGCTTAAGTTAAAAACCTCAAAAAGGGGTTCCCGTCCAAAATGGGTTAAACATGTCGTCCTGCTCTTTCTAATCGCGGCTTGTCGTGTGCCAGAATACCTGGAATTAATTGGAATGTGTAAAATTAGAAAGCAGAATTGATAGCTGAAAATGAAAAGTCATCAGTCAATATTCCGCCCCGGGGGCAGATTCTGTACCTCGGTGTTATAGCCGAGGTAATGGGATGGAATGAGGTTCTATTGTCCCTGGAAGAACTATACAACAGTGTATACTCAAGTAGTGGAAAGGATTTGATCAATTACTGTCCGTTTGATTGTTTCTTCCTGATGACTACAAAACAATGACTACAAGTTACAACATCACATGACATATAGCGATATCAGATCCACTCCAGACCGGTTCACACGGCAATTTTGTAACACAGACCAACCAGACCATGAGGCTCCGAGGTGGAAAGCCTGGTGACGCGAGGTCAGGGTTTGTCGTGTCTCTACCGTGTAGCGTCAGGGTTTGACGTGTCTCTACCGTGTACTGTCTGGTTTGGAGGTCAGGGTTTGGCGTGTCTCTACCGTGTAGCGTGTGGTTTGGAGGTCAGGGTTTGGCGTGTCTCTACCGTGTACTGTCTGGTTTGGAGGTCAGGGTTTGGCGTGTCTCTACCGTGTAGTGTCTGGTTTGGAGGTCAGGGTTTGGCGTGTCTCTACCGTGTAGTGTCTGGTTTGGAGGTCAGGGTTTGGAGGTCAGGGTTTGGCGTGTCTCTACCGTGTAGCGTGTGGTTTGGAGCCCGTGGCTGAACCATAACTATCCCACCGTCTTCTTTTAAGAAGGTGCTGCAGCGCCTTCAGCTCCCAAGTCGGGTTCCATTCACTTTATTCACAATGAGGGGAGAGCAGATGCAGCGCTACAATGTTATTGTTTCTTCACATTGTTCACACACACACACACACACACACACACGCACACGCACACGCACACACGCACGCACACACGCACGCACGCACGCACGTGGCACGCATGCACGCACAGAGAAACACTGCACACCTAATCCCAAAAGGCAATGCCAAAAATAACAGCTTGGAATGAGATGGATGGAGGCGGACAGATTATTGTGCCTCTAATCTGTGAAAAGATGACAATAAAACACATTTAAAGTGATTACAGGCAGCTTCTGGTGCAGGGGGTTTAATTTCAAGGACTCCCCCCCCCGCCAGTTTGACAAGCATTAGTCTACGGAACCCCCATTTGATGGCATTTCTATCTCTGGGACCCCCCCCCCCAATTTATATTGTAAAATCAATGTCAATGTAACTCTGAGAGTGTACAAATGGTTCCATTTGTACACTCTTAGAGTTACAGACCCATAAGGGTCCATTTGATTCCAAACTATCATTTAGCTGCATGGGGACCCCCTGTAAACTCCCTGG
>NC_137872.1:4461412-4499395 GCF_963924005.1 Protomyctophum bolini
TACTTATACTGGATCTGTTGTCCACTAGTCCCTGCCTAGCATTTTAGTCTAGTTTCTATCTGTTGACGAAATTGTCAGTATATTTAGTCTTAGTTTTAGTCATCGTAGCTCAGTTTTCATTTAATTTCCATTTAGTTTTCGTCAGTGAAAATAGGTAGTCGACGAACATTTTCCGTCTTAGTTTCAGTCGACAAAAACAACACTGTGGTGCCAGCCGATGCTCCTGGCTGTGAACAACACCAGAGCGTTCATATGTTCTCACAGCGTTCATCATGATTACAGGTTTACAAAGACACGGTGCCACTATGAAAACACCCAATTATGTTATTACAATATAAACCTTCAAATCTAAAATGCCCATAATTGCCTACCTTAACCCATTCTGACCTGAGATCAGATTCATACGAGGTTTCCACTGGGACACACACTGGTCTGATGAACCCATTCTGACCTGAGATCAGATTCTAAAAATGTCAGGTGTTCTTCGAATTTTTCAAAAATAGCAGACCTACAAGCTCGTAGCGCGCCACTCGGTGGCGCGCTATGAGCTTGTAGATCTGCTATTTTTCAATAGCTAAAGCATAACATGATGCTAACACCAAAACGGGTTCCCGGTCAGAATGGGTTAAAAATGCAAATAATCTAAAACTCAAATCTAAAACGGGCCATCGTTGAAGAGTCTGCAGTGTCTTTGTATCTCTCAGTTTCGTTGGGTGTGCACGATAGAGCGCCGAAGTCCTGACGTCACTTTCAGTAGAGGGCGTCAGTCCCCAGGTTCATGTATTTGTTTAGTTGCATTGAAATCGCCATTGAGGCGATTTTAGATCGCCTCATATAACGACTGTGTTTGAAAAATAAACATGTCACCCCGGCCGCTTCACTCATATGGATATGAAGAATCAACTGACTGAGAGAAAACGCTAATGTTACTGCTGCTGAATTAGTTATATTTTCGCTAGAAGCAGACTGTATCATATATGAGTGACTGACTGTCGCAAACGATACAGAGACACCTCCCTGACAATAACGCAGAGACAGCTTGTTTATTTTTGGACCACAACGCTTATAGTAGACGATATTAAGATCACCCCATGTTATTCTCCATAGAGAAATTACTTCCGCGAACCAGGGGAATCGAAGGGATGAGCGAGTTACGACAGGACTTCGGTGCTCTATAGAGCGCCGGAGTCCTGACGTCACTCACTCATCCCCTGGTTCACAGAAGTAATTTCTCTATGGAGAATAACATAGAGGGGTCATCTTAAAATCGTTTCATATTATAAGCAATAAGCAAAAGTGTCTCCGCGGAATTGTCAGGGAGGTGTCTCTGTGTCGTTTGCGACAGTCAGTCACTCATATTTGATACAGTCTGTTTCTTTTTTGCTTAATACATTCTTTATCCCACGATTTTGTAACCCATTTTTCACCCCTGTGTCAATCATCTAATGTGATCCTGGGCTCTACACACCCTCCACCAACCTAGTCCCCATATATGGGGGACAAGGGGAGAGCAACGGACTTGAACTCATGCTTCCTTCATGCCTGAGTGTCCAAGTTGCTCCTTTACAACCTGACAGGGGGGAGTTTCCCTGGTTGGACGTCGTAGCGCGTGGAAGGAACACGTTATTCCAACCAGTTCCTTTCCCCTCCATCAGGCGCCCCGGCTGGCCAGGGGGAGGCAGTTTAGAGACCAGGATTACGGCATGTTTTTTGTGAGGGTATACCTACCCTAGGGGACACCGGGAGGAGAACATGCAAACTCCACACAGAACAGTCTGTTTCTATAGCGAAAATGTAATGTTAATGCAGCTGCAGTTACAATAGCGTTTTCTCTCAGTCAGTTGATTCGTCATATCCATAATATGAGTGAATCGGCCAGGATGACATCTTGTTTATTTTTCAAACACAGTTCTTTTATGAGGCGATCTAAAAAAAATCCCCCTTATGGGGATTACAATGAAAATTAACCCATTCTGACCGGGCACCCATTTTGGTGTTGGCATCATGTTATGCTTTAGCTATTGAAAAATAGCAGATCTACAAGCTCATATCGCGCCACCGAGTGGCGCGATATGAGCTTGTAGGTCTGCTATTTTTGAAAAATTCGAAGAACGACTGACATTTTTAGAATCTGATCTCAGGTCAGAATGGGTTAATCAGACCAGTGTGTGTCCCGTGGAAACCTCGTATGAATCTGATCTCAGGTCAGAATGGGTTAAAAGTACATGAACCCGTGGACTTATATAGAGCCCTCTACCGATATTGACGTCAGACTTGGGTGCTCTGTGTGGAGAGTGTGTGTCAAGTCTGATTCATGTGAATGTGTGTGTATATACTAGTGTCAATGTGGGTTAACCCATTCTGACCTGAGATCAGATTCATACGAGGTTTCCACTAGGACACACACTGGTCTGATTATAACCCATTCTGACCTGAGATCAGATTCTAAAAAAATGTCAGTCGTTCTTCGATTTTTCAAAAAATAGCAGACCTACAAGCTCGTAGCGCGCCACTCGGTGGCGCGCTACGAGCTTGTAGGTCTGCTATTTTTCAATAGCTAAAGCATAACATGATGCTAACCCCCTAAATGGGTTCCCGTTCAGAATGGGTTAAGCACCGCGAGCGCAGTAGGAATAACGGTAACGTATATAAACCGAGACTGGCGCTATGCCGCCGTGCCCGGTGGGCCACTAGGGCTACATTATACCAGGCAGCGTGGTGGTGGTGGTGGCCAGCGAGCCAGCGAGCCACCCACCCACCCAGCCGTGTGTAACTGATATGTGCTGCTGTGTGCGCTGGTGTGGCTAATGGAGCAAATGGTGTGGCTTTACTCCACATCCTCAGGGCACAGCTGATGGCTGGAGAACGGGGTCATTTAGTGCCATATATTATAATAATAATATAAGCCCCGCGCTGCTGCTGCGATACATACATGGAGGCTTTTTTATGTTCTCTATACAAACGGGACGTGCTTTTCATCACCGTCGTCTCGTCCACGAGCCTTTTCTAAAGGCCTCCTCGTGTCCCTGAATGACGGCCAGAGTTAGACGCTGCGCTGCAGGGTCCTGGCTATTGGCTAATATCCGTGTCTTTGTGTGTGTGTGTGTGCGCGTGTGTGTGTGTGTGTGTGTGTGTGTGTGTCTGTGTGCGTGTGCGCGCAAGTGCTAAATGTGTCGGAGCATTTCCATGTGAAATAATGTGTGCATTGGGGCACGGTGGCACAGTTAGTATAGTGCTGTCACCTCACAGCTATAGAAGGTCCCGGGTTCGATTCCCTCTGGGGACGCTGTGGGCGCTAATGGGAGCGTCATCAGTGCCCATGTCCGATGCGGGGTATATGGGCGCATGCATGCATATACCGAGGCGGGGTTGGCGAAAGGGACTTTCTGTGTGGAGTTTACATGTTCTCCCCGTGTCCGCTATAGGGTAGGTACCCTCACATGTTCTCCCCGTGTCCCCTATAGGGTAGGTACCCTCACATGTTCTCCCCGTGTCCCCTATAGGGTAGGTACCCTCACATGTTCTCCCCGTGTCCCCTAGGGTAGGTACCCTCACATGTTCTCCCCGTGTCCCCTATAGGGTAGGTACCCTCACATGTTCTCCCTGTGTCCCCTAGGGTAGGTACCCTCACATGTTCTCCCCGTGTCCCCTATAGGGTAGGCACCCTCACATGTTCTCCCCGTGTCCCCTATAGGGTAGGTACCCTCACATGTTCTCCCCGTGTCCCCTAGGGTAGGTACCCTCACATGTTCTCCCCGTGTCCCCTATAGGGTAGGTACCCTCACATGTTCTCCCCGTGTCCCCTATAGGGTAGGTACCCTCACATGTTCTCCCCGTGTCCCCTATAGGGTAGGTACCCTCACATGTTCTCCCCGTGTCCCCTATAGGGTAGGTACCCTCACATGTTCTCCCCCTGTCCCCTATAGGGTAGGTACCCTCACATGTTCTCCCCGTGTCCCCTATAGGGTAGGTACCCTCACATGTTCTCCCCGTGTCCCCTATAGGGTAGGTACCCTCACATGTTCTCCCCGTGTCACCTATAGGGTAGGTACCCTCACATGTTCTCCCCTTGTCCCCTATAGGGTAGGTACCCTCACATGTTCTCCCCGTGTCCCCTATAGGGTAGGTACCCTCACATGTTCTCCCCGTGTCCCCTATAGGGTAGGTACCCTCACATGTTCTCCCCGTGTCCCCTATAGGGTAGGTACCCTCACATGTTCTCCCCGTGTCCCCTAGGGTAGGTACCCTCACATGTTCTCCCCGTGTCCCCTAGGGTAGGTACCCTCACATGTTCTCCCCGTGTCCCCTAGGGTAGGTACCCTCACATGTTCTCCCCGTGTCCCCTAGGGTAGGTACCCTCACATGTTCTCCCCCGTGTCCCCTAGGGTAGGTACCCTCACATGTTCTCCCCGTGTCCCCTAGAGGGTAGGTACCCTCACAAAACACATGCAGTAATCCTGGTCACTAAACTACCTCCCCCTGGCCAGCCGGGGCGCCTGGGATTACATTAGATAATTGACACTGGGTAAAAAAAACGGGTTTACAAAACATGATAATTTGTGCGTGAGAATAAACAGTGTGTAAACTATAGCCTCTCTGCCCATATAGCTTGTATAGCACAAAGCTAAACGGTGAGCCTGCTGCTAAACGCTCAATGCTTATTGCAAAAGAAGGCGTGTGTGTGTGTGTGTGCGCATGAGAGAGAGTGTGTGTGTGTGTGTGTGTGTGTGTGTGTGTGCATATATATAGGTATGTACTGTATGTTTACATGCACTGTATATGTCCATTGACAGTGTCTTTATGTGTGTGTGTGTGTGTGTGTGTTGAGAGGCCTATTTTAATTGTTGCCATGGAAACTGAGTGCTCCCAGAGAAGTACAGATTCAAAGAGAGCATCTCTCTCTCTCTCTCTCTCCCACCCATTCTCCTGTGTTCTGTCTCCCTCTGTAAGTCTTGTCTCTCGCCCCCTCCCCTCCCCTCCCCGCTCTCCCCCCCCCCCTCCCCACGCACCCTTCCGTGGAGAGGAGAACGCGCAATTGACTATTAACCCATTCTGACCTGAGATCAGATTCTAAACGCACAGAAGAAAGGTGGTTCTTTAACACATTTTGACCTGAGATCAGATTCTAAAAAAATGTCTTAAATCCTGACAGTTAAAAAAAAAAAATAGCAGACCTACAAGCTCGTAGCGCGCCACTCGGTGGCGCGCTATGAGCTTGTAGATCTGCTGTTTTTAAATAGCTAAAGCATAACGTTATGCTAACACCAAAAGGGGTTCCCGTTCATAATGGATTAACACAGGGACCTGTAATTACAGCTGACGAACCTCCAGCAATTTGTCTCCCTAAAGAAGTCGTTTTGTCACATGTAGTCGTTGCAATGTCCCTCGTCCCTACATATCCCACGCTCCCATGTTCCCCTCCTCTCTCTCTGTGTGTCTCTCTTGCTCTCTCTCTCTCTCTCTCTCTCTCTCTCTATCCCTCTCGTTCTCTCTTCACTCCCTCTCCCCTGCATTGTTTTCCTCTGTCTTTGTATATGTCTCTCTCTCTCTGTCTCTGTCTCTGTCTCTCTCTCAATTCAATTCAATTCAATTCAATTCAATTCAATTCAATTCAATTCAATTCAATTAGCTTTATTGGCATGAATGAAGTAGCTACAGTATTGCCAAAGCATGAAGTTCAACAAAAGAACCAAACAAAATATAACAGAAAACAAGCAAATAGAACATTCATTTTCATAATACAATATAAATACTGTCAAAATGTACAGTATTAAATGTTTTCCTCTGTCTTTGTATCTCTCTCTCTCTCTCTCTCTCTCTCGTCCTCCCCTATAGCTTTTATCAGCTGTCAGTTTGTCTGTCTGTTGCCCTGCTTTGGTTCTGTTATTTGCCCCTACACATGCACGACACACACACACACACACACACACACACACACACACACACACACACACACACACACACACACACACCAACCTCCAAGTAAGTACATTTACTGTACTTATAAGTAGAATTTTGAGGTATTTTTACTTTGACTTGAGTATTTTTTATTTCCAACACCTTTACTTCTATATACTCCACTACATCTCAGAGGGAAATATTGTACTTTTACTCCTTTGAAAGCGTTTGTTTTCTTTGTCACTTTGTTGATTTTTAATTAATACCAAACACAATATATGAACCACTGAAAAATAGCAGATCTACACGCTCACATTGTGAGCTTGTTAGATCTGCTATTTTCAATAGATTTGTATTCATTTGAAGAGTTGATTGGTACACAGCATAGTGAGTATATCTCTGCTGTCGGGAGGAAACCTCATCATAACTCCACAATGTTCATTTTTCAGGAAATGAAAAATATGACATTTTCAGGAAATTAAGAAAACCTTTTTTTAAAACAAAGCAATACAGCCTCATCAAAGTTGGTGTTGTAACGTGTCAATTACTTCCATGAGAGGAGAGGGAGAGGTGGTGGAGTTAGTTGCTTCAGCAGACATTTTGAGGGTCCAATGGAGTTAAGAGGTTTTGTCCAAAGCACTTTTTTTACTACTTTCCATTGTTTCGATATTTTCGAAACGACACACAGACATGATGGGTGTTCAATAGCACTGATTTATGAAACAACACACAGACGTAAAGGGTGTTCAATATAGCACTGATTTATGGAACACACAGACATAAAGGGTGTTCAATAGCACTGATTTATGGAACAACACACAGACGTAAAGGGTGTTCAATAGCACTGATTTATGGAACAACACACAGACGTAAAGGGTGTTCAATAGCACTGATTTATGAAACAACACACAGACGTAAAGGGTGTTCAATAGCACTGATTTATGGAACAACACACAGACGTAAAGGGTGTTCAATAGCACTGATTTATGAAACAACACACAGACGTAAAGGGTGTTCAATAGCACTGATTTATGAAACAACACACAGACGTAAAGGGTGTTCAATAGCACTGATTTATGAAACAACACACAGACGTAAAGGGTGTTCAATAGCACTGATTTATGAAACAACACACAGACGTAAAGGGTGTTCAATAGCACTGATTTATGGAACAACACACAGACGTAAAGGGTGTTCAATAGCACTGATTTATGAAACAACACACAGACGTAAAGGGTGTTCAATAGCACTGATTTATGAAACAACACACAGACGTAAAGGGTGTTCAATAGCACTGATTTATGGAACAACACACAGACGTAAAGGGTGTTCAATAGCACTGATTTATGGAACAACACACAGACGTAAAGGGTGTTCAATAGCACTGATTTATGGAACAACACACAGACGTAAAGGGTGTTCAATAACACTGATTTATGAAACAACACACAGACGTAAAGGGTGTTCAATAGCACTGACTTATGAAACAACACACAGACGTAAAGGTTGTTCAATAGCACTGATTTATGAAACAACACACAGACGTAAAGGGTGTTCAATATAGCACTGATTTATGAAACAACACACAGACGTAAAGGGTGTTCAATAGCACTGATTTATGAAACAACACACAGACGTAAAGGGTGTTCAACAGCACTGATTTATGAAACAACACAGACGTAAAGGGTGTTCAATAGCACTGATTTATGAAACAACACACAGACGTAAAGGGTGTTCAATAGCACTGATTTATGAAACAACACACAGACGTAAAGGGTGTTCAGTAGCACTGATTTATGAAACAACACACAGACGTAAAGGGTGTTCAATAGCACTGATTTATGAAACAACACACAGACGTAAAGGGTGTTCAATAGCACTGATTTATGGAACAACACACAGACGTAAAGGGTGTTCAATAGCACTGATTTATGGAACAACACACAGACGTAAAGGGTGTTCAATAGCACTGATTTATGGCACAACACACAGACGTAAAGGGTGTTCAATAGCACTGATTTATGGAACAACACACAGACGTAAAGGGTGTTCAATAGCACTGATTTATGGAACAACACACAGACGTAAAGGGTGTTCAATAGCACTGATTTATGGAACAACACACAGACGTAAAGGGTGTTCAATAGCACTGATTTATGAAACAACACACAGACGTAAAGGGTGTTCAATATAGCACTGATTTATGGAACAACACACAGACGTAAAGGGTGTTCAATAGCACTGATTTATGAAACAACACACAGACGTAAAGGGTGTCCAATAGCACTGACTTATGAAACAACACACAGACGTAAAGGGTGTTCAATATAGCACTGATTTATGAAACAACACACAGACGTAAAGGGTGTTCAATAGCACTGACTTATGAAACAACACACAGACGTAAAGGGTGTTCAATAGCACTGATTTATGAAACAACACACAGACGTAAAGGGTGTTCAATAGCACTGATTTATGAAACAACACACAGACGTAAAGGGTGTTCAATAGAAACTGATTTATGAAACAACACACAGACGTAAAGGGTGTTCAATAGCACTGACTTATGAAACAACACACAGACGTAAAGGGTGTTCAATAGCACTGATTTATGAAACAACACACAGACGTAAAGGGTGTTCAATATAGCACTGATTTATGAAACAACACACAGACGTAAAGGGTGTTCAATAGCACTGATTTATGAAACAACACACAGACGTAAAGGGTGTTCAACAGCACTGATTTATGAAACAACACAGACGTAAAGGGTGTTCAATAGCACTGATTTATGAAACAACACACAGACGTAAAGGGTGTTCAATAGCACTGATTTATGAAACAACACACAGACGTAAAGGGTGTTCAGTAGCACTGATTTATGAAACAACACACAGACGTAAAGGGTGTTCAATAGCACTGATTTATGAAACAACACACAGACGTAAAGGGTGTTCAATAGCACTGATTTATGAAACAACACACAGACGTAAAGGGTGTTCAATAGCACTGATTTATGGAACAACACACAGACGTAAAGGGTGTTCAATAGCACTGATTTATGGAACAACACACAGACGTAAAGGGTGTTCAATATAGCACTGATTTATGGAACAACACACAGACGTAAAGGGTGTTCAACAGCACTGATTTATGGAACAACACACAGACGTAAAGGGTGTTCAATAGCACTGATTTATGGAACAACACACAGACGTAAAGGGTGTTCAACAGCACTGATTTATGGAACAACACACAGACGTAAAGGGTGTTCAATAGCACTGATTTATGGAACAACACACAGACGTAAAGGGTGTTCAATAGCACTGATTTATGAAACAACACACAGACGTAAAGGGTGTTCAATAGCACTGATTTATGAAACAACACACAGACGTAAAGGGTGTTCAATAGCACCGTCTTATGAAACAACACACAGACGTAAAGGGTGTTCAATAGCACTGATTTATGAAACAACACACAGACGTAAAGGGTGTTCAATAGCACTGATTTATGAAACAACACACAGACGTAAAGGGTGTTCAATAGCACCGTCTTATGAAACAACACACAGACGTAAAGGGTGTTCAATAGCACTGATTTATGGAACAACACACAGACGTAAAGGGTGTTCAATAGCACTGATTTATGAAACAACACACAGACGTAAAGGGTGTTCAATAGCACTGATTTATGGAACAACACACAGACGTAAAGGGTGTTCAATAGCACTGATTTATGGAACAACACACAGACGTAAAGGGTGTTCAATAGCACTGATTTATGGAACAACACACAGACGTAAAGGGTGTTCAATAGCACTGATTTATGAAACAACACACAGACGTAAAGGGTGTTCAATAGCACTGATTTATGGCACAACACACAGACGTAAAGGGTGTTCAATAGCACTGATTTATGAAACAACACACAGACGTAAAGGGTGTTCAATAGCACTGATTTATGGAACAACACACAGACGTAAAGGGTGTTCAATAGCACTGATTTATGAAACAACACACAGACGTAAAGGGTGTTCAATAGCACTGATTTATGAAACAACACACAGACGTAAAGGGTGTTCAATAGCACTGACGTATGGCACAAAATGGAGTTATGAGGTTTACTTTCGGCACTTTAAGTAGAGTTTGATGCCAATAATATACTTTGGTACTTTCACCACCACTGCAAACCTGGCGCTGTACAGTGCTGCATACATACTGTACGCCCACACAGGTGACCGTTGTGAACCCTCTATTCCCATCCACACACACACACACACACACACACACACACACACGCACACACACACACACGCACACACACACACACACACACACACACACACACACACACACACACACACACACACACACGCACACACAGCAGTAGCGGACGCACACACTCGCCCTCCCACACAAACACACAACGTGCATTTATTTTCTGCTTGCGGTTCTCTACATTGCAGTCTTTTCTCCCCCGTGCTTTAACGTCTGTCTTCACTTCATGCCGTTTGGCGTGTTTATGGGCCTCTACATTCGCTAAATATTATTCGTATAAGTTTCTTGTTAAAAAAATCCTCCGTGAGAAAATAACCCTATGTGTTTCGACCACAGAGTTGTTCGTATAACTGTGTTCTTATGATGTGATGTAAGTTTAGCCCATTCTGACCGGGAACCCGTTTTGGTGTCAGCATCGTGTTATGCTTTAGCTATTGAAAAATAGCAGACCTACAAGCTCATAGCGCGCCACCGAGTGGCGCGCTACGAGCTTGTAGGTCTGCTATTTTTGAAAAATCGAAGAACGACTGACATTTTTTTAGAATCTGATCTCAGGTCAGAATGGGTTAATCAGACCAGTGTGTGTCCGGTGGAAACCTCGTATGAATCTGATCTCAGGTCAGAATGGGTTAGAGACAGAGCTGGAGGACTAGTAAAATGTGGAGGTTCTCTCTGGGAGTAAGAAGGAGTACGATCAGAGGGACAGCAGCGCATGTCAGATGTTTTGGAGAGAACGCCAGAGAGGCCCCGACTGAGATGGTTTGCGCACGTACAGAGGAGGGATAGTGAGTATATATATGATTGGTATAAGGATGTTGAGGTTGGAACTGCCAGGGAGGAAGGAGGCCGATAGAGGAATATAGACCAAAGAGAAGATTTGTGGATGTAGTGAAAGAGGACATGATGGTTAGTTGGTGTGAGAGAAGAGGAGGCGGGGGTACAGGGTGAGATGGAGGCAGGTGATTGGCTGAGGAGACAGACGACAGGGTGAGATGGAGGCAGGTGATTGGCTGAGGAGGCGGAGGACAGGGTGAGATGGAGGCAGGTGATTGGCTGAGGAGGCGGAAGACAGGGTGAGATGGAGGCAGATGATTGGCTGAGGAGGCGGAGGTACAGGGTGAGATGGAGGCAGATGATTGGCTGAGGAGGCGGAGGACAGGGTGAGATGGAGGCAGATGATTGGGCTGAGGAGGTGGAGGACAGGGTGAGATGGAGGCAGGTGATTGGCTGAGGAGGCGGGGGTACAGGGTGAGATGGAGGCAGTTGAAATTCGCTGTGGCGTCCCCTGAAGGGAAACGCCGAAAGGAACAGGAGAAGATACTGATAATAAGTCCAAGTCAGGACAACTCAAGAATGGATGGAATATTTATTTATTGGATATAAAATGAGCAATATATTTATTATGGTTTGGCGATGTAATGGATCTGCTTTTTAGGTACTCAGATCGAGCACATCAGTCCCAACCACATACTGTAGGGACACCGAATCCCCCGTATACCTAAACAGCAGGTCCAGAACGACAGGTGTCTACTATCACATATACATTTTGTTCCAGGCCAACTCCCTTGGGAAACTTTGTGGGAGCCAATCGAAGTCGGGGTACCCTGAGGGCCTTTAGGGTAAAAGCAGGACATTTTAAAAATTGGCCATTAACCCATTCTGACCGGGCACCCATTTTGGTGTTTAGCATCATGTTATGCTTTAGCTATTGAAAAATAGCAGATCTACAAGCTCATAGCGCGCCACCGAGTGGCGCGCAGCAGGTCCAGAACGACAGGTGTCTACTATCACATATACATTTTGTTCCAGGCCAACTCCCTTGGGAAACTTTGTGGGAGCCAATCGAAGTCGGGGTACCCTGAGGGCCTTTAGGGTAAAAGCAGGACATTTTAAAAATTGGCCATTAATATGAGCTTTTGACAGTGATGTGTAAATAGGGTTTCTTTGGGTGCTGAATCCATTCCAAGGTCATTTTCACTCAAAAATGACTCCCTGGCCATAACATAACATCGGCCAAACTATGTCTAGAAAGGCCCCAACACCGGACATATATAGCAAACAAAATTGTTGTGGGGTGGTTTGTACTTTGTACTTGTGCAGGAACAAACTATTTAATTCAATGTATTCATTTTCATTTAATTAATTATGAATGAATATTAACCACTTAACTTAAGCACATCCTATAGATTTCCAAGGGCTCTATAGGGACGCTGGCCATGAGGGTATAGTAAGTGGGGCACAAATAATCTGATAATGATAATATAACATTCACATTAAAAAGTTAAATACTGATACCAAGTAATAAGACATTACAATTTACAATTTAGGCATTTAGCAGACGCTCTTGATCCAGAGCGACTTACATTTAAGCAAAAACAAAAGCATGGCATACATCACATACATAAAAAGTAGTTATCATGAATCATGTATTAACTAAGAACGTGGAGTATCTATGTCAACTATACATACTATACTATATTATATATTATACCAGTAAGACGCACAAACGCGGGAAGCGAACGCAGCTGAGACCCTGCAGATCGATGTCTGTCTGTCTGTGTGTCTGTCCCGCTGTTACTGTATATGTGGACCTGGCCCCCTTTTGTGCCCATATATGGAGCTGAGTGATTCGTTTGTTGATGCAACACTTTTGTGCCCATATATGGAGCTGAGTGATTGTGTTGATGCAACACACTCCATATTTGGACGTATAGCGGGACAGACAGACAGACAGACAGACAGACAGACAGACACACACACACACACAGACATGATCTGCTAGGTCTCATAGTAAGTGCTCACTGCGTTCGCAATTATACAATATACATGTGTACTATAAAGTGCTATGACTACATCAAATGCAATTCTAGTGCTGTCTACGTAACGAGCTATAAGTCTGTCTAAAATAACAATGCTAACCTAAGTCTAGTATCTAAGTCTACATAAAGGGCTAGGCTAGGGCAAGTGCTATACGGGCCATGGTGGAGTCTGAAGAGGTGGGTTTTCACTTTTCAGACTACGGCGGAAGATTGGGAGTGAGGCTGCAGTTCTGACTGTGATGGGAAGTGCATTCCATAGTTTTGGAGCAAGAAGGGAGAAGAGTTTAAGACGTGTGGAGCGTTGTTGTCCCGGCGTTTTTAGTGAAGGTACCTCCAGCTTCCCTGCATTGGCAGAGATCATTAATTTCATTGATCCAATTAAGGTGGAACACAATGGATTGATTGATTGATCATTAAAGTGAACATGCTCTGAAAATGCATCAGACCCGCACCTCGGCAGCTGATGTGTTGAATAGCCGATCTACAAGCTCATATAACGTGTCGGAGATCGGCTATTCTCTGCGAACACATTTTAGTGTAGAGCTGAAAACGGGAGTGGGCCGACTATGGGGCCCTGGGGCACTCCCGTCTATGAGCTTTGATCGGAGGAAGGGGGGAAACGTGTCCTGATTGTTTAACCCATTCTGATCGGGAACCCGTTTTGGTGTTGGCATCATGTTATGCTTTAGCTATTGAAAAATAGCAGATCTACAAGCTCATAGCGCGCCACCGAGTGGCGCGCTACGAGCTTGTAGGTCTGCTATTTTTTGAAAAATCGAAGAACGACTGACATTTTTAGAATCTGATCTCAGGTCAGAATGGGTTCATCAGACCAGTGTGTGTCCAGTGGAAACCTCGTATGAATCTGATCTCAGGTCAGAATGGGTTAAAGTGAACATGCTCTGAAAATGCATCTGACCCGCACCTCGGCAGCAGCTGTGTTGAATAGCCGATCTACAAGCTCATATAACGTGTCGGAGATCGGCTATTCTCTGCGAACACATTTTAGTGTAGAGCTGAAAACGGGAGTGGGCCGACTACGGGGCCCTGGGGCACTCCCGTCTATGAGCTTTGATCGGAGGAAGGGGAGGAACGTGTCCTGATTGTTTAATTAGATTCAGCTGCATCGTACTCTGCCACCGTCTGTCTGTAGATTGCAGCCGAAGGAACCACTGCTTCACAAAACGAGGCGTCCTTAAAAAGGGGTTTCCAGGGAAAACCGCAGCTATAAATGATTTACTGTTGATATTTGGGTTTTTCTATTTCTGGGAGACGGGTCTACATTCAGAGTTAAATTAACCCATTCTGACCGGGAACCCGTTTTGGTGTTAGCATCATGTTATGCTTTAGCTATTGAAAAATAGCAGATCTACAAGCTCGTAGCGCGCCACCGAGTGGCGCGCTACGAGCTTGTAGGTCTGCTATTTTTGAAAAATCGAAGAACGACTGACATTTTTTTAAATCTGATCTCAGGTCAGAATGGGTTAATCAGACCAGTGTGTGTCCAGTGGAAACCTCGTATGAATCTGATCTCAGGTCAGAATGGGTTAAATTAAGACTGAGGACAAATAGGACGGGATGTTTGGCGGCGGTGCCTCAATTAGTAATGAAACCCAGACGTCTAGAAGCCGCGGGTGGTCCAAGGCAAGGAGTGGATCAACGCCTAAGGAGTGTGAACGTAAAACAAGGAGTGGATCGACGCCTAAGGAGTGTGAACGTAAAACAAGGAGTGGATCAACGCCTAAGGAGTGTGAACGTAAAACAAGGAGTGGATCAACGCCTAAGGAGTGTGAACGTAAAACAAGGAGTGGATCAACGCCTAAGGAGTGTGAACGTAAAACAAGGAGTGGATCAACGCCTAAGGAGTGTGAACGTAAAACAAGGAGTGGATCAACGCCTGAGGAGTGTGAACGTAAAACAAGGAGTGGATCAACGCCTAAGGAGTGTGAACGTAAAACAAGGAGTGGATCAACGCCTAAGGAGTGTGAACGTAAAACAAGGAGTGGATCAACGCCTATAAGGAGTGTGAACGTAAAACAAGGAGTGGATCAACGCCTATAAGGAGTGTGAACGTAAAACAAGGAGTGGATCAACGCCTGAGGAGTGTGAACGTAAAACAAGGAGTGGATCAACGCCTAAGGAGTGTGAACGTAAAACAAGGAGTGGATCAACGCCTAAGGAGTGTGAACGTAAAACAAGGAGTGGATCAACGCCTAAGGAGTGTGAACGTAAAACAAGGAGTGGATCAACGCCTATAAGGAGTGTGAACGTAAAACAAGGAGTGGATCCCAAACTTTTTGGCCCGTGACCCAAAAGAAAAATGATACATTCCACCTGGACCCAACTTGGTGAAAAATAGATGAGCTAGATTCGTACGTTGTGATGAGCTACTTCTGAAACAATAAGTTTATGGAATTTCTTAGATTTTTTATTTTATTTATCATCATACTATAATTCAGTCAATGTCAAATGTCTGTCTGTCTGTCTGTCTGTCTGTTTCTTTTTTTTTATTTAATTTTTATCCCACGATTTTGTAACCCAGTTTTTCTTTTCACCCAGTGCCAATTATCTAAGTAATCCTGGGCGCTACACTTCCTCTGCCAACCTGGGGGGGCAGCGGACTGACCTCATGCCTCCTTCTATGCATGAGGAGTCCAAGCTGCTTCTTTTCACCTGACAGAGGGGAATTTCCCCGGCCGGACGTAGCGCGTGGAAGGGACACGTTATTCCGACCAGTTCCTTTCCCCTCCATCAGGCGCCCCGGCTGGCCAGGGGGAGGTAGTTTTAGAGACCAGGATTACTGCATGTTTTTGTGAGGGTACCTACCCTAGGGTCTGTTTCTATGTCAGTCGTTCTCAAACAATTTCATGTCAAGGACTCCCAAAAATATATGTAATTGGCTGCCGACCCCCATCTGAAAATATGTTGTTCCATGAGGGACATCCCAGAAGCAAAGTTATGAGTTAAAAACGTTCGCTGTGAAAGAATATATTCAAACATCTGGGCCACATTTTCACGATTTTTCAAAAATAGCAGACCTACAAGCTCGTAGCGCGCGCTATGAGCTTGTAGATCTGCTGTTTTTCAATGGCTAAAGTATATAACGTAATGCTTAAAACACCAAATGGGGTTCCCGCCCCCAAAACGGGTTAAAAAAAATGTTTTGTCCCGATCTGACCCTCTGGTGTGGTTTGTTTGGGCTTAAAGTTTTAAGGTCAAATTACCTTCCCCGGCTCGCACAGGAGATGCTGAACGGTTTCCTGGTGGGAAGTGTAATGACTCTGACTTTAAGAGGAATGAGGATTTTACAGTGACGTCTGTAGCCCATACTGGGGTTCCACTGAGATAGAAATAATATGGAGGTCTGTGACTGTGGGGGACAAAAGGACTTTTTTCCATCTTTGTCCATCAGTTCCACACCCTGTGAAGCCGTGAATTCATGGAGATGTTTGACCCATTTCACCCTTTTGTCAAGTCCCGCCCGTGGTTGTTTCCCTCTGTCATGTGTAGGTGAGGTAAGGACCCAAACGCAGGACAGCCAGGCATGTAGGGTTCAAAACCATGAATTTGTGTTTTAATTCAGAAGACAGGTGAACAAGAACAACTGAAAACAGACTGAAACAGGTGACAGGATACAATATGACTCAACCAGGACTGACTGCATGGGGAACAAGACTGATGAGGGTTGATTACAAAATGAGACACAGCTGGAGCAAACAAACATGAACGAACCATGAAAACTAGACCAGGGAACAATACATAGAAATACAAGACCTAGACTGTACAATAAATGACAAAAGTCTGTGACTGTGACACTCTTCGCACCCATTGGTTGCCGTTTTGTGGTTTGACAAAAATCCTCTCTCTTCACCCACTATACCATTGAAATAACATGTTTTTCAGTTGCTTGACTTGCTTCGTATTGATATTCTGTGGACTCAATTCTTATTTTAACCCATTCTGAATGGGTACCCATTTAGGTGTTGGCATCATGTTATGCTTTAGCTATTGAAAAATAGCAGATCTACAAGCTCATAGCGCGCCACCGAGTGGCGCGCTACGAGCTTGTAGGTCTGCTATTTTTGAAAAATCGAAGAACGACTGACATTTTTTTAGAATCTGATCTCAGGTCAGAATGGGTTCATAAGACCCGTGTGTGTCCGGTGGAAACCTCGTATGAATCTGATCTCAGGTCAGAATGGGTTAAACTTGGTGTCAGTAAAAAAGGAACACAGGTGCAGTATGGTGACTGCAGGGCATATCATTGTTTGTTTTTAGTTTTCTCCAAAAAAAATATGTTTTAGGAAATTCAATATAAACCTGGGCGGAACAAGGCAGAAAGAGCCCGCTGTTTGTTAGTCACAAAGGGTGACAAAGGGTGAATTATTGAGTCTCCTACTGTATATATCTCAGATACCGTAGATGGAGCATATCCACAAGTGGACGCGACACTATTTTTGTTTTGGTATAAAACATCGCTGGCACTCGAAGGACAAAACTTAATAGGACTTTTTTCAACAAAGTAGGTCAAATACATAGACTTGGCCTGCATTATATAAACTTTATTACAGGCTCGTGGCCCACAAGGTAAGAGAGTATACATCACATATTATACGAGAATACAAATACATAAAAATACAGTAGGCTACATTTACCCAGCCCCACTATAGGCGAGGTACTCATGCCTACTGTAGATGTATTAGTCTTTACTCTTTACTGTTGATGTTAAAAAGGATGACAGTGCACTGTACATTCAGTCTCCACTAGGCTATATACAAGCACAACATGTCACTATATCACAACACCACCACTGCACAGTGCAGCTGTACACACACGCACGCACGCACGCACACACATACACACACGCACGCACACACACACACACACACACACACACACACACACACACACGCACACGCACGCACACATAATGATGAGCACTGTCACTTTGGCAATATCTAAGCTATAATGATGGTAACATTTGGCACAGCAGCCTGTTTAGTTCTGCTCACCACATGTTTGGACAATAAAGCTTTGCACTCTGCAAAGTCATGTTCATTATCATCATCGTCATCATCATCAGTTGATAACGTATGGCTGTCCTGTAAGTCATCAGTCATTCACCAGTGATCAACTAATCTCACACTTAACGTGTGATTCAAGTTCAAGTGTGATGTTTTGTTTAATCTGTCCGTCCGTCTGTCTGTCCTCTGTACTGTACTGTACGTCCCGCTTAATGAAAAGCTCTATAAATAAAGCACGGAGAGCCAGACGAGGAGGAGAAAGGAAGAGGGACAGAGGTTTTGTCAAGTGGAGCGTGGGAGGGGGGGACGGGGGGGACGGGGGGGCAGAGGAGTGTGAGGGGATAAACTAGGCGAAGGGAGGTGTGTGTGTGTGTGTGTGTGTGTTGTGGCGATTAGTGTGCAGAAGGGAGGAGAGATGGCTATCATGCACGTATCACAGGCTTGTCAGATGTCAGTCAACTAATCAATTTCAGACTCTGTCGGTTCTGTGTGTGTGTGTGTGTGTACGTGTGTGGGCTGCATTGTCAATCATCTCGCCAGAGACGCACTGTCCATCAGAGTTCATCTCGTCTTTCTGTCTGTCTGTCTGTCTGTCTGTCTGTCTGTCTGTGCACCCCTCCCTCTCCAGCTGTCTGTCTGTCTGTCTACCCCTCCCTCTCCAGCTGTCTGTCTGTCTACCCCTCCCTCTCCAGCTGTCTGTCTGTGCACCCCTCTCCCTCCAGCTGTCTGTGCACCCCTCCCTCTCCTTCCAGCTGTCTGTCTGTCTGTCTGTGCACCCCTCCCTCTCCTTCCAGCTGTCTGTCTGTCTGTCTGTGCACCCATCCCTCTCCTTCCAGCTGTCTGTCTGTCTGTGCACCCCTCCCTCTCCTTCCAGCTGTCTGTCTGTCTGTCTGTGCACCCCTCCCTCTCCTTCCAGCTGTCTGTCTGTCTGTCTGTCTGTGCACCCCTCCCTCTCCTTCCAGCTGTCTCTGCTTTACATTCTATTCTACATCCACAGCCCTCTTTGCCCTTCCCCCATTTTCACCACCTTCACATCTGTTGCACTGCCTCTTATTCCCTAACCTAGGATCCATCCTTCCTTCCTTCCTTCCTACCTACCCTCATTCCCATTGCATACGTACTCCACATATTCTCTTCTCTTCTCTTCTCTTCTCTTCTCTTCTCTTCTCTTCTCTTCTCTTCTCTTCTCTTCTCTTCTCTTCTCTTCTCTTCTCTTCTCTTCTCTTCTCTTCTCTTCCTCTCTCTCTCTCTCTCTCTCTCTCTCTCTCTCTCTCTCTCTCTCTCTCTCTCTCTCTCTCTCTCTCTCTCTCTCTCTCTCTCTCTCTCTCTCTCTCTCTCTCTCCCCCCAGCCACCCATCCAGTGGGGAGAGCTTATCTCCTCCATAATAAAGACCATTATGTTGCTTCTGAACATTCCACATGAATTATTGATCTATGAGTTTATAGTAGTAGGCCTATACAGTGTGTGTTGCCACCGAGCCCCCGTATCCATATGTGTGGCTTTTTATGCACTATTCATGTGTGTCAACTGCAACCTCGTTTCCCATCTCTCTTTGTGCGCTCAAAGCCTCTCTCTCTCTCTCTCTCTCTCTCTCTCTCTCTCTCTCTCTCTCTCTCTCTCTCCCCTATTCATTTCCCCCATCTCTATAGGCTGACACTGATATGCACTCATTCATGTTATAACATGTAGCCTCCTCCTCCTCGCAATCCACTTAGGCCAATCAATGTTGCATAGGGCCATATGTAAATCTGTCTCTCTCTCTCTGTCTCTCTCTCTCTCTCTCTCTCTCTCTCTCTCTCTCTCCCTCCGTCTCTCCCACACCTCCCCCCTCTTCTACCCCTTCATCTGTCCTCAGCTCCCTCCTCCTCCTCCTCACTTCTTCATGCATGTCCCTCCCTCCTCCTTCTCCTCCTTCTCCTCCTTCTCCTCCTCCTCCTACTCCTCCCTCCCTTCCTCCCTCCTTCTCCTCATCCTCCTCCCTCCTTCTCCTCCTTCTCCTCCTCCCTCCCTTCCTCCCTCCTTCTTCCTTCCTCCCACCTTCTCCTCCTCCTCCTCCTTCTCCCTTCCTCCCTCCTCCTCCTCCCTTCCTCCCTCTCCTTCTCCTCCTCCTCCTCCTTCTCCTCCTCTTCCTCCCTCCTCCTCCTCCCTCCCTCTTGTTCTCGTCCCTCTTCATCTCAACCCAACCCCCCCCCCAACCCCAACCTCAATCTGTCTCTGTTTCAACTCAACAAAGCTTCATCAACCTGAATGCTAATTGAGCAGTATGTATTATGTATGTAATTGAGCAGTATATATTATGTATAGTATCGCCAAATTACTCATACTGGATCTCTGGTCCACTTCATAGTCCCTTCCTAACATCTAGTCTAGTCTTTTTTTTGTTGACGTTTGTTTCATTTATAGTTTAATTCTATTTAGTTTTCGTCAGTGGAAAAAGGTTAGTCGACGAACATGTTTCGTCTTATAGTTCAGAATCAGAATCGGAATATCTTTATTGTCATTGTATACGAGATAACGGAATTGATTTGCAATCCAGCTCAGTGCATTTAAAACAAAAGACATAATACTCTATATAAAATACAAACATTTAACGCATACTGCACAGTAAGTCCTTTTAGTCCATAAAGTGTCAAGAGTTCAAGTGTCAAGTGTTTAGAGCTGTGACTGCTCTGGGGTAGTTGCGAACGCAGTGAGCACTTACTATGAGACCTAGCAGATCATGTCTGTGCGTGCGTGTGTCCCCCCTTTGTGCCCATATATGGAGCTACGTCCAAATATGGAGTGTGTTGCATCAAAAATCACTCGGCTCCATATATGGGCACAAAGGGCACAGACACACGAACGCATGAGTCATGGTGACATGAGTGTGATGGCTGCTCCCTGTTTTCACTAATTTCACAGTTACTACACAGTTCTCACTAATTCGTAATTTATTCTAATTGTTATTGCAATTTACGATCTGCGTTCGCTTCCCGCGTTCGCGCGTCTTACTCGTTTTAGTCGAGGAAATCAACACTGCTCCGGTGAGCACCTGGTCATTCCCTATTCTTTTATCCTAGTATACTCTGTACAGTTGAGTATTGGTACTGTACTGGCTATAGATTGAGTTCATGCATAGTCCAATAGTTCCATTTACTGCCCGTAATGTCGTCCATTTTCAGGGTTTTTTCGCTCGGCCTCGTGCGTCACCACTTCCACACAAACTCGTCGTCAGCGATGGTCAAAGATGCATGAGCACATTAGTGCAGCCAGCCACCATTTATAATTTATTACCATTATGGGATAATTATAATGACATGCAAAACAGGGGCAAACTGCACTATGAGCTCAAACTTTATGCTCGCTCGGCCATGGTGCCGGCATGTCATTATTGGTCATTATTTGGTGTTTTAACCGTTATGTTATAGCCTACTTTAGCTATTGAAAAATAGCCGCTATTTATTTTTTTATCGTGAAAATGTGCCACAAATCCTTGAATATATTATATACTCTTTCAGAGCGAACTTTTAAACTCAAATATTTGCTTCTGGGACAACATATTTTCAGATGGGGGGGGTCCACGGCCAAATTACATTGCCAAAGCAAAAGTGGAACAATACAATAAAGGTGTAAACAGAGCTGTGTTACATTAACACTTTGAGTAATACTATCTAGTGTGAGATTATAAACGTTTGTGCATTTTCTGTCGGAGATAGTAATACTTCCATAGGAGACGCTTTATACTTTTGCAAGTTGACAGCAGTATTTCAATGTTTTAAACATGTTATGAACATTTGGTGTTTTTTCAAACTCCTTGGGTGATTGTAAATCTGTGGGAAGTACATGTCTCTGATGTCTTGGTACAGTGGACAATATGTCTCTGATGTATTGGTACAGTAGACAGTACATGTCTCTGATGTCTTGGTACAGTGGACAGTCTTGGTACAGTGGACAGACGGTTAGGAAGTGTAGCTCAGTCTCTACCTCGTTTTGTGTGCAGTGGGTGCATAGTCTGTCTTCTCTTGGGAGCCAGGTCTGCCTATTATATGGGGGTTAAATGGTAAATGGTGCATTTATATAGCACCTTTATCCAAGGCGCTTTACATTGATTGTGCATTACATTCACACACACATTCACACACCGATGGCAGCGGAAACCATGCAAGGCACCAACCTGCACATCAGGAGCAATTAGGGGTTCAGTGTCTTTGCTCAAGGACACTTCAACACTAACTCTGGGGGGAGAGCCCGGGCCACTCTACCGCTGAGTCACCGTCGCCCCCTGGGGGGAAGAACTTCTCAATCTAAGACTGTGTTCACTGAGTCTCTCTCTCTCTCTCTCTCTCTCTGTGTCCATCCAGGTATCGCTCTCCCTCCCCTCCTCCACCATGCCTCGCTGCTCCACCGGCTGCAGCCCCTCCTGCAGTGCTCCTCCTCCTCCTGCTGCTCCCTGCAGACCTCCCTGCAGACCCCACCATCACCACCCCAGCAGGGTCTTCTCCACCTCCTCCACCACCTCTTCAGCCCCCCGTCCTCCTCCTCCTCCTCCAGCCCCCCTGGACCACCACCACCACCACCTACCTCCTCCTCCACCACCTACTCCTCCTCCTCTGTCCATCCGCCGGCCCCCCTCCTCCTCCGTCAGCCTCTCATCCCTCCTCCTCCTCCTCCTGCTCCTGCTCCACCTGCCCCCCCCCGCCTGCGCCCACACTGCCGCGGCGCGGCGGGGCGACAAGGGGGGCGGAGGAGGGGGAGGAGGAGGTGGCGGGGCGGCGGGGGGCGGCGGAGCCCCCGGCGGCGGAGGTGGCATCGCTCACTACGTCAAGGTATGAGAGTTTGGGATTTGTAGTTTTTAGTTTGGGGTTTTTTGGACCCTTTTCAATCCGTTTTTATTTATTTAGTTATTTTATGCTTGTGACCACGCTTATAGTTTTAGTTTAGTTTTTTTTTGTTTTAGTGATTTTAGAGAAGACGTTTGTTTAGAAACAACGCAGGGAAGCTGGAAGTATACCCTCACTAAAAACGCCGGGACAACAACGCTCCACACGTCCCAAACTCTTAGATTCTGGCTCCAAAACTGTGGAATGCACTTCCCATTGCAGTCAGAACTGCAGCATCACTCCCAATCTTCCGCCGTAGTCTGAAAACCCACCTTTTCAGACTCCATCGTGGCCCATAGCACTTACCCCACCCCCTTAGATAGCATTTCTGTAGACTTAGATAGCATTTGATACAGACTTATAGCATGTTATGTAGACAGCACTATAATTGCATTGTATGTAGTCATACGTAGCACGTCATAGTACATATGCATAGCATAGTATAGTATATATGTATAGTTTCATTATATAGATATTCCACTGTTACTGTCTTAGCTTACGCATGTTTCATGATAAATGCTTTTTATGTGATGTATTCCCATGCTTTTTGTTCTTGCTTAATGTAAGTCGCTCTGGATTAAGAGCGTCTGCTAAATGCCTAAATTGTAAATTGTAAATTCTATTGAAAAATAGCAGATCTACAAGCTCACGAGCTTGTAGGTCTGCTATTTTTGAAAAATCGAAGAACGACTGACATTTTTTAGAATCTGATCTCAGGTCAGAATGGGTTAATCAGACCAGTGTGTGTCCAGTGGAAAACTTGTATGAATCTGATCTCAGGTCAGAATGGGCTAAATGCCTAAATTGTAAATTGTAAACTATAAAAGTATAATAATAACCTATATCCCCTCCCCCACCACCAGCATCCCCCCGCGCCGCTGCCCCCCCCTCCCCACCACCTGGGGGCGCCCACCCACAGCATGCTGCCCAACATGCTGCGGGGCCTCAGCATCGCCGTGGTGCTGGTGGGCAACTCTAGCGAGATGGCGCTGGCGGGCGCGCGGCAGAAGGACACCATGGACCTCCTCCACATGGCGCCCAGCGTGGAGCTGCTCACCATGAACGAGACGGACCCCAAGAGCATCATCAAGAGCATCTGCGACCTGATGACGGACCACTGGCTGCAGGGCGTGGTGTTCGGAGACGACACGGAGCAGGAGGCCATCGCGCAGATCCTGGACTTCATCTCGGCCGAGACGCACATCCCCATCCTGGGCGTCCGAGGGGGCTCGTCCATGATCATGGCCGCCAAGGTAGGACGGTTTAACACACTCCCGTATACTTTTGGCGGAACGCTATCCGCCATAAGGAATGTAATAATAACCTTCCGCTCCTGTCGGAATGCTCCGCCAGATTAGCTTCATTATTTTTTCATTATTATTTTGGCTCTGCCTTTCCTTCTTTAGCGATCCTATAGACCGGGTTGCGCAACAGCGGTCCCGTCCACCTCCCATTATACGGGCTGACTAAAAGCTGAATAACTCCTAATCTACGGAGCTCTCCGCGGTTTGGATAAAACGATGCGCGATGTTCGGAGGTCTTTGCTGCTGATTATCCGGTGGTCTAGATGGAAACATTGGCGCTTTCTAGAGCAAGGACGGCTCCATTTTAGCTCGCTAGCATTGACGCTATTTATTTTTATAGACCGTGGCAGTCAGAGGTTGGATTTGCGTCCAGCAGGTGGCAGAAAAGAAAAGAAAAAGGACAAAAAGTAAAAGAAAAAAAGGCTGCATTTTTCATATTACAATAAACATTCAATGAAATTCTATTGCAATATCGCTAGGCTGAGAGAAGAGATTCCACTTTTCCCATTTTTTTATAGAATTTATCCTCTTGTAGTCTCAGTATGAATGTTAGTTTTTCCATAGAATACAGTTCCTCAATAATGTCCATTCCATTGATCTTTCGTTGGTGGGTCCTGTTGGTACCAGCGTCGTGTGATTGCTTTTTTACTTGATGCTAAGAGGATCTTGATTAAATATTTATCATGTGTTAGAAACTCATCAGGGATATTTCCCAACAGTAGAAAAGACAGTAAACCTGTTTTAACGGACGGACGGACGCAACATCTCTTGTGTCCTGCACTGGATATTTTCTAGAAATATCGAGAAAAGGGTTTAGAAGTGTTGAGAACACAATCACGTATTGTTTACCGGAGCGCTGCCTCCTGGAGAATGACACGACACAGAGGAAGCGTGACATCTCCCAATTACAGTTTCACACCCTCTCTCTCATACACTTCCAGAGGTCCCAAAATAAAAACACATAGGAAATAAATAGAACACTATGCTAGAAAATCACACAAATATAGGCTCTTGACTGCTGGTAACAGGTGAAAGAGTCGCTCTGTCAGCAGTTCTCTACAAACAGACTTACATAGATAGAAATGGCATTTTCCCATTACAGTCCACAGTATATATACAGTATATAGGTCTGGCATTGTAATTTGTGGCAGAGATACGAGTATCTATCTATCTATCTATCTATCTATCTATCTATCTATCTATCTATCTATCTATCTATCTATCTATCTATCTATCTAATCATCTAATCTAATAGATTCCTTCACTTGATCATCTGACATAATGCAGTCAAAGTGGCACTTCCTGTCGGACATTGGTGTAGTCCGTATGATCACAGCATTGTTTGACTACATTTAGTATGCTTGCATACGAGCGTGCATATACTAGTACAGTGGTTCCAGGTGGTCCCCAGCTAATAGACGGAGAGTTGCTAACCATTTATATATCTTTAATATCTCTTGAGAGTGTAAACTATATTTACTTTTACTTGAGTACATTTTGAATACGGGGACTTCTACTTTTAACAGAGTAGTTCTACATTGCAGTATTGATACTTCTACTTAAGTAAAATATTGTAGTACCTTTTTATTCACCAGCACGTACTGGCTATTGCTATTTCTGGCGTTGGCAACACACAAAGTGCATGAAGCACCCAAACAGAGAGTGATCTGACCAGTGGGCCGGCCGGCCGGACGGCCAGCAGACACACAGCCTTTTATCTGCCAGCAGAGGAACGTGATTAGTGGAGACTGGAGCAGATAATGATGATTGACAGCAGGAGGAATGGTAAATGCTCTCTCCTGTAGAGAGAGAGGGAGAGAGAGAGGGAGGGAGAGAGAGAGGGAGAGAGAGAGTGTATTGTGTTGCAGAGAGTATAGCTATTTGGGGTGGGTGGGGATTTAATTGAACAAGCTTCACCTTGACGTTGTGGCATTTAAGAATGGCCTATAACCTGGCTTGAATCGCTTTCCCTGTAGAAACAGTCGTATGTACAAATAAGTGGTTCTTCTGACTTGTCTGGTTGCTGCAACAGAAGCGCACAGACAGACAGACAGACAGACAGACAGACAGAGTTAAGCTTGGAAGACATAATGCCAACAGTGGTGATGCCAGAGATGGGATCAGTGTGAGATAGCAAGCAGAACAAAGAGATATAGGTCTTTCCAAGCCCCGTCTAATGGGAGAAACTAAGCAATCTGCTCTTTCGACTGTACATCTCAACACATCTGGGATTAGACCCTAACTCTCTCTATCTCAACACATCTGGGATTAGACCCTAACTCTCTCTATCTCAACACATCTGGGATTAGACCCTAACTCTCTCTATCTCAACACATCTGGGATTAGACCCTAACTCTCTCTATCTCAACACATCTGGGATTAGACCCTAACTCTCTCTATCTCAACACATCTGGGATTAGACCCTAACTCTCTATCTCAACACATCTGGGATTAGACCCTAACTCTCTCTATCTCAACACATCTGGGATTAGACCCTAACTCTCTCTATCTCAACACATCTGGGATTAGACCCTAACTCTCATCCAAGTGCCTCCACCACTCTATACTTTAACTCTGCTCCTCATTTTGTGTTCTGACATTCTTTATGTTTTGTCTTTTTTTTCTCCTGGATGAACGAACCTTTCATTTGAAAGTATCACAACAAACTAACGCAGCTGTATTGGAAGGACTCTGAAACAGGATTAAATGGGGGGCTTGTGTTAAACTGAGGCCACTGTCAAATAATCCCTGTACAATTTCATTCAGCCAATCTGGGAACCCATCGGCAAAAAATAAGGAAAAAAATCACACTCATGTGAAGTGAGGGGCGCTCTTATCATCATACATCATCTCATCCCGGCATAATGAGAATTTGCGTCCTCACCTTCGTCTTCAATGTTTGTGTTTATGCAATGTTTGACACTCATAGCTGGCCATTCAATTACAATTTACAATTTACAATTTAGGCATTTAGCAGACGCTCTTAATCCAGAGTGATTTACATTAAGCAAGAACAAAAAAAACATGGGAATACATCACATAAAAACATTTATCATGAAACATGCGTAAGCTAAGAAAGTAACAGTGGAATATTTATATAATGAAACTATACATATAAGCTATACATCTATACTACTATGCTATACATATGTACTATGACGTGCTATGACTACATACAATGCACTTATGCTGTCTACATAACATGCTATAAGTCTGTATCAAATGCTATCTAAGTCTACAGAATTGCAATGTTTGTGTTTACACAAACCCTCAAAGCTGGACATGGGAGAGGCTAGCGCCCCTCAGCCCTCCACGTCCTGTGGTGCGCCCATGTTTTCAGAGTGTTGGAGTGTTGGAAGCTCTCGTTGGAAATCACTCAACCGTGTTATTGAAAACAAGCACTTCCAAACTCTGACACTCTGACACACAAAAATAATCAAATGCAGGGCATTTCTTGACAGAAAGGTTTCTATATGGTGGATTTTGTATGAAACAAAAACTTTGCCGATAGAAAGAGGATCATTCAAGCTTTTTATCGTTCAGCTGCAATGTTGGTGAGTTTAATGCAATCAGACAGGACTTTTCTGTTTGGATGAATGGGCTGTCATCAAGGCCAGAAAGTAGTTTTTTTGACACTCAGTGGGCGTTCCCGCATAAAACTTCCAGGTATGATGATGTCACGCACATATACCCTCTATACATACAATGCTATCTAAATGACGTGAGTTGTGCCTTTGCATATATACGCCCGTAAGGTCGTCGAGGCTAGGGCAAGTGCTACTGTACCTACTGTACGGTCTAAGATGGAGTCTGAAGAGGTGTTTCTGTACCAGGACCTTCTTCCTCTTCCTCCTCCTCCTCTTCCTCTCCTGACCTGTGTCAACAGGTCACTGTCGCAACAGAGACATGGAGACCTCTCATTACACCTGTCATTATACATGGTAAACATTATGCTGTGAACCAAGCCTGACACACACACACAGAGACACACACACACACACACACACACACACACAAAGACACACACAGACAGACGCGTGTGTGTCAGTGACCTCTGCAAACCATATATCTTAAAAACACATAAATCATGTGAGACGCGCACAGCAGCCTCTCCACCTGCCGTATCGCCTCACTACATGTGGCGATTTATAGGTGTGTTTTATTGCTCGTAAAGACGTAAAGGCATCGGGGGGGGGGGGGCATTGTGTGGGGTGGAAGTGTGTGTGCGTGAGTGTGCGTGTGTGTGTGTGAGTGCATACGTGCATGCATACGTGCGTGTATATGTAGATGTAGGGAGGCATCATCAATTAAACACACGTTCCCCGAGTGTGCCGGGCGACGGGGAAGTGTGCATGTGTTCTGTGGCAGCGGTTTAAATGGATTTCCCCAGGCCGCACGCCAGAGAGAGAGAGAGAGAGAGAGACCCAGGCCACAAGCCAGAGAGAGAGAGAGAGAGAGACCCAGGCCACACGCCAAAGAGAGAGAGAGAGAGAGAGAGAGACGCTCTAAGGCTCTTTCGCCAAATGGATTTGTGTCTGCCTAATGGGCTGGGACGATAGAGCGCCAAAGAAAGGCGTTAGGAAGAGGATCACGAGAGAGAGAAAGAGAAAGGGGTTATTTTGAGGGGTTTCAGCAGGACACTATATAGGGCTGCCTATAGCAAGCATCAGTGTTGGGTGTTCCTGGGTGGCGCAGGGGGAAAGGTTCCTGCCTACCGCCACAGAGACAGTTGTTTATTTTACTTCATGTAAAATCCTGTGGCTCAGGAGGTAGAGCAGGTCGTCCAATGATCCCTGGGTCGGCGGTTCGAATCCCGGCTCCTCCTCCTGTCCACATGTCGAAGTGTCCTTGGGCAAGACACTGAACCCTACATTGCCTCCAATGAGTCGGTCGGTGTGAGCTCGCCACCGTCGGTGTGTGAATGTGGGAAGTGAGGACGCTGGCGTCGACTGTTCGCCGCTTCACCTCCAAATGTATGAATGAATGAACCATTGTAAAGCGCTTTGAGCACTTGGAAAAGCGCTATAAAAATGCAATTCATTATTATTATTATTACATTTGTTTCTTCAATAATATATTAAGCATAATATTCAGTCTCTTGGGTTCTTTATGATTTCAATACGCCTATTTCTGACAGCAGCATGGTCCAACATATTCTAATCACCAAGTATAATATGCTACACAGTGTTGGGTGTTCTTGGGTGGCAAGGAGTAATAAGTAGTGTAAATGTATTACTTTTAATAAGTAATACATTACTGTTTTAGAGTAATTTTTTGGCAACACTGCTGATACCTTGAAATGTGCATAGCCTATGTTTCAGTTTTTAAGCAGGGCTAAACGTCGTAACACTGACTGACATTAAGTCCAACTGGGCCAACAGGCGTATATTAACACCCAGGGGGCAGAACCATGTGCCCTGTGGTGAATATATTACACCCAGGGGGCAGAACCAGGTAACCTGACGCTGCCAGATCCAAGAAGCTTGCTACACATGTTTCACAGCTTATTGGGATCTGGGATCGCGGAAGCAAATTCGATGACGGGGCTGTTCCTTTTTTTCAAGATACTTGGTAGATGATTGGATGGGACCGTCTGTCTATCACCGTGTGGGCGTGCAAACACAACCAATCATATTGACGTGTCTGTATAGCTTCACATCCGGTTTCGCACATATCCCGCCCTTAGCTCACGCTGATTGGTTCGGTACGGAGCGGTTCGGCGTGGGCTCAACTCCCTGCGAGATTCCAGATGGATGTGGTGTTGGGGAACATGGTTACCCAATACCGCCCCCAGCTGGCAAAGTCAGGTTAATAACCAGGTGCCCTGGGGTGATATTACACCCAGGGGGCAGAACCAGGTGCCCTGGGGTGAATATATTACACCCAGGGGGCAGAACCAGGTGCCCTGGGGTGAGGAGACGAAATGTGGGTTCATGGAAGGCAATGCAGGGTTTCTTTCGTGATGGACAGCTGAGTGTATCTACTGTAAACTGTAGAGGACAAAGAGATGGAGCGCTGCTGAGTCCACAGAACCCTGCAGGGACAGGAATTAGGCTTCAGACACATCTCAGAGAGAGAGAGAGAGAGAGAGAGAGAGAGAGAGAGATAGCATCTCACACAGAGAGAGAGAGAGAGAGGTGTTGATTTCGTGGACTAAGACGAAAGATGTTCGTCGACTACGTTTTTTTCACTGAGGAAAACTAAATGAAAACTAAGACTAAATGTATTGACAATTTCGTCTAGACTAAAACTTGACTAAAATGTTTGGAAGGGACAAGAGATCCAGAATACGTCATTTTACACACAAATAGCAGATCTACAAGCTCACAACGCTGTAGATCAGCGCGACGCGTTGTGAGCTTGTAGATCGGCTATTTTCAGCAAGTGTAAAAAAAATCTTCCATTAGGACGGCATCAAGGACCGCCAAAATACATTTTAGTCTACTAAATCAACTGTAGATTCCCGCTCGGGGCACTGTGGGTGCTGGTGGCGTGTTTCCTCCTCCGCGTCATCAGTGCCCATACCCGAAGGCGGGGTTGGCGAAAGGGCCTTTCTGTGTGGAGTTTGCATGTTCTCCCCGTGTCCCCTAGGGTAGGTACCCTCACAAAAACATGCAGTAATCCTGGTCTCTAAACTGCCTCCCCTGGCCAGCCGGGGCGCCTGATGGAGGGGAAAGGAACTGGTTGGAATAACGTGTTCCTTCCACGCGCTACGTCCAACCAGGGAAACTCCCCCCTGTCAGGTGTAAAGGAGCAACTTGGACACTCAGGCATGAAGGAAGCATGAGTTCAAGTCCGTTGCAAGCTGAAGCTGGTGATGTGTTGTTGTTTTATGGAGAATCTGAAGCCGGTGATGTGTGTTGTTTTTTGGATAATCTGAAGCTGGTGATGTGTGTTGTTTTTTGGATAATCTGAAGCTGGTGATGTGTGTTGTTTTTTGGATAATCTGAAGCCGGTGATGTGTGTTGTTTTTTGGATAATCTGAAGCTGGTGATGTGTGTTGTTTTTTGGATAATCAGAAGCTGGTGATGTGTGTTGTTTTATGGAGAATCTGAAGCTGGTGATGTGTTGTTGTTTGATGGAGAATCTGAAGCTGGTGATGTGTTGTTGTTTTATGGAGACTCTGAAGCTGGTGATGTGTGTTGTTTTATGGAGACTCTGAAGCTGGTGATGTGTGTTGTTTTTTCAACTTTTTTGGATAATCTGAAGCTGGTGATGTGTGTTGTTTTTTCAACTTTTTTGGATAATCTGAAGCTGGTGATGTGTGTTGTTTTATGGAGGATCTGAAGCTGGTGATGTGTGTTGTTTTATGGAGAATCTGAAGCTGGTGATGTGTGTTGTTTTATGGAGAATCTGAAGCTGGTCATGTGTGTTGTTTTATGGAGAATCTGAAGCTGGTGATGTGTGTTGTTTTATGGTAGAATCTGAAGCTGGTGATGTGTGTTGTTTTATGGAGGATCTGAAGCTGGTGATGTGTTGTTGTTTTATGTAGAATCTGAAGCTGGTGATGTGTGTTGTTTTATGTAGAATCTGAAGCTGGTGATGTGTGTTGTTTTATGGAGAATCTGAAGCTGGTGATGTGTGTTGTTGTTTTATGGAGGATCTGAAGCTGGTGATGTGTGTTGTTTTCGGACTGTGACTCAAGGAGATCAGTAGACAGAGATGGGAAACGGCGATTGGAATATGAGGTGTTTATCTCTCCGCTTTGCTCCACCTCTTTCTCTCTCTCGCACGCACGCACACACGTAACACACGCACGTAACGCACACACGTAACACACGCACGTAACACACACACACACACACGCACCACACCACACCACCCATCCTCCCTCTCTCTGAAGGCCAGGCGCTGCAGTTGGCAAGGCAACCCTTCCCTTCCCGTGGCATAGCGCTGCTGTGTGGGACGATAACGGAGAGAGAGAGACGCCGTGTTGGAGGTTGGAGAAAAACAGCATTGTGATTATCGGTATATCGTGGCCTGAAACGGCCTGGAGGAAACGGGAGGAATGCGACACAATTATTATCCCCATAAACCATATGCTGTATATCCCGTTTTGACCTGAGATCAGATTCTAAAAATGTCTTCTACGTACATCCTGACAGTTTTCTGAAAAAGCTATGTTTCCATAGGAGCTTAAGTCTTGTATTTATACTGTGTTGTTGAGACACACACAGATATACGCAGCGAGCAAGTCAAGACAACACAACATAAGTTACCACTACTGTACTGTACTGTACTGTACTGTACTGTACCTGTACTGTACTGCACTGTACTGTACTGTACTGTACTGTACAATGTTTAAACATGAGTTCCTCATGTATAGTGTATATAAAGAGCTGTGTCATCAGCATGCATTTGTATGAGACAGTTGGACAGACGGAAGGCAGATCATTTATATATAAACTAAACAAAATTGGCCCCAGTTTTCCTTTTTTTTTAATTTTTCAGTCGGAAACTCAACCACCGTCCTTTTGCGCTCTACTACGGCCATATTAGCTTTACCCGTTGACTGTGCAAGGAATAAATTCATTCGCCATGTATCCGAAGGAAGTCTGATCCAATCACTTTTAGATTCACTCCAGTTTAATCTTGAGTTTAAGTTTTGTTGTGTTCAAGATCTGATTTTAGGCATGTTTAAGCCTCCAGGAAAATCCGTGTTGAGGTTCTTAATCCACTGTTTTTCATTAAAACGTCTTGGTCCTAAAACTGTCCAGTTAGGATTGTGTTGAAGTCCAGCGCATTTTAGAGCTCCAATGCCGTGCGCCATGAAATGTTGCACCAATCTTGTGGTTGTCTTTTTGGCATTGTTAATATTGTATCTGTGTCCCAGCCTAGTACCTATTGTTTTACCCGTTTCTCCCACATAAAATGTGGTTTACAATATTATTGTTAACCACATTTTTCACATGTGATTAAGTAAATGCAGTTGCTGGTTCTGGCTGTTATTTGTTGTTTAATCTCTAACACGCGTTTTGTGGTTCTATTTTTTACTAATTGTTTGGGTTTGAAAGTATTCTGGTCCCTGGCGTGCTGGTGTGTTGAATCCCGGGAATGATTGCGTCAATGCTGCATCATTCACCACCTGATTGCTCCAACCTGCTCTCTGCTTCGCTGTCACCTCACCTCACCAGACACTCTGCTCCAACCTGCTCTCTGCTCGCTGTCACCTCAGTTCACCAGACACTCTGCTCCAACCTGCTCTCTGCTCGCTGTCACCTCACCTCACCAGACACTCTCACTGAACCCACTGTGAGGAAAACAAAACACAAACCCCCACTTTGACAACTAGCCAGCGAGACGCTCAAAACGATGTAATAATTCAATAAAAGATAACACTCTATAGCCTCCATAAAGTGCCATTTTAATTGTTAATCAATAGTTTGCCCCCTTTTCTAGGTGAAACGTGCAGTTTCTCTGTTCTTGTGCATTTTGAGGCATTCCTGTGGCTGTTCCTCCCGTTATTTAGTCCTGCACTGATTAGTGTATATAGTCTTTCTTCTTTTTTTTTCACTTAATTTGTATTGAAGGAAGAACAGACACAAACAAAAACTCAACTAACAAGACAATACGGGAAAGAAAAAGAAAAAGGACAAAAAGTAAAAGAAAAAAGGCTGCATTTTTCATATTACAATAAACATTCAATGAAATTCTATTGCAATATCGCTAGGCTGAGAGAAGAGATTCCACTTTTCCCATTTTTTATAGAATTTATCCTCTTGTAGTCTCAGTATGAATGTTAGTTTTTCCATAGAATACAGTTCCTCAATAATGTCCATCCATTGATCTTTCGTTGGTGGGTCCTGTTGGTACCAGCGTCGTGTGATTGCTTTTTTACTTGATGCTAAGAGTATCTTGATTAAATATTTATCATGTGTTAGAAACTCTTCAGGGATGTTTCCCAACAGTAGAAAAGAAACAGACAGAGGTATCTCAAAACACAGAATGGTCTCCAAGCCCTTTTGGTGTTTTAAGCCTTACGTTATGCTTTAGCTATTGAAAAACAGCAGATCTACAAGCTCGTAGCGCGCCACCGAGTGGCGCGCTACGAGCTTGTATAGGTCTGCTGTTTTTGAAAAGTCGTGAGAATGTGGTTGCAAATCTTTGAATATATATTTCAGAGAGAACATTTTTTTAAATGAAACATTCATTCAATATTCATGTTTCTATTTCAGCACAACTTGACAGAAACACGGGTTTTTTCAGAAAACTATTACGATTTAGAAGCCTTTTTTTTTAATCGCAATCAATCCAAAATGGGTTAAAGAACAGCTCGTATAGCAAAAGCAAGAAGAACACATTGTTCTTCTTTTGAATATAAGTATAAGCCAGCTTCTTGTCTATAATGAATGTCTTCACATTTTGTAGTTTCCAATAACGATTTATTCTGTTTTTTTTTTTTAAACTATTGCACTATTGCTCACCTGGGGAAACTTTGACAGGAAAATACTCGCTCACCGTATAAACAAAGAAGTAAAACTCCTTAGACTTGAGACTTAGAAAAATATATTTTCTTTTATTTTAAGATGCTGTGCTCATGGTGCTCTGTGCTCATGGCGAGATTAAAAAGCAAAACGTTTTCGGTCCTCAGACCTTCGTCAGTGCTATGATAGCACTGACGAAGGTCTGAGGACTGTCAAAGTTTCCCTTATGTTTTTGAGACCACCGCTACCGTAGTCAAGTTTAAAGAGAAAAAAAGGACGAAGAAAGGCGCAACAGTTTTCTCAGTGCTTCACTATTGCTCACCTTGAAATGCATGCTTGCCTAATAAAATATTCAATCAATCAATCAAATGCAGCCTTGCTCAGCGTCTCAGAAGAGGAAAGGTTGGTTTATGAATTAATGCAGAGCGTGTCTATACTGTATATACAGTACAGGGCTTACAGTATGTGTACTTCCCCCGTCGACTGTCTTCTTCAACCACTCACAACACAGGTTTCATATAAACTGTCTTCTTCAACCACTCACAACACAGGTTTCATATAAACTGTCTTCTTCAACCACTCACAACACAGGTTTCATATAAACTGTCTTCTTCAACCACTCACAACACAGGTTTCATATAAACTGTCTTCTTCAACCACTCACAACTATAGAGTGGTTCCGATAACGATACTGGTACCGGTTATACTCGGGCCGATACCACCCTCAAGTACTTGTACTCGGTACTCGGAACCAGGCCCGATACTCTGACCCGAGTACCAAAACATCCAATTGACACTATAGTTTGAACGAATGCAAAGGGAGCAACTCTGACCAGGCAGCGGTGGCCGAACGGTGGCAGGCAGCGGTGGCCGAACGGTTTGCGGAGCGGTCTTGATATCGGAAGGTCGCTATAGTTCGTATCCCCGGACCGGCACGTTAAAATTACCACCGCTGAAGTGCCCTTGGACAAGGCATTGAGCCCCTACCATGAAATGTTCTATGAGCAGGGCCTGGCTGTAAACAAGTTATTGAGCGTAGTCCAGTTACCCTGCAGGGTAAACATAGTACCTTTCCTTTCCTTTTACCACAAACACTGCAGCAAATCGCCCAAAAACAGCCGATCAAAAGCCTGCATGACAGCTGACGTAGATCGGAGATCCATCTGCATCCATGAGAGAAATGCAGGTAAAATAAGTGGTTACTCAGCAAAAATAAAGTACTCTCAGTAATCGGTATCGGCGAGTACTAAAGATTAAGTACTTGAAATCGTACTCGGTGCATGTGAAATTTACAATTTTACAATTTACAATTTAGGCATTTAGCAGACGCTCTTAATCCAGAGCGATTTACATTAAGCAAGAACATAAAAAAGCATGAAAGAAATGTTATCGGGACAAGTCTGCTCACAACACAGGTTCCACGCACGGGGGAATGTAAAACAGATCTGTATGAAGACTTCACGCACGGGGGAATGTAAAACAGATCTGTATGAAGACTTCCCTACCTGCAGCGCAGATACATAGTCACCCTGTTCTTGTACAGCAGAGGAAGTGCTATATTAGGCATATAGATAGAAGGTTGAATAACTGCATACTAAGCTATACATACTGTACTATACTAGTAGTATTTAGTGTTGATTTTGACTGCAAATTTAGATTTTAAACTAAATATCATAAGATTTTAGTCGATTACATCTACAGTTATAGTGGACTAAAATGTATTTTGGCTGGCCTTGATGTCATCGTAATGGCTGATTTGACACTTTTTTTTTGTATTTTACACATACAGTAGCAGATCTACAAGCTCACAACGTGTCACGCTGCCACACATTGTGAGCTTGTAGATCTGCTATTTTCAGCGTGCAACCAAACATAATATTCTTACTTCTAGTTCTACCGGATGTCTTCTCCACTAGTCCCTTGAGCCTAGAAGATTTGAGTCTAGTTTTTACTTGTTGGCGAAATTGTCAGTATATTTTTGTCTTAGTTTTAGTCATCGTAAAGCATATTTATTTAGTGGTTTCATCAGCATTACCTCAAGACGTGTAAGATACGAGGAGAGAGAGATGGATCATGGAGCCGGAAGGAGGTGGAGGAGGGGTGAAAGATGGACAGACAGACAGACAGACAGACAGACAGAACGGCCCACTTTGCATTCATATCACGGGAGTCGAGGGGAGGCCCGTTACCGGTGGGTGGTGAGATGAGAACGAGGGGATGAGAGTGTGTGATCACACGTCTGAGAAAATAGTGAAAGCGAGACTGAGAGGTTGTAAAGATATCGGGGAGAGAGAGTAGCGCTGCGTGCTGCAGGTGTGTGTTTGTCATCTGTCCAACGACGTGGCCCCGGCCGGCTGTCGCCTGATGAGCGAGGGGAAGGGGAGTGGAGATGGAGTGGAGGGGGGGGGGGAGGAGGAGGGGGGTGGAGGAGAGAGATGGATAGAGTGGAGGGGGGAGAGAGAGGAGGAGAGAGATGGATGGAGTGGAGGGGGGAGAGAGAGGAGGAGGGGGGGTGGAGGAGAGAGAGAGGGGGGGAGAGAGGACGAGAGAGGGGGGGAGAGAGGAGAGAGGAGGAAGAGAGGGGGGGGAGAGGACGAGAGAGATGGATAGAGTGGAGGGGGGAGAGAGGAGAGAGGAGGAGAGAGTGGAGCTGCAGCAGCATCTGGTGAAAGACGGGACAAGATAAAAGAGTGCATGGGGCGAGATGGGGAAAAGGCATCCAACGGTTTCTCTGCGTTGTGTGTGCACATGCGTGCATTAAGCGTGCCCATGCGTGCGTGTGTGCGCATGCCGTGTGCACGCGTCTACAGTATAGCCAAGCCGATAGTCTTTTGTCTTCCTGTGCACCTCCCAGCCTGTCTGTCTGTTTGCTTAACCATTTTGGACTGAGGTCCATTCAAAAAAAAATATATTTTTCTGAAATATACCCATGTTTCTATATCAGTGGTGCTCTATATTTCATGTCAAGGACCCCAAAAATATGTATATTATATGTAATTGGGCCGCCGACCCCCATCTGAAAATATGTTGTTCCGGGGAAGCAAAGATTTGAGTTGAAAACGTTCGCTCTGAAAGAATACAGTATATATTCAAGATTTGCACCACAGTTTCACGATTTTTTTTTTTTTTTGGCAGATTCTGTTATTTTTCATATAATGCCATGACGCTTAAAACACCAAATGGGGGTTCCCGCCCAAAACGGCTTAATATAGTGTCCCCATTACACTCTGAACCTGTGGCTAATGTACGCACTTTACCGAGACATAACTGGCTATTTTCCTCTGCGTGCCTCCAACGCCCTGGGCCACCAATACATCATGTACGGCTAATCTATTCTACACAATGTGTGTGTATGTACGGAGGAGGTTGCTCTG